>NC_142830.1:12770614-13075235 GCF_057945365.1 Rhopilema esculentum
CCACTCATTTCTGGCCCAAACGCTGCTGATATTGCTGCACAATCCCCATTGCTAGTTGATGCTTATTGTTCTGATGATATAGTATTCTCTTCAATTAGCAGACACAGTTGGGGCAAGAGCAAAGTGTCCGCTAATTGAAAGTGTCCGCCTTTTGAAAAGTTTTTTATGAGACTTTGACCAGAAAACGATCGGTCGGGGAAAACTTGAGGGAATACTGTAACTTAATTATTTCTTCAAAGGCAAGGTTTTGTAGGTGATTTCTGTCTATTTTTTTTAGCTAGTGGCGTGGCACCCAGCCAGTTCTCGAGGCCATTGAATCCTCTTTTCTGAAATTCGCCTGGTTTTAAGATTTGAAATTTAAGGCTCTTCTGCTCTAGAATTTGATTGAGCCGCAAGTTACCGTTCTGAATTAACCCTATCTGACCCCCTTCTTATCTCCTGACTGGTTTTCCGTAAAAGGTTAACACTTTGACATTTTTCTGAAATGATGATTTGAAAATTTTCATCAATCAAATCAATAAAAACGTCATAATGACATCATCAATGTTTTTAAAATATTTTTAAATGAGCAGAAAATTTTTCAAAAATTCACTTCAAATAACATAGAAACTTAGTTTTATGTAGGTTTTGCAATAGCTAGAAGACATTATTATAAACTACGACGTCAATAACAAAACAATTATTTTGCGCATGCGCAGTCAAAACTACCCACTTTTATAATAAAATAGTCAAATATGACCAGATTTTAGCTGCATGATTCATTGCTTTTAAAACTCATCTCAGAAACAAAAGATGAATCAAAACAAGCCTATCATTTAGTGAATCAAAGCAAATTTTGCTGACTTTGGCAATTCCCAAAAGTAGTTTTGAAGTTATTTTTAACAACAGCAATATGTATCTCAGTATATATGAGAGAGGTATTATGAAGTAATTACATGGAAGCTAAAGAGCATTTTGTACTTTCTAAAAAGTACTCTTTCAAGGGCTATTTGCTAGTTGCTATGGCAACTGTCAGCAAAATGCAATGTTAAAGATTGTATCATTTTATCAGAAAATAATTTTTAAGCAAAGTGATTGAAGCTTGACCATATTTCTCTGCTTCAATTACAAGTTTGCATGGAAACATGAGAGGGGGGGTTAAATTTATCCAGAAAGATCATTTTCCAAAGATATTAGTTATATAACTGGAATAAGTTTCACCTGGTGCTCTGTTAGCAATTTATTTTCCATTTTCTGTTTTATTTGGCCATCAAAGTTTCTCTTGAGATAATAAAAAGGACTATATTTTTGAACGAGCTTATGAATCCTCAGACACAATGTCGCCGCGAATTTCAACCAAATAATCCGCTTGTGGGCTGCTTTTAAAAATAAAACCAGCTGTTAGTGTCAATATCACGTATCTGCGATTAAATTTAATGAGATTTCAAAATACTTCAAAAATTTGGAACTACAAAAATTTAACGAATTGTTAAAAACAGAGGCTCGTGTAGACTTAGTAGTGCAGGAGATTAGTGTAGAAATGCAACAGATTTTTGCAATTTGTGATACAAGCACCAAACTCTGCCAAGTTTGATACGCTGAACAACATAAGGTATAGACCCAAATCATATCTTGTCCTTTCATTCCATTTTTAGATTGGGGTACTTTGGCCCAGCCCCCTAATTGTACTATGACCAAAAACGGAGGACAGTGAAATCACTAGTTTGATCAAACATAAACGCGTGAGTTCCAAAAATAAGTAGAATTAACTTACGACCTTGAGCAGAAGAACTTGACTGAAGACACGTCTCGTCCAAAACAGCAAATGATTTCGACAGCAACTTTCAGTCTACAGCTTTCGGCGAGTCTCCCTAAAAACTACGCTACACGATATATATGTATATATGAATAACTAGAGGCAAAGGTTAAAATTAGGAAAATAATATATCTTTACTAAATATGGTTAACAAAAATGTATTTCATGTTCCTGGCCAATCAGGGAGGCGATAGAAAAATATCTGATGCAATGTACCCGGCACAAAGTACAACGTATGATCTGATGTCTGATGCAATGCTGGTATGTAGCCGTCACGTGACATGCAGCAAAATCGATAATCGAACAAAAACAACAGCAACAGCACATAAGCGATTGTAATGAACTGTCTTTTTACAGGACTTCAAGTCATAGAAAGCAGAGATTCACGATAAAAAAGGCTGTTTGGTGCGTTGAAAGCAATGATCGACCGGAATCATAGCTTGTCCCTTAGTCTTATTTTTAAACTGGGGTACTCAGGCACCGCGGAGCGTTGAGAAAAGTGGGGGTCTAAAAAAATTATGGGGGCTAAAACCGTATAAAAAGAGGCTTTTCTGATAGTTTGATACTTAATTTTTGGCATTTTTTGCAAAAAGTGGGGGGCTAAAGCCCCTCCAGCTCCCTCTGCTCCGCGGTGCCTGGTACTCTGGTCCTGACCCCTAATTGAATTATTAGGGATGCATGTCTACAAGTTGAAACGGGCGCCCTCTTGAAAACTTCATCTGGACATGGCCATAGTCAAAACATTTTTATATATAATAAAATAAGCTGTTTCGGGAGTTTGTTCTATAAGTCTTGCAATTTGCGACAAGGAAACTTAGAAATCCCAAGACTGACAATCAAATATTATATTTTGTAAGTTTAAGTGAAAAAATCTTTTGCCCTAAAAAGCAATTACGCTGCAGGGCAACTCGCAACCAAAAATTTAATGAAGCAATATTTTTATTTCCCTTATAAGCGCCAACTATCGTGATTAAAATGGACATAAGTTTGATCATTTTTAACCAAAGTTCAATTTCATGTATCTTGAAATAGTGTGCATACAAAACAATATGTTTTTTATAATGAGTAAACCAAACACGAATATCTCCAAACGAAATTGCATTAAATTCTCCTTCACAGAAAAAGTAGGCGGGCTGTATATTCCAAAATCCAACCACCGCAAGCTTACAGACGGACAGGCAAATTCCAACTTCGTTTAATGAAACCAATATCGCACTTAATAAAGGAAAGCCAGAGATCTCCAAAGGGTAAAAGACTTTAGGCAAGCACTAACCTGCGGCTACGTTCTTACTAATTATGCTATTGGAAAATTACGGATGTTTTCGAATAAACTTCCATGATTACAGTAGCTCTCTCTTGCTTCATTTTGTGTCTACGTAATTCAAAAGCGCTATCGTGAATCATATAGGTAGATATCTAAAGAAAACATTTTTATCATCCTGAAGTAGGGTTAGGTACTATTGTTTTCTTGAAAAAGGCGGGATGGGAGCGAAATTGTCTCAGAATCCTCTTTAGCGCTGCCGCTGTTGTCATCCGTTATCATCATCATCATACTTACTCATTTCTTTTAACGGCTCAAAGGTCGAAACAAATGCCTAGGAATGTCTTGAAAGAGTCTATATATGAGATAAAAATTGACTTCTATGATTCACAACTATGGCATTTTGTGCCACCAAGCTCTATTCCTCCCCTGCACTCTGAAATTGTGGAAAAATTCGTACCAGGTGTATTTTCTAGATGGCACATTTAGCTTTATGTGGGCTGTTCTCTTCGTATTGGCCCGCGCCTCAAGACATTGAAAAGGCTTGCAGATTTTCCGGTCTTAACTCTGAATGCAAATTAGGATACATTTTTTTAAAACTACACAGAAACATCTCTATAGATTCCCCGGAGGGCAGCATAGACTCGGCTGGGAAAGAAATTGAGATAGATAAAGTGAGTTTAATGTTGTGCATAGAAGCTAGGACGCTTTTTGCTGCTATGGTTCTTGAGGTACTAGGCATTTTCTGAGGCAGAAATCGGTCTGGAAAAACTGCCTTCTTCGCTAAGAGTCTTGCCGTCTGATTTGCCAGATTACACAATGGAACAAAGAGCACGTGACTTGATGAGCCAATCTTGACACTCGATTATGAGGTCAATCATGAGTGAAAAAGCAAAAATGCTTCGAGGACATTATTTCGTTGCCGATTGCCTTTGGGAGTGGCTGCTGATTGCTGTGCGAATGTGTTTTCGCATGAAAACGAAGTCGAATGAATCGGTTTTTTATTTTGCGTTCCTGTAAAAACGCTCGAAAACGAAGCCATTTGACGTCATTTGGTACAAAACCGGAGTCAAATGAAAGCGCTGTTCAAAGTGGAGTTATTCGAAAATGGAGTCATTTTAAAACGCATCGTTTTAATGGGAATAGCGAAAAACGAGTCATTCGAATACGCATTCATTCATTCTCAGTTTCAGACAGAACAAGCTCGAACAAAGGATGTGAAACAGCAGAAAACGGAGTAATGGGAACACCTTCTTTTCCTTTTTAACGTAATCAGAGAGGGAGGTAGTATTGGGAACGATTCAAGGAAATATGAAAACGGGTTGATCTTAGAACGGAGACATATGAAAACGAAGTAATGGAAACTACTTCCCATTAACCTTGCGTTAATTGATAGTTATGCGATGAGTTGTTCGTATTTAAGCTACATTTTTCCTCTATTTAATAACGTGTTTACGTGTTACCCCCTTTTTAGAAATTACAACAACAAATTGGTTTGCGACGCGATTGCTGATGGGTCGCTTTCTCCTCTCCCTGCTGCCACAAAAGCATACATGTAAGTATCGTTTTTGAATTGCGGGTTAGTCTTGAATCTTCTTTTTAGTCTGATGCTGAATAAAGTACTTGCAACCATCGCGTATTTGTTTTGCCTAAAATTTTGCGTCTTATTTTGTTGGAGGCAGAACAACAACTGTTTCTGATTGTTTGGTCCCTAAAAGTAACATCTATTCTGTTTTTGGCCGCCATTATTTTCCCACGTGACTTTTTCCATATTGAGATCGTTATAAGATTTGTTATTCCGTTTAAACATTTGATTCTGAATGGATGAGGAAACTTCTCGGAGTTACCTAAAAGCATGTTTCAGCAAAGACTAAGAAGAGATGGAGGCTAACAGTAGCACACTTTGCCAAACCTAAACGTTAAATTCAGAATAAAGAAAAGAGCTTTCAGATTAGCCAGCCAACTTATGTTAGCAAGCTTCATGAGTCAATCAGGGCCAAAAGAAATCGATGGAATACCCATATGTTGGATTAAGAAAAGGCAGGAAAGATTAGGGGAGCAACCCGTGAAAACATTCAAAAATGGACAAAGAATAGATCTGGGCCTAGAAAAACGTATTAAAACAGT
The DNA here is from genome assembly GCF_057945365.1 of Rhopilema esculentum. NCBI lineage: Eukaryota > Metazoa > Cnidaria > Scyphozoa > Rhizostomeae > Rhizostomatidae > Rhopilema > Rhopilema esculentum. The sequence continues at coordinate 12,775,798 of NC_142830.1, forward strand.
TTTCAAACTTCCCTCAAATTACAACCAAAATATTCGATATATCAAATTGTATGTACACTTAAATAGACAGAAGAAAGGCCAGCCTCAATATAGCCTGTGATAGTTCCCGACTGCAATAGCAAAACTGGCCCGGGAAAGACAAGAACTCTCTTAGCCTCGATCTCAAAATAACGGGATGTATACAATGATATAGAAGCCCCGAAGGCGCTAGATGTCTAAAGCCGAATATCCAATAGAAAAACCTTTTCGCGTATCGTATCAAAATACGCGTACATAGATACATTTGAATTTCGGTGCAATTTCCATTACAAAAATTTAGACACGTGATACGAATGATGGATGGCGGCTGTATTTAGCGGAAGAACTTTTCTTTTATGATTGTTAAAAAGAATCGTTTTACCAAGAAGAGAAGGTTCTGGGTAAGAAAACTATAATCAGATCGAACATCTAAAAGAGAGTTTTATCTTCTTATGCAAGATATGCTTTTGTACGACCAAGAGTACTTCTTTAGATACTTCAGGATGACTCCACATCAGTTTTACGTTCTATTTGCAAAGAGAATTGTTCTCGTGAAATATTTTGTGTTACTCTGAGATATCTGGCAACGCGTTTCTTCGACAGAACTTTAGCCGCCATCTTGATTTCATTATCAATGCCCAGAAATACAAATGTTAATTGGTTGTTCTATGGCTTGATACGGCGTAGTACGTAAAAAGTAGGATCCATTTCAACTTTGTTTGTGTGCATATGCACGTTCTTGAGATACGCGCATTCAAAAATCCACTAGAAACACGCATGCGCGGCTGTACGATTCGTGTCGATACGTGTAGAACTTTGCTCATTGGAAATCCGGCTTAACTCACGGGTACGCTGTGTGGCAAATTTGTTTACTTCCGCCATTTTTAATAGTGGCAAAAAATAACTTGCTCCATACTGAGCCCTTATAAATTTGGTAAAAGTAAGGATTGATTTCATTCATTTCTCTTTCGAATATCGATGTGAAATTTGGTGAGTTGCCTTATATTCAGTTAAATTTATGAACCGATGTTAATATTGGAAAAATTAGCCGGCATTCGCAAATTCCAAGCGTTTACAGTCGCGGTGCTTGCTGTAGTGTTTTAGGTCTCGTCTGTTATAAACTTTAAACCGTGGACCGGGCTACGCAGAGAATTAAGAGAGTAAACACCCTTTTGCATATTATCAACAAAACCTTTTTATATATTTATAACTGCAATCACTTTACAACACCGCGTGTTCCTACTCCCTACTCCAATCTAATCTAATCACCGCAGACGTGCTGAGCTGCAATCCGCTGCGCACGCCGCTACGCAGTACTTTACAACATCGTCCAAATTCCAGAAAATAATGATTGCTCTGTTTTAAAAGGGATCCAACAACAATGTTTAGCCACTCAATGCAAAATTTTCTTAACTCATTTGTACAAAGATGTAATTTAGTTACTTTTTCTTTCTTTGTTTACAGAAACTGATATGGAATATCTAGGCCTAACTCTAGAAAAAGCCGAAAATAGGTCATAATTCAATGCTTGGATATTAATAACAGAATCTAAATAAAGTGACCAATTTTTGATTTTATATAATTATTGATATTTTTGGACTATTTCAAAACCACACTCTTTGCTTGTAGTTATTCTTCAGCACAATGTGTCCCTCCCCGCATCTTTAGGCCTATAAAATACCCCCAGGGTACATTTTCACGACAAAGATTACTAATTTGGCCTTACCAAGAGAAGAGAAATTCGATTCATATCAAATTTCTTTTCTATAAATTCAATTTGATAAACTAAATATAAAACATTCGCACTTTCCTACTCATGCCATATTAGGTTCTAAACGACAGACAAAAAAATTCAAGAATTATATGTTTAAAATTGTTTATATTATTAGATAATAGACTCAAAAAGTTCTTTCTTATTTATGTGAAGATAAAAATTGCAAGCACATACTTTTTCAACTCATAAAAATACGACAGGCCACTGCTATATTCCCCCCGTAACTGCGCAAACTAAAAGAGCCATATTTTTTAAAATTCTGTATAAAAATCCCAAAAAATTGTTATGTGTTGTTGATTTATATCTCCTCTAACTACCTGCATCAGAAAAGGCACTGGAATAGTCTTGAGCCACAAGAAAACCATTCATTAAAACAAGCAATTTTCAATACTGAACCCTATTGCAGCTCGCTTTTTGCCACTATGGCAGAAATAAACAAATTTGCTTTATTCGGCAGTACGCAGCATGACCCGAGTTAGACATCAAGCGTCTTCGGCGCTTCTATATCATTGGATGTATAGCCACAGAATAGGAAATAGGCAGAAAGGTTTCTCGGAACTCTCGTCGGTTCCTTTGTTGTTTTTGAAGCCTGAGTTGTTTTTTAAATCAAGAGATTCCTTAATTCCCCTTTAACCTCGATTTCACTAGACGAACTTAGCCATGACAAATTATCATTCATTAATCAGATATAAACGAATTATGATACATTATTGAATTTGTTCACTATCATGGGGCATTTCGTCTCAAATAAAGTTGTCTACTATCATTCTTTTTTAAAATTTCCCGACAGATACATGCTAAGCCTCCTATATGTTCCCCTTCTGCCTAATTCCTATTCTGTGGTATAGCTAACGCATAATTCATGCGATGTCATAGCATCTTTTGCTAGACTAAACTACCGATTTACATTTTCATCTTTAAATTATAAACTTAGATATATCTTTCTATAGATTAGTAGCAAAAGGCGTAGTTACAGTGGACGCGAAATAGGTTATATTATCTCTTTTAAAAGAATTGAAATGAATTGAGGCAACACAATTTTCGTGTAATTTGACTAGGCCAATACACTTGACACTCCCACTTCTCTTTCAAATGTCTTACGGTGGACTAACAATCAATGTGAACTGTGTAAGCTTTAAAATGAAGAGCTTTGTCTACATTTACTCGTATACTCATGTCACTTACTAATTTATATGCTAGTCCTATCTCTATATTTCTACTTTATCCCTGCCCATAATGTACCATGACCAAGGAACGAATTGGGACAATAATTTAACTTCCTGAAGGTGGCCTTATAAAAAACAATACCACTAAGGGTGTGCCGCCACTTCCCCGAATGATGACTAATTCACCTAAAAAGTCTTTTTAAAACGGAGGGATGATTCTGTTCTCTATGTTTTTATAGTACAATTCATTTTAAACAATGCGCTTAAACATTAGCAAGCTGTGTGTTAGCTATTAGCAAATGCGAGAGTAAACGATTTAAACTTTATTTGATAGGAGAAACTATTGCCAAACCAATCAAAACAAACCACGATTAAACTCAAATCCAGACAACAATCAGCTCGGGACTAAACTGTTTACAAACTTATCGTGTATGTATTACGAAACAAAAGGCCCTATCTGCTAGGATGATACCGAGGCTCGGATTAATTTCAAGAGACCTTTCCTAGCTCACCTACCATATTGAATCGAATTAGAGAAATTGACAGGGATAGAATTGAAATGTATTATTTGAGTTCTTTGCTGTTCTTTAAAATTCTATAAGAATATTCACGGAGCAAAAGTTTGATACTCACCACGATGCTGAAAACTGGATCAACTTTTCTAGAATATACATGACATTGTATTGAAATAGAAAAAATGAAAATTATGGTTCTCCTATCCCTTCCCTGCCCGATCAAGGCCCTTAATGACGTAGGCGCATTCTTCCCTGCACTGACATGCTAGCTTACACGATCCGTTCAACCTGTTCTATCCATTCTTGTTGCTTCTACAATCACTATCATACTTCGAAGATTAGCACGTGGTGAACTCTACTATACAGTTTTACTTCTGATCCTAGCGAGTAACTGAAGTAGCATAAGTAAAATACTTTTATTGTGTAAAATATGTCTGTTGCTACACTTATTTATCAGGGCTGCCCCCCCCCCCCCCAAACAAAAAGTTGTATCTCAGTCTTTGACGTCAATGTCAAATGGGAGCCATCCAAAATATTCTCAGGCCGGTATCTTTGGTGTAGCAAGACGCCAGGAACAACTTGTTCCTCATTACGTTAAATATCTTTTGTAAGTTTAGCTGTACCTTAAAAATCTTGTTGTAAGAAAATTTGGTAGTTATCCAAGAAGTTCATCTCATACCCCCTAACATTGTCAAAACCTCACCAATTATTTCTGTTTCGTGTACATTTTCTGTTATTGTAATATAAACTTGGATAGAATCTAACGACGGGAAAATTATATCGAATTTGACACGTTCATATCAGCTGCATGCCGGAGTCCTTTTTGTCTGCCGATTTTATTCTTGAAATAGAACTGTCAAATGAATTCCCTTTAGAACTTTTGGCAAATACCATGAGAATGAGGAACATAGATGAAGCAGGAAGGCTATTGAAAAAATTGGCAATGCCAGTTTGTTTGAGGACACCCTTTCAAAACTATGTAGCTACACTCATTTTTTTTAAGAAACAAAGGTCGATGTTGAGTACTCCAGTTTCTTAGTGTTCTGGAAATTTCAATACTCATTGTTTCTTAAGAGTTTCTTAATTATGATGTCATGAATGATGTAATGAAATGTTCGTGACCTTTTTTATCAAGTCAAGAGATTCGCTTCAGTTCTGACGCTGTATTTAGATGTGGGAAGTATATTTTTATCCCTTGTGTCTTAAGTTCTAGGCCAACGGGGCAATCTTGTTCTTGGATTTTGCAAAATTTCGTTGTTCCCAGTTTTATCACGATTTAATAGTTTCTTTATTCTTTTGCTTCGAGTACTGAATTCTTAATTTTTTCTGACTGTCCAGTACTCGTTTCTTATAGCCAGTTTCTTACAAAAAAGTGAGTGTAATCCAATGCTACAACTGTCACATGTCAACTTTGTACATCCCATCAAAAAATGTCAACTTTGTCTTTACAATCGTTTCTGCACAGCACTTTAAAAGATGTTTCTTCGCCCCTTATTGAATTGATTCATACAACAGTGCAGCAACTATTAGTGATTAATAATCTAGTTCCTAATTTCTTCAAAATTTGCCGAAACATTTTCTAGCGCCAGCACAAGAAAATAATAATTATAGAATATTTATAAAGAAGATTAATTAGATCCAATGTCATGATATTCCAATATTGTTTCATGATAATTTACATTTCTACAATGACTTAATATTTGAAAATTTTTAGACTTATAAATATGGCATGAATGAAGGGGCCTCTAATTAACCAAAGAAAGAAGGAGTTTTTCATGAAATAAATTCTATACCAGAAAAAATTGGATAAAAGAACAGTCTTACCCAATGCTTAAGCTGTTTTATTCACATTTCCACAAATGAAAATAAATTAAAGCTAATTTGAACTTGCTGCTTCTCCAACTCTTTTTACACGCCTCTTTCTAGGGCTCCGACACAGGTTGGAAAGTGGGGGGGGGGGGGGGGTTGCACGGGAAATTAGTACCTAATCAAAAGGTTTTGAAAAATATTTATTGTTTTGAAGAAATGTGGGGGGTCATGGCTCATGTCCCATGCCCTGTTCTTATAAGAAGAAATGTTGTAAGAATATTAGAGTTTTAAATTTATCAAATTGATTAAAGAATGATAACCGAGCTTTTCAGCAAACAAGACAAGGGTGGCTAACACGCTAGAATCTAGAGATGCATTCGGCACTGGCAATCCTGACAGCTTAAATTTGAAAGGTGCCTGCGGTCAGAGCCATTTCTAGCATACTAACCAGGAGGCAATTGCCCCCACCTGGCCAGGTGACGTTTCATTGTTTAAAACATAGAATTTTGTCCTCTCCTTTGCATTAACAAAGGCTTCCCCCTCTCCAGTCTCCAAGCTGATTTCCCTTCGAAAGGCTATGCCTGCGATCATCATTTGGTTTAAAGCAATATTTTTGGTCTTAATAAGCTTTAATAGTTTACTAATACTGGATGCAATGAAAGCTATCCTTTCCCGAAAGTAGCCACATTCCTACCAGTGTCCAATTATCCAATTTTTCGATGTTACAAACCAGTTTAGATCCTTTAAATACAATAATAAATTTTCTAATCTAATCGCCTAGTGCAATGAGAGCTGGTTGCTAGAGGCTTTTTTCGGAGCAGACATGATTTCCCTGGAGGTATCTTCTGGGACAGTAGCCCTAAAAATAGCTGTGGACAATAAACAATTTTATTTTGTCAAACTGCTTCAAGTATGCATCCAAGTCACAAAACTAATGTGCCAGACACATTGTGTCTGTAGTTCACTTCATTGGTGGTCTACTAGTTCATATCAAAATAGTGCAACTTCAAGACTGAGAGTTGTTCAAAGTTGTTTTGGAGTTTTTTTTTAAATTTTGAAGTTGTTGTTTTGAGTTCAAAGTTGTTTCGAAGTAACCTGGCGAATGCCAGCGCCCGCCAAATGAAATGATGCAATGGTTCACAAAGTTTCTGTTTTAAAAGATAAGCATTGCTGGTATCATATTTTGCACACTTTTTGCAAGATTATGACTGAACAAACCTAACTATCAGGGACCACGCACCAGTCTAAATGTGGGAGAACTGAAAAGGCGTTACCGAAAACTTTGTGAGACCACGCCCTCTAGAACGCCTGAAAACGCCCCTTTTAGCAAATACTGGCTTCTTTCTACTGAGGTTTTATGAACAATCTGGTTCAGAGAAGATATCAATAACTATGAAAATAGATAAAATTAGCTTGGGGATAATAGAACATCAAGAAAAACACACAAAGAATGAAGAAAAAGGTTTCCCAGTCAAGAAAAACTGCTGCTATTTAGGAGTGCTACTTAAAACTGCTGCTGCTACAATATTACGTTGGACTATAGTTAGAGTAAACTTGTTAAAAAATTTTCTAACCTATTATTGCAAAAAAGTGGAGAGGGCTATAGCCCCTGCTAGCCCAATGAGTGGGGGCTAATAACTATTAATAAAAAAAAACGGAAAATTTACGAGAGTTTTCGAGAGTTTTAGAAAGAAGGCCACTAGATGACGTTGGAATGAAGTTGAATTAGAGAGCGTATGAAAAGTAAAAGTAAAGTTTTATTACATCACTTTCAGGATACTTGTGGCTTTTTTATTTGATCCCTCGGTCTTTGAGGGATATCAAATAGCCTGACGTAGGATGACGGAAATATTAAGAGGTTTCTCGCAAGCACGGTAGGGGAATATGAAAGAATTATAACGGACCCCACTAAAAATAAGAAAACGAATTTTGTAAAACACTGGACGTAATTTCAGTCACTGAACGTTGTAGCGCAATGGCGGAAATTCAGGCTTTCATTTCGGGAGGGGGGGGGGGGGCAGGTCTACGATTTTCCAACAACAAATCATCTTGGGTCATTTCGAATTTTAAGGAAACTGCACATTTTGATGAAAATGGGTGATTTTTTGGCAGGATCCTTTAGAAATCTTTGCTGATCACGCAATAATTAAGTAGCAAGAAGAACAGTCCATTTATGATTTTTGATATCGAGATCGATATCTCATCTAAGACAATTGATAAAACAAGAGGTCGACCGATTACACTTTTGACAAGTCGTTCATGATAACAACGTGATTGTAATTGTACTGTTAATTTTCTGCATTTCATCTTGTTTTTTTCCAGTGGGAAATACATTTGAAAAAAAAAATTTGGAAAAATCTGATGGAAATTTCTGCTAATTTTTACAGAATTGAAACTAAATATAGCATTCGCAACCAGTTTTAATTTTGCCATATATTGTTTGTTTGATTACTTAGCAATGGCTAATATTTTCTCAGCTATGATATGTTCAATTTTTACAAAAAGGGTACAGAGAGGTTATAGAGGCCCCTGGGTCAAAAACGGAAAATGCGGATCAACTGCGAGCGAAGCGAGCAGAAAATTGGCAATTACACCCCTTGGATTAGATTAAAATACATTTCAGAACGATTTTTTGCAGTAATTTCGAGACGTTAAACGGTTGTCAATTATCCGACGAAAGCCTGAATTATCCGACGATATTAGTGATTAGGGGGGGGGAGGGGCCCCTCATACCCTTATAATTGCCGCTACTGTTGCAGCCGTGTTTTCTGAAGTTTATATAGATTTTGTGACCATTTGCTTTCTCATTAGCAATGGTTTTTATTCTTAAAGTTTTGGTTATTAAGCCAGTTTAATGGCTTACAGGCATATTGTGATGAACAGCCTAAAGCTAGAGTAACATTTACCATATTGCTATTTCAAACAGGCTCAACGTTATTATTCTTAATTCGGACTAAGTTAATTAATGCCAGCTCTTTAAAGTTCTCAAAATACCAACTTTGCGGTTCATCTTTAACTTTTGAAATCAATTTCAGACATTCTTTTTATAACTGTTCAAAACGAAAACAAAATACAAAACTCTGTGCCGCCTACAGCAGAAATAGACATGGAACGCCACTTAAAGGTGGCCCGTTTATTTACAGTAGGAAGGGCATGATATAGAACAAAGACCGAGATACAGCTTTTGTTTAGGGGGCCAGCCCTTATAAATCTGTGTAACAAAAGCCATATTTTACATGATAAAAGTATTTCACTTATGCTACTTATACTTGATATAGAATATCTTAGATGCTCGAACCCCCTCCTCCATCCTTCATGCATAAACTGCTATGAAACCTATTACCAGGGCCGGTCGCATGAGGGGTAGGGGGAGGGGGTAGGGTTGGGTGTAACACCCCCCCCAAGAATAACCACTTGTGTTTTAGTCGGTAGAATTGGGGTTTTAGTCGTTAAAATTCGGGATTTTGACGGGTGTATGATCTTTTTTAAATTTTCAAACAAAAAAATTGTTCTTCATGTAATTTTTAAAAATATTCAAAATATTATAAAGTTCTACAGTTTAATTTTTCCGTTGATCCAGAAGAGGATTTTCAGGAACATCACAGAAGAAGATTAATCCCAAGAAATTTGACAAAAACAGAGACAATTTTAGCCTGGGAGATGCTTTTTTAGCCATTCTAGAAGGCTTAATTTCAAAAAATTTATTTCACTTCGGACCCAACCGGTGTGTCCTCCTATGACACTAAACTTGAGTCTTAGCCCCCCCCCTTGGCTTTCGTGGGCCCTGTCTCTGAAAGTACGAAGCACAATGCTCCAGGATCGTCTACAGTCTCTCACGCTAATTTCGTGCGAGAAATACTTTTCACAGAACTTATCTGTTATCAAGAAGTGGGTCCAGTTGAATAAACTATGTGACCGCAAAAGCTTTTTTAAGATTTTTTGAAAAACTAATAGCTTTACAGCTGAAGTTGCTTTGTAACAGCTGAAATTCAAGTATTAACGTAGTGTACTGCTGCCAAGATGTATTCGGTAGAAAAAAACTTGCACCCCAACCCCCCCCCCCAAAAAAAAAATTTTTGAAAACGGGACTGCATATCACTATATGAAATTTAAGATCCCATTCTTGCTAACTTCAAAGGACCTCTTCAGGGCCGCCAAGAGGGGTAGGGCAAGGGGACAAATTATCCAAAGCCTCAAGGTCTAAGAGGCCTTGCAAAGTGACGATTTCCATTTTAAGAATGGAATAAATCAAACGTATGCATAAAAAGTATGCATAACAATAGCAAAATTTCTTGACATATTGCAAGAATTGACTGTTAGAAATATTCTGAAGTGCATTTTAAGCCAATGTGAAGGGCGTGGTGGCTAAAATATCCGAAACCCATCGGCAAACCTGTTTTTTACTTCGCTTCCCTCCTTTCTACGCAATTTAGAATCACTGGAGTGGACCCTAACCTTTTGAAAAAAAAATTAGTAAATACTATAAAGTCACTTACTTTATTGTAATTCATAGCAATTCATAGAGAGTAATTCAAGGCTGCAAAATAACACCACTTGTATTTCAAAATTTAAAGAAAGCCTTTTGACAAAGCAAAGTAGACATTTAACCTCGAGGCTAAGGCGCTGGAGTATGAATGAGGTTTTGATTAGCTGATCGGCCTTTCGAACATATAATCAGACATGTTTGATGAGCAGCACACTGCCATGCCTAACTAGCAAGACGACTGTAGTTTAAAAAAAACCCAGTTTCCTACAGGGGCCTTACAGGACAAAGTTTTTGAAACAAAATTTTTTAGAAACTTTTTCCACTTTCTACTTCTTTTCCAAGACAGCAAACGCTGTAGAAGCCTGAGGAGAAATTTTCCCGCTGGACATTTCATATTTTCATTGGTGCAAAACTAAACGTGATTTACATGGATTAACCTCTGACCAACTCTGGGCCTATCTTACAATCACTTATAAAATGTCTGGCAGCCGCCCTGTTTTTCTTTACCACTTGCCAATACAATGATCAATAAACATATGTAAGAAGTTCAACTTCGGCTCTGTGTCAGCAAATAACGGTCTCTCAAAAGGCTGTACGGCTGCCGGGGGTCGAGACAACACAGGAATTGGTGTGGCTGGTCCTACATTTATTGAAAACTTCGAATTGTTGGTCCAGAGGTGAACAAATTGAAAGAAGCACGTAACGGGTTTCTACATTCTTCTTTTGTGAAATTTATATCATAAATTAGCAGTGTTCTACTCATTGACAAAATCTATCTGCTACAGTCAATTTTCCATAGATATTGTATTTAATTGTTTGTAGTCTCTTACTTTCTGAAAAAGTACTACACACATATTCAAAAGGAAAGGTACCCCCGGGAAACAAAAACCAGAAAAATAGTATTTATTTTGTGGGTGATTCATATTATTTCTTCGTAGACTTGAGGTTACCATAAGAAATCATTGTTGCTTGTTCGTGAATGTTGTTCAAATTTGTCGAGCTCTACTCAAAGAAAATCGGAAATTTGTTGAGGACTACAATATTTGCAGTTGCAAAACGATGCGCTAATCATTGAAACCCTTCGAAGAAGTAACTCTCGAATAATACGCCTTTGGCCGCTGATTGACTGTCCCTTGAAAATGGTGATCCAAGTTCAGGATGTACTTCAGTATCGGTGTAAGGCAGTGTTGAACTGTACATAAGATGTCTGACAAATACTATGGGGTTTTTAAGGAAAGGTTGAACTTCTTGATACTTTCTATTTTATTCTGGATATCTCTCTACCCCACAATTCTGCTACTATGAGCTGAGCTTTTTATAAACTTCCCGGTATTACGAAATTGAAGACTGGTCCCTTTTTATTATGACATATCCCTAATTATTCCGAATCATTTTCCAGTAGTCCAAAAGTTAATGAGCTTGATAGTCAAAAAGTATATAAGCGTATATAAAGTATAAATATATAAATATATATGTCATCAACACTCATATAAGGCGCAAACTTTGGCATTTGGCATGGTATGTAAAGTAAACAGAAAAGGCCTGAAACACGATCCTTGTGGAATGCTACTGAGTGATACTGTTTTAGGGGTCAAAGCTCAGTTCCGTTTCACCCCTTGATATTTTCAACGGAATTTTGAAGCCATTGGTATCCTGAAAGGGATTTTACATAAACTGGATTTAGGAATCAATAAAATTGTTTATTCCAAGCAAGGAGAGACTTCGTAACACCATAACAACAGATTTGGTAAAAGATTTACATGCATATTTTCTCCAGAACAACAATCTTGGTACTACCAGAACAACAGTTTACAGTTTCTGGAGAAAACGATGCGCCGATAGGGTCTAAATGAAAGGGGGTTCCTTAGCTGTTTAGCCTATAGAGTTCATACTCGCGGGATTCAACTGTAGTTTCTTCATTATCTTTTCCTTAATAGCGATTAAACTGGTAGGCAAAGCTCTTTTGTCACATTTCCAATCAGAACTGTCACACATTCTTTATATTTTTTGTCAATTTTTTTCACAATTATCACATTTTTTATTAACAATACCAATTTTTAGCGACATCTGTCGAATTTCGTGTCTCGAAAATAGTATTTTTTTGGTTTTTCTATTCTGTTGCACCATTACATTTCAAAAAATAGATTAAGATGAAATGTGACGCTGGTATAAAATCACTACAACAAGAATTCAAAGGAAATTTTTCTAGGACTTTCATGTGTTAGAAACATAAAGAATTAAGAGAACTTTCTCAATGGTAGGGTCCAAATCACAATTTTTTAGATATCATACCGTTGTTAAGCTACATTTTTCAGTTAGTCGCGAGGAGAACACTATATATTCCTTAAATCTTACCCTTAACTTGCCTGTTCGGGCTGGTTGCCCCTACCATCTGACTCTTTGACGCCATCTGTTACGAATTTACTGCAAGAAATCGTTCTGAAATGTATTTTAATCTAATCTAAGAGGTGTAATTGCCAAATTTTTTCCTTGCTCCGTTCGCTGTTGATCCGCATTTTCCCTTTTTACCCCAGGAGCCTCTGTAACCTCTCCGTACCCTTTTTGTACAATTTGAACATATCATAGCTGAGAAAATATTAGCCATTGCTAAATAATCAAACAAACAATATATGGCAAAAATCAAAACTGCTTGTGAATTGTATATTTAGTTTCAATTTTGCAAATATTATAAGAAATTTCAATCAGATTTTTTCCAAATTTTTTTTTTCAAATGTATTTCCCACTGGAAAAAACAAGATGAAATGCAGAAAATTAACATTACAATTAAAATCACGTTGTTATCATGAACGACTTGTCAAAAGTGTAATCGGTCAACCTCTTGTATTATCAATTGTCTTAGATGAGATATCAATCTTGATATCAAAAACCATAAATGGACTGTTCTTCTTGCTACTTAATTGTTGCGTGATCAGCAAAGATTTCTAAAGGATCCTGCCAAAAAATCACCCATTTTCATCAAAATGTGCAGTTTCCTTGAAATTAGAAATGATCCAAGATGTTATCTTAAATTCTTATTGCTCTCTGCTTATATTGATGTTTAGACAACATGGAGAATCATTTAGAATTATCTTGATTTGCAATCCCTAACCCTTCTTCCCGAACTACCTAGTCAAGCCAAATAGCCACCTATACGATCAGGACAAAACGGCCTAAAGATGTTTTTTCTTCTCAGATCAAAAGCTGAAAAAGATCTTAAAACATACCTTGCGGGCTTCTGGAGATAAAAATTTCAATAAATTGTCAATCTTTGACATTTTTCTTTGAGCAGTCAATCTTTTCAGATTGATTAATTTTTTAACCTACGATAACGTTATAATCACTAAATCACAGTTTGTTATATCATGACCTTTTTTCATTATCTTAGACAGGAAATGTACAATTTCTGAATAACCTGTTAGATGTTTGAATAGAAAGATTTAAATTCAATTTCATTTTGACATGGCATCTCGATGAACTAATATTCATAGATTAGCCTTGACCTTTATGGTCTATGTTCAATAAACGTTATCAGTAAATTAAAATCATTCGAGATTGAATTTCCCTTCTAAACAGACATCTATAATACTTCCACGAACAAAGAAAACACCATTATAGAAACATATTTCTATTGAAACACGAATGATACGAATAGCACACAACAAGCTTATATCCAAGTGATTCAAAATTGCCTTGTGTTTGTCGGCTCTAGCACATTTTAGATCCACGATTTTATTTTAGATCACCTCCCAACGACGTAATTCACCCTATAGCCAATACTCTACTGCCACAGACATCGCCATATCGGACATTTCTCTACAACGGCCGCATCCCTATAACGGACATGTATTTTAAGCAACGATGATGGGGGGGGGGGGGTGAGGGGTGTTAGGCAATAAGTGGATTTCGGTGCCACACCCTTCAGGTAATTGGTAAATGATGGAAAAAACCATTATTGAAATTTAGTTTACAACTTCAAGGTAAAGAAGAAAAGAAGCAGTGGCGTAGCCAGAGTTAGAAATTTGGAGGGGGGGGGGGAACTTTTGCTGACTAGACCCTTTAAAATTTGGAAAAGCACCCCATCTTACAACTGCGTTTTGAAAAGCTATGGCTTTTTTACGTGGCAATGGTTTGCTAATCAATAACCATCATATGTAGCCTTTGTGGCTGACCCCATTCTATAACTGACCTCCTATTTCCTTCACAATTTCTCTAACATTTATATTCTGTAAGGCGAGGAAGCTCTACGTGTAAAAAACTGATTTTCCAATGTAACCCAAGAATAATAAACAGTATTCAAAAGCTTCAAACTAAGTCTGTTCTCCGTGGAGCATAATTTGCAAAGTCCCCGACAAGCATTTCGGAATCCAGTTTTTTAAGGATTGATTTATCATTTTAGTTTCTATTTCATCAGGAATGTCTAAGAACGTGAAGGACTTTTCTAAATAAACCCTAAAAAGAGGGTAAATTGTAAAAGAAATTGTAGAGGCCGAGTGCCAGCGTTGTCAAAGATTAAAGAAGTACATATGCTGGGTGTGTTGGAAAAAGACTTGATTCAGTGAATGATGCAAGAGAAAAGCTTTTTTTAAAGAACATTGGCAAGAGACAAAAAAAGTTGCAGATCTTTATCTAGGCCTAAACGTAGTTTCAACATTAGGAAGCACATCCAACGCTCCAACTATACTGGGAGACCAGATAGAAATACCATATCCAGAAAAAAGAACTATTGATTCAGTCAGATTATAGTCAAGAAAATATTAGACGATAGGGCCCACGCCACAGGGGGGGGGGAGGCCAGGGTAGCCATGGCCAAGGTAATATGTACAATAGAAGCAAATTAATGTAAGTCTGCTATGGCTTCAGCTTAGAACGTTATGCGAGAAATCACAGATCGAGCTGACTAACAAATTTCCTTTTCCAAAAACAAAATGACCTTACATTCTATCCATCTCCCGAAGTTAATTGCCCCAGTGCTGGTAGCAGTGCCACTGGTCCACTGGGGATGACATTTTTGCTAAACATGGATTAAGAATGAAGCTCGATCTATTTATTATTCAGAGGTTTTTTCCAGTTTTCGACAAAGCCCTTCTGTATCTCGGGAAAGCATCATCTCCCACCCGATCAACATTTAGTTTTAAATTCTGCAAAAGCAGAAGACAAAACAGATGGTTAACATCTTGGTGCGAGATAACTTATCGGTCAAAGGTGTGCCTTTCCTAGACCACAAAAGGTTCAGATATCCATTTTCATATCAATGCCATCAGGGAAGGTCATAACGTTTCGAGGAAGGTTAATAGCCTCGGATTGATAACTTGGATGAAGATAAAATAAGATAACGGAAAAGGATAAGAACCATATTCTATTGGATTTCATTGTACACGTTTTTTTATAATAAAGTTTTTTTCAGTCCAGCCCTCAGACTTTCTTAGCTATTTCCTAATTTCAGCACAAAAAATTTCCTAACACTTTCTTAACGTAAAATTGGAAAGTTTTACGTTAATAAGCATGTGCAGTGATGGAGAAGATGAAATGCTATAAATATGCTATATTTCTCAAAAACCTTCAACGTCATACTGGATTTGTCGTTTCCTGTTCAGCACATTACTGTATTGTTGAAATATTTCACCCTTACACCACATTGAATACCGTAAATCCTCGAATTGCCCCCCCCCCACCTCGTAAAGGCCCTCCCCTTGAATAAGCCCCCACTCTAAAACTACAAACTTTCAATAAGCCATCCATTTGCTATCCATTGATGCTACCCTTAAAAATGCTATCTATTGCAGGTTGCTGTTTTCGATGCTTAAATTTCTTATGTTTTCATATGTGATCATTAAATGAAAACTTTCAACAACTTACATTTTGAGACTTGTAGCTAGCTTCTAAATCATTCAATTTAAAATTTTAGTAAAGTTTGTCCCTTCTCATGTTTTATATGCTCTTCTATTTCGAAGTTGCCATTTTAATCGAAGTCCTCGATATGT
This sequence comes from Rhopilema esculentum, assembly GCF_057945365.1. Lineage (NCBI taxonomy): Eukaryota > Metazoa > Cnidaria > Scyphozoa > Rhizostomeae > Rhizostomatidae > Rhopilema > Rhopilema esculentum. Next base: position 12,791,547 of record NC_142830.1, read on the forward strand.
TTACACAAAATGTATTAGATATTACTTGATAGATATTTAATTTTTGCTTCTTAATGTTGTATCTTTGGTTCTTTCATGTTGTTACATACAGGAATAGACTAATTGCTGGTTGTTTGTGTGTGTGCATGTGTGGTGTGTGTGTGTGTGTGTGTAGGGAGGGGGAAGGGAGGTTCCGACACTCCAAATACTCTGATGTCATTCGGACGGCTTTTATTCGAGAAATTTTTTTTGGTAGTTTTCGAATAACTCCAAAATTTGACTTTTTTGCAATTTTTCAGGTGACATCTTCATATCTTTTCAATCTTAAAGTTCAAAATGAGATTGTAAAATTGGGCTTTTCCATCATTTCCCAGTCAGCTGAAAGGTTGTAGCACCGAAATCTAATCATTATCAAACACCCAATCCTTGCCTCGAAAAACCATCCCTTATTTGTTCACATTCAATTGAAAAAGCTTTGAAAAGGGGCTTTTTCAATTGACTATGACTCGTTACATCATTTTACCAGCAGTTTCTAAAAAAGGCTTTTGTTTTCGGTGTTTAACTTTCAAATAAGAAGACCACGAAATTGCCTTTGTTTATTAAACCTTCGTGGTGAATTATTTTGACGTTGCGCTGAATCCACTTGAATATAAAAATTCAAAGGTGTGAGAGTTACAACGAATCTCGATGCTAGGATGACGTTAACATCCTGCGGTGCAAAACAAAGTTAATCACTTGATATTTTTATCTTTGAATTTCTGTGCGGAAAAGAACATAACTTGTGTATTCATGACATGACAAGGGGCCGCTGTTGAGGAAATTGTCACAAAGTTGACCAGTTTCCGACCAAAACATTGAAATTTGTATCAGTGTGAAATTTCTTCGCTCGAGGGGGCCGGGGAAGGTAAGGAGTGCATTTGTCTAGAAGGAAGCTCGAGGGTATCATGAGAAAATGTGATATAATAATTCTTGTATGAAAATTGACAATTCCAAACAAGGTAGAATTAAACAAAAAATTATCCCTGTAAAATTTATTCCCGTTACCAGGTGAAAAGTGAATGAATACATGTGTCGGGGTTTGAAGGAAGTTTGGGTCTTTCTGGGTGGAATATTTGGTATCAGTCTTGCTAGTGAACTTCAGATTGGAATTCAAACAACAGCGATGGGGTACGCTTGTAGGATTCTTGTTGAGATCGGTTAAGGAGATCTGGTTTAAGTTTATTAGAAGTTCGTTTCTGTATTGTTTCTATTTCCCTGAGTATCTAATGATACACACTTACAATTTTTTTTTAATTCAAGTTCAGGCTGACTCTTCTAAATTTTTTCGAAAATCTGAGGCTGGATTGTTCTTAATTTCTTCTTAAATCAATAGGGTGTAAGCAGTGCGATTGCTTGCTTTTTCGCCCTAGGGAGTTGTTTAGCCCTCATTTTCCAAAAAAGTGAGCGAGAACAGGCGCAGATCTAGCCAAATTTTGACCGGTTTCGGGGTGCTTTACCCCGTTACAGATCTGTGTGTTCGTGGTCCATAAATACTGCTAAAAGTTGATAATGCGGTTAGTGAAATGTGATTAATTTGCCTACACTTTATCTAAAATGCCACAAGTTTACTACGTTCAGCATGGCCTTTGATCTTCGTCTTTCAACTTCGCTTCCAATTTTCATGATTTTTTCCGGGAAAGAAAGACTAGTTCCTCAATAAAAAACCTCAGATTACTATTTGCATCCGTATTACATTTTGTATGCTTATGTTTTAAGGAGTATGCTTTTTAGTCACCGGTTTTTCTCGCGTAAGGGAAACATATGGGCACCGGTTTTCACATGTTTTCAGAAAACAATAGCCACAGGTTTCATTCAATATGGGCGCAAATATAGCATATTCCAAACTGTACTGATTTCCTCAATATTAAATTCCTCGGATACTATGGGATAAAGATGAATTAGGAAGCTGGGAACTCTGTCAGAATCTTGTGGGGTTTCAATTTAAAATGTAAACAGAAGAACTGTAGTCAGTCAGGGAGAAATGCAGCAATTGTTGCAATTGAAATTTTAGATTAAAAAATTCAAGATTTACAGAGAAACATAGCTCTTAGAATTTGTCCGGTTTCTTGATACCTGTGCTACCGGTCTAGATCCGTGCCTGGACAACCTTCATTTGCTGACAATCGAATTCATCGAAAAAGCACCCATACGTGTTTAAAAATCTTCGTAGTTATTGCATTTTACAGTAGCTCAGCCTCAGCTTTTTGTTAATTTGTTCTTAACTTTTGACCAATTTTGAGGCTCGTGTTCTTATAAAATTTTTCTTATAAAGAAAGAGTTTAATTCTCTTAAATCACATCAAGATTTTTGGACAGCCATGACTCTAATAACAATCGGTGAAAACCAAATAATTGGACTTTATTGTTTCCAAAAATATGAATGTGATCAAATCCCAAAGCGAGTGGGCCCTTTTGTCCCATTTGGATTTTAATTTCAATAGCTGCAAAAATATTAATATTTTAAGCCAGCCACAGGAAGGTGCTAGTGGGCCTAACTGGGAGAAAAAATTCCTGATGCCGTTTAAAGCTGCTTAAAGTCGAAGAAAGGTATAACAATTTGTTTATTCGCTAAACTACATGTATCTCCTAATCGTCGCAATTAAAGTCTCTTGATTTGGTCAATCAATACAACAAATTCGATTTGCACCTTTCATTTACTTATTGGTGTCAATTTCATCGCTTTCAGCACAAATCTACTTCATGAACCATCAACAAAAACGTCAATTTTTTCACGCAGCCAATACATCAAAGACTGGTTGTTATTTGATGATATCTATATTATTACTTCACAGGATTTTTTGTAACTTTGAAACCGGATAATCTCTGGTTTTGCTTGCTTTCTGGTCCAGGCGGTCATTCGCAACCGCATCGGGTTGACCAATAGCTTACTGGGAAGTTAATCCGTAATGACACACAATGAAAAGCCCATTGTCTTCGTATTCTTTCCCGTCGATTTTGAACAGCGGATAAAGGACACGGGGCCACGGCTTACAAATACAAGTTTACTTTTTTGTGACATTTCTCCATTTTCCTCCCCGCACGTCGTTTCCGATAGCTTGAACTGGCGAGAACACACGTAGATTTCTGACTATACCTACGCGTTGCTAGTCAGTGAACGTCGGACGGGCAAGAAGGCAAATTAAAAGGATAACGAAGCGTTTTGCCTGTTTTATAGTGTGGGTTTTCGTTGCAACCACTAATTATCAAGTTACAGATTGATGACAATACTGGTCAAGGTACTTAACCGTTCGCTGGCTCCAGTAGGCTCTTTACAGTTGATACACTGCTCGCAGAAGGACCACGACTAGGTCTTTGCCACGGAGTGGTAGTTTCAAACTGTTCCAATATTGCATTACCTGAAATAATACATTGATGCTGCTCACTGAAAAAGGATATAATCGAGAGGACACGACTTTCTTAACTTATTTATTTAAAAAAATTGGCCAGGTTGTGCCTTTTGACGACCAAGTGACATTGTGTTACACAAGATATGGGAATTGCCGGCTTGAGGTTCGGCTTAGCAATATTATGGTTCACGTGTTTTGGAATTTCTCAATATGTACTCGGTAAGTGGAAATTTTTTTCGTCGATCAGCTAACCAATCTGCCCTCAAGTTATCACTAGAAAACTTTACTCCCTTTAAAGCAACCGCTATATGTTGATATCAAGTCTACAAGTTACCACTGCTTTTGCAGGCAGGGTACATTCTGAGAATAGAGTTTATTTGCATTTTGCAACAGCCGATGACAAATACTTTGAATTCGCCCTTTTTAAATAGACTCCACACGTTTAAAGAAAAATAAATTCTGACTCTAATGTCAGTTATGTAGATGGAAATCGGGGGTGATATCAACACCATGTTACGATATAAGCCGTAAAACCAACCTGTCTCTGAAAATTTATGAAATCGGCTCTTGTTTTTTTGCTAATACTGGATAATATCTATCAATCCGTACTTCCTATTGATGGTAATTCTACAGTTAGAGAGCAACCACATCAGACAAAAGATTTGTTATTCTCCCTTCATGAATTATTTAGTAATCTAAACACAAGGCTTGAATTTATATTTAATCGTTAGAGCCGACCAGTTCACCATAAGGAGAATTTTCCCACCATCTTGCTGTGATTGTACGAATGTGAAGATACTGTTTCGGCTGTCTACTTGAAAAGTTGCAGAACGACAATGAGATCTTTGGAAACGTTCACCTTATTTTTCCTTACTGAAACTCGTGTAACTTAATTTCTACGCATTATTTATGCGATCCATACTCAATTTTCAGGCGGGTCCTCCCCGTTCATCGGTAGGGCAAATCCCTTTTTCGGCCAAGTGTCGTTTCGGATTATCATGAGTTTGAAGGTAAAACATTCGTTCTTTAGATCACAGTGACTGCTCGACAGCATTCCGTGCGAAGCCCAGTCTCGCAAACGTCCTTTTTTGTTGTCTTTAGTGACTGATTTTGTGAAGAGCTGATCTGTTAATCATTTGTGAAATACTTTTTTCGATGGGGTTTCCTGCCATGCTATCAGACATGTGCTAGGTACACCCACCGGTCGAAATAGCGAAGCAGACGTGTAGACAGCAGGGGTGCATCAAACGATTCGAATCGCATTAGGCAAAGTAAATGAAATCATACAGTTCAATTAACAGTTTCAAGCAAAGCTGTCTCAAACATATAATTTTCTCGACATGGATACTATGGACTAATCTGTTTCCCTAACACCCTCGGGCAAGGCAGTGCTTGCAAAGGACTATATCTTGTCTAAAACAGTGTTCGGTTTTGCCAAAGATTCTTATTCCGATACTGGCATCTTCTTAAGCATTGCAAACGTTGCTTCATCACAAACTTACTAACATCTTCACTGTTAGCTATGCTCTTAGCGGTTTTATCAAATTTTTGTTTATTTCATGGTTTTGCTGTTCTATGAATTCAGAGCCGAATTGTGTAATAATGGTCGCAATTAATCTAAGTTTGTTTTGCGCCAATAAACGTTATTTGTGTACACCTCATAAGACAAACTGGGCTTTTTCTCTAATTTCATATGTATTTACCCGCAATATTAACCTATGCGGTAATGCTAAATTTTATTTTGAACATTTTGGCAGGCCCCAAAAGTAAGCAAGTTTGTCGAGAACATTTTGTTCCTCGAAAGCTAGGTAGAGACACAAACATGGACATTTGCGTATCTCTAGAATGTTTTAAAACTTTAAAATTTATATTTTATCTCTTCCCCCTCATTCTTAAATCGAAAAGATTTTGATAAGGTGCTACTGGGGTATACTTTTAACTTCTCTCCAGTGTCGTGGATGGTAACCCTTTGTTCTGTCAGAAGGCATAAGGGTTTCTCTGCTCCTATGACAGGTTTCTCTCGACCTTAATTACCTTGGCTGACTGTTGCCCCCAAGCCGCAGAGGCTGTTCCCCGACCCACTGGACAGGATGTTGCCGACTCAGACAAAAGTGGCCGTTATTTGGGGGTAATTATCATAGAGTTGGTGGGCCCCGGGAGGTTGATTCCTGTATCTTGGAGATAGGGGTCGCTTGTTACCCGTTAACTGCCAATCAGTTGCGAGGATCAAGGGTCTGTGGTTCGAGCCCCTGACATGACCAACCTTTCCCTCAAGAGTGAGGAGAGTCACCAGCTCTCTGTAATCCCAGGCGTAGAAATCACGAGGTGTGGTCATGTCGAGAGGAAGGACCAAGGCACTAAAGCCTACTGGCAACACACGATTTAACACTGAAAATGTAGTCTTGATGTACCCAACTAATAACTGTTATGTTGGCCCTCAAGCAAACCGACAATAGGCTTTGGTTAATATGGCTTGTGTCGTCTAAAAACACCACACAGATAGTAGAACCAAAATATCCTGAAGCAATCGCATTTGTTGATATATAAGGCAACGTCTCGATAAAAATATCGATACTTAGCACCGTGATGGATCGTATAGTAATGATGGCGTTTAAGTTGGGGGCGCTGTGGGGGGAGGGGACAATTTTTACCGGAACGCCAATTATTACATGCAATTCAAGCTTGATGATGCCCAACCTTTTTCTATCTGCATCATATTGTGTTGAGAGCATAGCTCGAATTCAGAATTTCTTGACACTCTTGACACAGATCTGTGGCCTTGTTGTACTGTGGGCTGACTTCATCTGATTCTTAACAGTTCTCTTGACCGATAAAATTCTGTCGACAGGGTATTAGGCGATTGTAACTTTCTTTAAAACGATTGGTTCCCAGAGTTTACTCTCTTCCCTACGTTTTATAGCCAAGAGCTAGTTAATTTTCCTTGCATATATTCCAAGATAAGAAAGGAACTTCTCTATCAATTTATCTTGTTGTTTGTAATGGGCTGTCGAAATTTGGGCGATTACAAATATTTGGCTCGATTAGGTAATAAAACATTTTTTCGTGGGGAGTGACGTTTGATAGCAAACAGCTACAAAATCGCCCACCAGTGTCACTGTTTAAGAAGATGGCTCATCACTGTATAAGATTTGATGTTTGAATTCCTATTTATTATCCTTGTCGCTTTGATCAGGTTTATACTCATAAGTATTCATCTTTTTATTAGATGAAGGATGAGATCAAAGTATAATGAAGAGTGGTTTTAAGGATTCGTTCCTAGTCACGCTTGCATAGACAATTTAGACCACAGGGGAAAGTTAAACAGAAACGATCTTTGAAATATAAGTAGTTTATATTCCTGAGGAAAACAGGTCTCTAGCTTGAAGCGACAGTACGCGCCAAGTAGTAGGCCTTGAGCATGTGGTCACCGATATATCCGATAATCCAAATTCCTGGAGAACATCACAAATTGATTTTCCAGAGTCAGTTTTTCGCTTGACTTAAAAACGCAGTTATCTACAGTCCAAGACAAAATTGTTGAGACTTTTCAATGTAAAATGATATATTATTTCTTGTTTGAAAAATAATACCCCCCTCACCCCCCCCCCTCAATTCAATGTTGAACTCATGATTTTGAAGGAAGAAAGGTTAGAACTACAAATCAAACATCGATCCGTAGGGGAAAGAGGGGATTCAGGAGGGGGGGGGGGGGAGGTGGATTCGAATTTGCCATTTTGTTTCAATAATTTTGTCCGGGATTGTCGGTATTGTCTGGCAATGAATATAAATCTCCCAGTTTTTGGCTCTTGTTTTTCCTTGTACTTCTAATAATAATTTTGGTAAATAAGACCTGAAAGTCGGATCGCCTCGCCATGTCTTGATAAACTACGGCTAACACGTCTACGTTTGTCTTGCGCAACTCAAGCCACTACTGCTGAAGCGAATGAAAGTGCCTTCTTTGTTGTTCTGAGATCCAAAACAGACAATGTTAAAAAGTCAGATATCTTTATCAGGGCAATCAGGATTATTTAAGTTTATGGAAGGACGCTCAAAAAAGTTTCTGATGTGTGTTATCTTCCTAGTTCGAACGCTTTTTGAGGCCTTATAATGCTTCGCTGTAAAGTGGCAAAATGCTAACGGATAGCTTTTCCACTTACACACGAAAAAAAAACAGAACCCCAAGCAAAGGGACAATAATCGATCTTAATCGTTTATGGTAGACACATATCTACCTAAAACATTGGTGTTAGTATTACGTAATGTTTCCTTCAGCTAGGCCTGTCTGGAACACAATAAATTCTACGACTGAATTTGAAATCAAAGTATATAAAATTTGGCATCAAGCAACGTATACCATGTTTAAAAGCAAGTTGTTAAGAAAGCTTGCTTCAAAAACCAAGCCCTATGCAAAAAAAGAGTATTTTCACCTGTTCTGTCCTCAATTGCCATCTCGTTAAAGACTGTCCGGAAAATGTCTCAAGGGCTTGTTTCAACAGTTACGTAACAAATCCCAAGAAGGTCAAGCTGAAATACAATAGCGATTTTGGTTTAAACTTTATTTGTTAGATGAAGAACATGCAATGGTACTACATTTCTGACTCGATGCTATTTTTTGTTTCATATTTACAATAGGGGATCTGACATAAAGAAGCCCCTTAAGCATATTGAAAAAGATTATGTAAGAAACATTTTTATAGGAGCACAGTGTCTGGTCTTTCGCAATTGAGAAACCCACTTTATTTTGGTGGTTTGCTAATTCCAAATCAAAAAGTTCCTTACATCATTTTGCTTCAAGATCATTTAAATTCTTAAAAGTTCCTTGGTTTCTTCCACGTTTCCAATACCCGTTTCTATTAGCAAATGTTTTAACACGAAATAAGTGCATTACGTTTTTTGCCCCCAAGACTGAGTGCCTTTCAGTTACTAGATTTTTTATAGAAGATGTATAAAGTGCATCTTAAGATTTTAATTTTTCCTATTCCTTATATCTTGTGTTAGCAATTCCTTGAGTGTTACCCTTCCCGATTACTACCTTCACTTGGTAGTTGAAATTCGTGTAAGCCTCAGAATCAACGAATATATCAGAACCATTCGTGAAAAATAACGTATATATCCGCCTCAATTTTTGATATCTTAGCGTTGGGTATGCCCCCAGCTGCTGGATTAACCTCGAAATTCACGATACACCTTTTTTTCATATCCACTCAAGATACATAGAAAAATTTTATGAGAATCTTTCATTCTAAAAGAGGCTTAACTTTCTGGGAATCAGTATCATTTTCAAAGCGAGAAAGGAAATTTCCTTGAGACTAGATTCCCGCCATTCCCTACTCAAATGGAATTGTCTAGTTTCCATACTGCTCGACCAGTGCCTTCCATACTCTCATTTCACCAGTGGCTTCCCTATGCAAGTTTTAGATTCTGACATGCATTTTGGAACGCTTTCTGGAACAGATGTGATGATCACTACCAAGGGATAAGTTCAAATGCAAAATCCAATCTTTAGATATTTTAATAAAACGAAACTATAGCGAAAATTATTATGTTCTTTCAAAAAGAGATTGTACAATTTTTGAATGTTTTGCAAGCTAACGACAGACGGTGTAAATATAAATGGACATTTTTTCCATCATCGGCTTGAGACTTTCAACTGTTAATCCCTTTGCAAGAAAACAATATCAGATCTTGCCAAACTTCCGCATCATACTCCAGTTTGCTGCACTTGAGTAGGATTTCTGGAATATAGGATTTCTCTAGTACCACTTAGTTCCCTGGGGATAACAGCCGGCGATATGGTGCTTGCAACATCAATTCCAGGAAAGTCATTCATGAAGGAATATGGGACTTAGGGAATTACATTTTTGAGTTCAAGTATCAAAGATGTGCCTCTCAGTTGGTTTTCTATATTTGCAATTTTCAACAAAGAAAATCCGGAATACCCCTATCGTCCATTCGACGCTTGGAGTTTTGGTAAATGCATCTTAAGCTGGGTATAAGGACAATATCTCTGCATGTAGGGACAGGGCTTGGAAACATTTCTTTCCGAAAGGAAAAAGAATATATTGAGGGCAGCATTTTTATCCTTTTCATTTAAACGACAAAGATTTCCAGGTGAATGAAAATACCTTATTTTGCTGAGCCATTAACACCAAGCAAGAAAAATGAAATTTGAATTTTAAGAACAATCCTCTTGGCGTTGCTCTTTTGAACTTCACAATGTTCCCAATTGCATGTTAGATCATATGTCTGCATTTGTCGAAGGATACTGCGGTTGCCGGTGACTCTGGATAAGGAAATGTATCTTTGATCTCGAACGGAAGCTGGACCGTTCATTGGTTTGTCGCACAATACTTATTCGTCACTTGAACACTGTATTTTTTATCAGTTATCATTAGAAAGTCAAATAAAAATCAGCGCAAAAAACGAAACGAGGTTCTGTGCAATAGTGACGAGGTTCTGTGCAATTGTTCAGCTGTTGATAGTAACTGCTACCGTCAAAAGTCAAATAAATTTCTCAACATCAGTCACTAATTTCAGTATTTTTCTCTTAATTTCAGGAAAGGGGTGTGGAAAAGCAGGTGACACAAAAGCTTCAGTTGATCTTCTTTTTCTAATCGATGGTTCTTGGAGTGTTGGAGCCGATTTCGCTAACCAGCTGTCGTTTGTGAAAAATGTCATAGAAGAGTATGGCGGGATTAGTGACACAGGCGCCCACGCTGGGGTCCTTGTCATTAGCACATCGCCTCGTACAGAGATCAAACTCAATGAGTATAATAGCAACGAGGCTTTTATGGCTGCCCTCCAAAGGGTTTGTATTTTCTTGATTTATGCCACAAATTTAATCCATAAAAATGGGGGAATCGTCAAGGGCTTGTTGCAAGGAAGTGTTGATGAAAATCATCGTATCCCACCCAACTCAAAGGATAATTTCAGGTTTTGCAAAATTTTCGAAATTTCTGCCATAAACAAATCAAGTCCAAATAATCCATCTTGATGGTGGTTGCTCAAAAACGACAATTTTGCCTTGTAGAAAAGCAAAAAAGAGAGTTTTTGCACTGCACTATCTTCACCCGTAAAGACATCAATTTTTGTTAACAATATAAGTACTAAAATACTAATCTACAATGTATTGGACACTTATTTTTCACAAAACGAATAAAAATTGTCTGAAACTGAGATAAGTAGGAAATTCGGAAGTTTTATAAATAGAAGTCCCAGCTAGTCTCTCCCTTCCTTTCACTTTAGTCGTGTGATCAGTGTTGGATATCCCTATTTGTTTTACTGTTCTTGCACATGAACTGGAAAAACTGTTGAACCTCACATTTTATTGCTAAAGGACAGGCGTATATTGAAATTGAACCCCAAAATTTTCTTTTTATGTCGTAATGCATATTCGGGGTAATAGCGAGGGGCTAGATGTGGGGTGTGTCCATCTAAATTGTATTTAATGCAGATAAAATAAAATAAGGTGTGATGTCAAATTTCATGACGGTCGTTTTTGCGAAGTATTTCTGACTTGTTATCTTGTTCAAATTAGGTACAATACCCACGAGGAGCAACAAGACTAGACATATCGCTAGTCGAAGCCGAACGAGAATTCACCGAATATGGCAGAAAGGGAGTGCCAAAAATTATGTATCTTCTCAGTGATGGTATCCAGCCTACTGAAAGAACTACTCGCAAAGATCTGATAAAGCGCCTTACGGATAGAGGTACGATTTTCCTAAATTGCTTTGTTGAGGTGATCGGCCTATTTTCACATTCACAACCCCCTTTATCCCCTACAATGGCAGCGCCACAGGAAGGACTGGGGACAATGTCCCCAATCCGTTGCCGATAGAAGCGGTTTTGTATTCGTCTATATTTGATAAGAACATTTGTAAGTAGTGGTAGTTCTTCGAGCAGTGGTTCTTTGTTTTTGAATCTGTCTTAACATGTCTAGCAACTAGACATACGCGTTCCATTTTGTTAGGCTTTGTTCGTACAGGGGCCATTTTCTTGCAGCCAGAGGGAAATGGCCTATTTTTTCCCTCGACCAGTTTCGACCCTCTGCCTGGTGGCTGTCGCCGCCACTTATCCCCTACAACCATTTCCCCTTATTTCCCTAGGTCTGTTGCTGGAAGTCCTTTTACTTTCAATCTTTACGATTAACTGGTTCTTTAAAAACCAACAAAATAAATTAGAAAACTAGGACTTAGACGAAGAAGTTGTCAAAGGTAGTTGCCTCTGCTAATCAAAAGTGAAATTTAAACATACGACTTCATAACAACGATTGATAATGAAGTAATAGGGTTATTTCTGAGATCAACAGATTTGCATCCAGTGTTCATAAATTTATTTCTTTCAACTTTCCTCGCAATGTACACAAAAGTAATCCTGTTGCAATTTTTCACTTTCTAATTTATTCATTACTTAAATTATTTATTGTATTTAAATACTAGGCTCCTGTTTACTATTATATGTCATTGTACGGATTAAGGCAGAGTCTGTACCTCTCATTGAAGACTGTAACAACCGCGTAAAATAGATTATAATCTCTAAGCTCGCTTAAGTCGCATCCCCTTTATGTAAAATCTTTTTGTAAATTGAAGCAATGTCTCTATTTAAGTTATAATAAGGAAATATTTCCCTCAAAAAGGTTTCTTAAGCCTGTTTCCTAACACAAATAACAATAGACAACTTATAAAGGCTGCAACGTTATACTGAAAAGATGTTAAATTGCTATTAATAACATTTCCCATTATTGAAGCAAGATATGCGGAACATTTATTTGGCTCGAGTTTAGTGCCAAATTAGTGCCGGATCTATCTATTTGTCCAATCACGGGTCATTTACAGCTAAACCCAAGCCTTTTTACCAAAGACCAACTTAAAAAAGAGATTTTATTTTCTACAAGCCTATTTTCTACGAGAAACGTCTAGGCCTTTAACAAACTTCTTTAGATTTTCGTGAGGGCCTCCATTTGAAAGCGAAGTTTAATAAAAAAAGGGGCGTTTGTTGGAGAAAATACGGCATGTGTGTTAGAGAAGCAGAGGAAGAGAGGACTCGCCCCCTTGCCCTCAGAAGTTGCATTCGTGAAAAGGAGGTCAGCCTTGATTGTACATAAATCACAAAATAAATTAGATTAACATAAAATAATGCGCAGAAATTCCTTGTGTCCAGTCCCACTGGCCTTCCTTGGTGGTTATTAGCCGGCGCCGTTTGAAGCTAGTTTCACTTTATTGAAAAAGATCTTAATCTGACAAAAAATGAGTTATCTTTCTAAAATATTATATTACCTTCTCTCGCAGTTTGGCTCAAGCCTGATTTTCTCAAAGCAATGACTTTTATATTTGTTTTACCAACCAGACTTTGTGGTCAATGATTTCCTACCTTTTTCATGGATCATAACAACGTACATTGATTGAAGATTTAGATCCCCCTGTTTTATCTCCGTTTCCTGCCAAAACACGGCGAATCAAAGGGTGCAGTTGGCAATGGGGGTAGGGTGAACAAGAGCTAAGGAAATTCGAAGAGTTGATATTTGTTTATAGAAACTTTCTGATAGTTTTCAGATGTAAAAGCATTTAGTCCTTGAAATTCTGACTGTTTGCTCCATCATGTATCCTAAGTAAGTACTTTGCACTTACTTAGGATATTTAACAAGTAAAATGTCATTAAGTACTTAGTAAGTACTTAACAAGTAAATTGTCATTTTGATAAACCTCTCCCAACGCATCCTGTTTTAAGTTTCTCTTTCTTTTTCAAATAAAGAAAAGCTTAATTTGCCATGGTATGAATAGGTGAGCATTAAGACAGATATCAAACGTGCCCCCAAGTTTTTAGAAACAGAAGATATTTCCAAGATTCCGTGATTCAAAGTGTCTGTGATTTTAAGTTTTAAGATATTGCCTTTAGCTAAGATACATAAAGAATGATGGGCTGCAGCCTCCTCTCTTTAATCAGGCAAAATTTATCGAATATCAGACACCGCGCAGGTAATTTTATTTCCATGCAGCCATTATATTCGGGCAAGAACCATACTAAGCCCCCTTCTCAATGTTTAGAATCTGCTACGCCCATGTATATTTCTTCAATCTTCAGTCATCTTAAAATGTCATAAATAGAATTTGTGACGGTCTTAATGTTTTTTTTCGGAAAGATTAAAGTCCAGTTGTTGCTACTTATCGTTAGCGTACGTTCTATTAAGCGCTGCAGTATGCTATAGGCCGCCCATGCGCATTGTCTACATGATTGCTCAAGGCACAAAGTAACTACAGAACGGGTTTTATGCCCCATTATTCATCTGGAAGTGAGAAAGTTTAAAGCCAAGAGCTGTTTGCATTTGAAACTTTTATGACCATTCAGTCGGCGCGGATTTCCTGGGTTTAGATCTCCACAGTACATGCAAATTATGGCTGAGCTTGCGAATCTGAGAATGGCCGTGGGCAAATTTTGATTTTAACCATCGAGTGAATGGAAATAACAACAAATATATCCTCAAATCCTTTCAAATCTCATTTTGTTTCTCGGCAATTTTCCTTCCGTTGATATTTCCATGTAACGATAATCGCTGGCGGATTTCAAGTAAATAGACCCGTTTAGCCATAGGAAGCGCCTAATGCAAAAAGATAGGAAGTTGATGCAAAAGTTACAAAACAGTAGTACATTGAGAAAGGAGAAATCTTTCTCTTTGTTTTGATGCCTTTGACCTCGAAAACTCCTGTCTTTTTGTTGCAATTGTGTAATTTAGACAGAGAGTTTTCTCTTTCCTTAAGGCATAATGTCACGGACCAAAGTTTATCATTGTTAAAGATAAGTTTTCATTATAACGAACAAAGTTACCCGTTCTAGATTAATCTTCGCAAGTTCTTATCCAACAGAAGGCTTTTCTCACTTACTTTCCTATTTATTTGATGCTAGTTACGTTTGAAACAATTACTTTATTATTAAAAAGACTCATCAACAACCAATGATATCCATAATGTGGTTTGGAAAATTCTTGTTGCAAACAGTATAGGGTTATTTGCTGTATTGAAAGGACACATTATGCCGAGCAGAGGATAATATAGCTCGTTCAGGAACGATATTACGTTTGAATTTAGCGGGTCTCGATACTTTGTTTCCAGGACATCAATTCTAGGACATTTGGAACCCGAAACTGCAATGCAGCCAGTATAAGAAAGATTTCAGTGACAAAAGAGTTGGGATGTGGAGGTTAAGATTTAATGGATCTAAAAAAAAACTCAATCTCGCTCCTGCAACTTCCCCCCTCCCTCTCTCCCTCCCTCCCTCCCTCCCTCAAAAAAAGATCATAGCTTTCCCTTCCCTTCCGATAGATCATAGCACCGTACCATCCATAATTCTCCCTTTCCCATCAAGTTACCAAAAGACACAACTGTAAGCTGCGCACTTCCTACCATGTTTGTCATTTCATGGACAGAGTATTGTTCAATACAATTTGAAATTGTGTTTTATGAAGCTTTGGTTTTCAAGCTGGACTTTTGGGCCAGTACTCAACCAAGCTGGAAGGAAGATGTTATCAAGCCATGGTCTAAGTGTTGCTCAATCCCGGTTTAGCTTCAGTTAATTAGGTTACCCACAGCCCGTCGCTGGTTTCACGATAATGTGTCCTTAATCCTCTTTTAAGCCATCAAATGAAAGGCCCTCCTCGTCTTCGTGGTCGCCGGCAGTCGTAATAGATTTTGAGGTCGTAGTGTTGATCGCGATAAAGGAAACCTTACAGGCCTGAAAGACATAATTACGATTTTCGCATTGCTGTAGAACAGAGAAAAGGGCACAGGGAACTTGAAAAGCGAATTTTAGCTTGGTTGAGAACTAGTATAAACAAGCGATAGAACTAAATTTTGGATTGACTGATAAGAAGATCTGTGGCTTTATGTGTCAATATTTTGGATCTAATGCAGCTTATATAAAAGACAACATTGTCGCAATGGTTACCTAAGATAAATGAAGGGATTAATGGAAATGTATGGTGCTGGATTACTTGGGAAGGGGGCATGAAGTCAACGGGCACATATCAATAATTTATACCAATTTATACTAATTTATACGAACAGTAAACCGGTTATAATTAAAAACAAGAGGCAGCTATTGACCCAGACCTAACGAAACTGGCCCTGCTAATTAGTGTGATGGGAATATTAAATCCGCTCAGTAGATTTTGCTGTTAGCTTAGGGGCAAAATTTATTTTATGCTAATCTAAATGTTGAAAATATATTGTTCAATTACACGTTCCTTACATATTGGATGTCAACCCCTTAAAATAAAAAACAAGTCATGGATAAATTTAATGTTTTTGAATTCCAGTTATTTTTGATACACGAAATTTGACTATCATATATTTTGTGTTCAATTTTCCTCCTAATTCAATTCAAGTTTATTGTTACTTCGAATGAAAACCAATCTCAATCGAAATAATAACAAGGTATTTATAATACGTATATTAGTTACTATCTTCAAATACAATTTCATATCCCTTTAAAAGAACACGCATTTGATCTCCTCCTTTATAGGTGTGCAAGTTTTTGCAGTGGCTGTTGGAAAAGATCTTGACGTAAATGCGCTGAGGAGCTTTGTTAAAAGTGCAGACGATCTTTTGCTGCCGGCCAGTGGCGCAGAATTGGCTACAATGTCTTTAGCAAAGAGGGTCGTGGGAAAATTGTGCAACTTTGTTGGAAGAAGTACGTTAAACAGTTTCTAGGCATTTTTTATTTGACAACAACAGCTATGAAATTTATTTTAATCGTTGAATATTAATGTGGGATAGATAATTATAAATCATAGCTCCTTTAGATCAGCTGCCATTTTCTCTAAATTTTTACTTTGGTTTGATAACATGATCAAATGGAATTGGAAATTAGATGATTCTTGCTGTTTCTACGTATTCTCGATGCCTTCAGTTTCATGTCTTAACATTCGGATGATGATATTATACACGGATTTTTCAAAACGAGGCTACATCAGAGTTCCGGGTCATTTGGGCCTAATCGATACTCGGATAATAAAGTTTGTAAAAGTCAACGATTACTACGAGTGATCACAAAATCTTTTTCAAATGATCACGGATTATAAAAAAAGGCAACACGAAGGAGTTTTTGTCTTACATGCATAATGCAGTTACTTATTACCGTTCAGTCAGATGAGGTCATAAATTTTAGTCGCATTCCAAATTAAAAATTCTTAAAATCTTTTCTGATCTCTGCACGACACTCAGTCATTGATGAATTTAGAAATGTTTTTGAATTATTCTTGCTCATTTCTACAGAAGCTGAATTAGGCAAAGCTCTTGGTGCAGACCTTGCATTTATAGTCGACCGCGCCAGCCCACTCACAGTGAAGCAAATTGTTGCCCAATATGAATTTATCAAGTACCTTGCCATTGAGTATTTCATATCCCTTGAATGGGCGCATTTTGGAGTGATCGCTGCTGATGAAACTGCCGAAGCTGCCATTGAATTCAGAGATCACTATAACATCGCCGGTTTTAACGCCGCAATGGACAAGCTATCAACTTCAGCAGGAGCTGAATTCAGACTTGACTTGGCCCTTGGTGCCGCTGTTAATCAACTGTTTACAGCCAGTGCGGGTATGAGGTCGGATAAGGCAAGGTTGGTACAATAGCTGGTGTTATCCGTCTTGTTACGCTTATTAGCCAATATCGTCCCACAATCCAGTGCGGGCATGAAACGTTTTGTACCCCCAGAAGGATGAGATGGTGGATTATGCTATGGCACCGGGTTCTAATAATCTTGCCATGAAACATTTGATAATTAGCAATAGGCAGAGTTCAGGTAGAATGACAATCAATCAATATCCAATCTAAAACAACTTGAATTTGGAAATAAGATATAATTGAATCAAACTTTTCTGGCATACCTGCCGACATCAAAGTTAGTAAATGCTTCTCGCTGACAATTATGTCCTTATGCATACAAAAATGCAATACAGACAACGTGACTGCTGGTGTTTATACGCAAACGTCAAGAAACAGGAAAGGAAACAAACTAAGTAGGATTTCCTTGTTTTCAGAAGTATTTTGGCACTTAAGGCATTCAGTTTATTGATCATCTCTTGTTCTTTTAAGACAGCATCAAGATGGCATACAAATTATTGCAATATTGTTTTTGCCTTTTTTCCTTCCTAACACGATACATTATGAAAGCAACAGTTTGTTCTAACAGAAATGAAAACTCTCATTCACACCGAATAAAAACAAATATCCATGCCGTTTAGCAAGTCATTCCTATGCAATTCAAATCAATACCAACAGCAGACATCGTGATTGCATCGAGAAGAAATATGTTTTTCCCATACAAATGCCTTTTAGAACCTAAAAAGTATTTTTTTGCAACAATAAGCAACGTTTCAACACTTTTGAAACCTTTATTCATATTATGCTATCTAGAAAATATTAGTTTGACATAGAGCAAAATGAGTCAGCAACACGCTACAGTATTGTAAAATAGTTGTCGAAAATCTTAAAAACAGTAGTTAGGCAAAACGTTATAGTTTAAGAATGATTGCAGCTTTTCAATACTTGTACTAGATGATTTTTATTAATGCAATTTCTCACACAATCTGTAGGGGTTTAGTGATATGCATCCCAGCAAAATTCCAACTGAAAGCAGAGCACAGAGCACAAGTACTTGCCTACCTTCGAGAGTTGCGAATGCTGAAAGTGAAGATCTTCCTGATGCTAATAAAACCTGTTGGAATGGCAATTTCTGAGTTAGCAAACTACACCCTGCCTGCTCGAACCTTTCAACTCGACTCTTTAGAAGTGTTGCAAAATGCACCAGCAAGAAAACAACTCGAAAGTACCATCAGAACTCAGTTGTTGAGTGAGTAAATGTTTTTATGCACCTGTTAAATATCTATTCATTTTGGGATACTTCTCCTTAGGGAAGACCTTTCTTACCTTAGGGGGGTCAAGTGAAGCACATTATTTGTGAGCTGCTTCAATTTTCTGGGAATTCCTCAGAATTATATAAGTTCAGGATTGCCAGATTTAAGATTACAAAATACCCCAGTTTATGAAAAAACATGTCAATTTAGTCTGAGCCTAGGCCCAATTTAGAAAACATCTACAAGGGCAATGTTTATCGTGTAACAAGCTGAGACGTTACCAGAAATATCTGTTTTTTATCTCCAGAATGAAACCTATCTCATTTTTGAATTTTATTTGTGAGTTAAAAGAAAAGGAAAACTAACATGTCTAAAATTCGTCAATAACAGCTATGTCGACATTGTTTTAATCCATCTTTATTTGATGTGGAGTAGATGCTATAGGATCTCTATGTGATGTTGAAGCCTAAATCACCTCTTAATTTATTTGATAACATCCTCACTGTTGAATTTGATTTTTGCAACGTACTGTGTTTATATCCTGTGTTTTTTGTGAAAGATTACTATGGATTTTAATGCCCTGAAATTGTATCTAAATAATATCGCAATTTTATCAGAATCATGCTTACATATGCCAAATTTAGTAAGTATGTCCAACACACATTTATATAAAGCAAAGCAGCATACGAAAATGCCAATTCTGGCTTATATTATCCCAATATAGAAAAGCTTGCTTAGGTTTCTTGATACAAGCTGTTTGTATTTTTCAGAATTGCTTGAAGGTTGTTACTTTCAAACTGTTGGCTTGATTCGACCACCAATTTTGATGATCATCTTCTTATTTTGCAAAATGACTGCAAATGATATTTCATTCAATTTCATTTTCCTTGATTGAAACCTTCAAAGACTATCTATGCTTCGTTCAAAAAATTTCCAACTTGGTTCAGGTGTCTACACTTTCAACAAAAAATTTATTTAAAAATTTTTGTACCGGCCTATTAGAGATATTTGTACCTTTATTTAAAATCGCATCTTATAGGCTTTTATGATAATAGAGAGTTCTGTCTTAAAAAGAGACAGAATGATACCAAAAGTTGATTTCATAACTGAACTAATTCTCCCCAAGGCCGAATACAAGGCTGTTATGCTTTAAACTTTTTTCTATTCACTTGATTCCAAATTTTTTCATTTTTTTTCGGTATGTTTTTAAGAACAGCAGTTAATAGACTGACCTATTTTAGGGAGAGAAATCGGTGGCACTGGGGAGATCATTACAAAATGTGGTTCCAACATTGATCTTGGCTTTCTTTTTGATGCCTCCGGTAGTTCAAGGAGCTATTTTGATGACGCAGTAAAGTTATCAGAAAGCATAATTAAGAGTTTCGATGTCTCGTCGACTGGATCTCATGTTGGCTATGTGGCATTCTCGGACTCAGCAAGAATCATAACGCCCATGCACGAGTATTATAATACAGAAAAGCTGCTTGAAGACTTGAAGTCTCTTCCAAAGCCTAACGGAGGAACTCGTCTGGACATTGCTTTGCAACTTACCCAACGTGATCTCTTTGGTAAAGACGTGCTCAAAGACAAGAATCCTAAGTTTCTGTTTATTTTCACTGATGGTGTCCATTCTTCACCATATGGCATTGATCTCGCTGTCAAACCACTGCATCTTCTAGGTATAAAGGTGTGTCACAATCAAATTCAATACATGTTTTCCCATCATCCATGTGTTTATTTAGCAAATGATACCAAACATTTCAATTGACTTCGCAGGTTTTATCTTCTGAAGTTGAATTACAGTACTTAAAGATCAAAATGAACTTTTTTAAGATATATATATGTTGCTTGATATGATATTTTTTACTTTGAAAGCATCACAGGAGAAATATTCTTAGGTTGGTAGCCATAAGTAGCATATTTTTGTTTCGAGTGACACTAACCAGCGGGATGGGTCGCATAGATCTTGGCTTCGAATGTTTGTTGGAGTAGCTCATGATCTGAAATGAAAAAATGCATAGCAAATGCTTTATCGTACTAAACGACAGATATTGACTATCACCGTGCAGAAAATACACTACACAAAATTTTAAGCATTTTCCAACTCATGAGGTTTTAGACTTTACTTTGAAAGCCAAGTATCGAGGTTCGCGCAGACTGCCTAATTTTTTCAGTTCGCCGTGGATGAATTATAGTATCAATTTTGATCCCTTTGACAGGTTTTTGTTCTTGCTGTTGGAATGGACGTCAACTTAAACGAGCTGAGAAAACTGGTTACAAGCAAAGACGATCTTCATCATGCTCTGACTTTCAGTGAACTGAAGAACCCCAGCTTTAGTGCAGGAATAAGTCAATCACTCTGCTCTGCAGCAGGTTAGGGCGTATATATATATACAGACAATCTATAGACGATGTTTATTAAATCATGTCTTCCACCATTTGATATGTGAAATTATGCAAATGAATGATTTTTATATACAGCGAATGCAATAATTACGGTATGTAAAATATTTTCTTCAGAACAACTAACTCGCAACTGCAAAGTGAAATTGGATATTGGTATAGTTCTTGATGGTTCGGAAAGTATTGGCAAGAATAATTTTGATAGCTTCAAGAAGTTTGTCGAGAAGTTGATTGCATACTTTGGCGTATCAGACAGTGCAACAAGAGTTGGCCTTGTCTTGTTTGGCAGCAATGCTAGGATCGTGTTCAAACTCGGTCAGCTAGTCGCTTATACCCAGTTCAGACGAGAGCTGAGTAGCTTGCGTTACCCAGGCGGAAGGTCCAGACTCGATATCGGAATGAGCACTGCCAGCAAAATATTTGAAAGCGAGAATGGTGGAAGAGAGGGCATACCCAAAATCCTCTTTGTTGTAAGCGATGGCATTCAGTCCATGAGTAGCGGTATCGCCACCATTAAGGATTCTGTTTCAAAGCTGAGGGGAGATGGTGTCCTCATTATCTCTGCATCGGCAGGACAAAGGCTGAACTTTGGTCTTCTACGAGAGATTACTGGAGATAAGACAAGACTTTTCATTGCTTCAACGTATGACAACATGGTATCTGAATCCTTCCTGAAAGCAATAAGTAACACTGCTTGCAAGTTCTCGGGTAAGTCAAGTCAAGTATTGAATCATGTAAATAGCTTATTAGCATGCATAGCTTATCGCTCTTGAACTGTCAATGTGAAGTGAGAAGGATTTTTAATTGTAAATTTTTATGGAATATAAAACACTCATGATATATTAGATGAATATTTGGAGCTTTTAGTGAAATGGTGTGTTCGTAATCGTGAACTAAGTTGGTCTAGAAGTTGATAATTTTGTGGCTTTAATTTTCAGCAAATTAGAAAATGCGGGCGTGTTTTTATAGCAACTCTCTATTCCCCATTTTTATGTGCTGCATGGGCTAAATGGTTTTTGACGTATCGTGTTGCCAAACCTTGGCCACTTAAATTAACATGGAACACTTTTGCTAACAATCGGTTCTCTCTAACGCATTTGCCCTTCAATTAAACTGTAAAAGACATTTTTATCTTTCAGCATCAGCTTACAAGCTCAAAGTGTCGAAAAACAAAAATTGGATGCAACCTCTTTCTGGATCATGGCAAGACGACGGGAAAGGTGCTTTCTTTGGATATCTCTCAGATACATCTGACGACGTTTGGCATTTTGGTGCATCACGAGTGTGGTCTAAGCCAGTAAAGCGATCAAGATACGGTGCGTTATACCAATCAAATATTTCCTTTTTTAGTTAGCTTCAAAATAATAATAATAATTATTATTATGAAACCATATTTATACAGGTAAACTTGTTCAGCAAAATAAATTTGCTGCTATCAACCCAGTATTCCTAGAGTATATATTTTATAATAGATGTAATTTAAAAGCTATTTCCGTATTACCACATGTATGCTTCAATTCATCCCATCCCATTATGTAGACAGGATGTCCTAAGTGTAACAGATCGCGTGCCCCTTCCCTCCCTCCAAAAATAGAAAAATAACAAATAATGCATGTGCTACTGTTAATATGTTTCGTTAATTGTGCTGCAAAGCTTGTTTATTAAAACAAAATTGTTCTTATGTCATAGCAATTGAAACAATGATAAGGCCACAAAACACAGTTGGTTATGGTGCATGTGGTCACATCTGGAGATACAAACTTGGATACGAAAGCACACAAAAGTACGTCATTCTTAAACAGTTTCAATTCAACTCTTCAGTTTTTAAGTTTAGTGTTATGGTACGATCGATACATAGCTTTATGAAACTGCCAAAGAAATGGCATGCAGCAATAGGCTTTATATTAAATTGATTTTTTAACAAACGGAGCTATTCAGAAATGGAAACTTGATGCCAAGTCATGTAGTAAAACATATTTGTATGACTTTAAGTCAATAATTTCAGATCAAGTAATATATTGATAAAGAATATTATCCATGGTAAAAGCTTCGAAAAGTTTTGAAAGTCAATGGGGAAAGGCGTTGTAAGAATATGTTTTTTGCTTGTTTTAGGGTCGCAAAGCGAGGATGGGGCTTCTTCTTTTGGTTGAATAGGTTCATTTACGTCACATCGGAGGGCCCAGAAAACAGACCAAAATTCTTGTACAACTTCAAATCAGGTGTATGGCTTAATGTCACATCCGTTGTCAATGGCAATAGAGCGACAATTTATATAAACGGCACCAAATTGCCCACTGTAGAGATGAAAGGTGATGGGAGCACTGAAGTTGGTGAAAAATATGTTGGCTTGTGGTGCCACAAACTTATCTTCGTCACTGGTGCTAACTTTAAAGTCAAATCACGTAAGTTGTCCCAAATATTAGGAAAGGAACTAAAACTGTGTGGAAATTCTGACCGTGGTACGGAATTATGGATGCATTTTCATCCCAAGCTAAATAACATCGGGTTTTACAAGTATTTTGCAAACATAGCTGCTTATATTTGGCTCTTTTACATCAAATAAGAATTTACAATACAACTAGTTAAGCTGCGTTACAAAATTAAAGCAAGGGTACAAGCGACACCATGGGATGCAATATACCATGACTACCCCCCGGCATCACAAAGGAAATAAAACGCTTTTCAATCATTTAACAAACAGAAATGTAATGTGAAATTGGTGGCAAAAAGATCTGTTAGATCGTAAGTCATATGACGACGCCCTTTTTAGAACCTCATTATTGTTTTACAAAACGTTCGGTTAACATGTAAAGTAAAACCTTCTGCTAATCTTTGTGATGCAACGCACACCTCTTTTCCAATTAGTAAGTCTCCAGGTGAAAATCTTTCAATATTTTATCGCCTACCAAGCAAAACAGCTTTTGATCACCCATATTTACAAGTAATTTGAAATACCCCCAGGATCATTCTTAGGGAAAATTAAGGATCATTCTTAGTTCTAACACTCAACCTGATAGCCTTTTGCTCGTATTCACTATCCTGCTTGGTAATTTTTCACACTTGCTGGCTAGCCTAAAATCTAAGCTTTTCTTCCTTGCAGTGGATGAGCCATGCAGGCAGAATAATGGTGGATGCGCACATATTTGCAGCGACAACCCTTTCGAACACAGATGCTCTTGTCTCAAAGGATTTGCATTATCAAAAGATGGCACAAGTTGCAGCGGTAAATCTTAGTTCCATTGTTGGAAACTAATTCCACTTTGTCGAATCTCCAGATGGGTAATTGTCCTTTCTAGGACCAAGAAGATCCATTGAATTATATCAAATTTGTATATGATCATTTATGTATTGAAACTAAGTTTTTAACCCTATAAAAAATTAATTCAAGACTGAATTTGCCATAAAGAGCTCTAAAATACATTTTATCATGTTTTCGTTGCCAATGCATATTTCGTTAGTTAATTTACAAAGAGAAATTGCAATTTTAATGAAAAAATCTAATTAAGATGCTAATACCAATTTTAGACATCGATGAATGTGTTGAAGATAAAGGTGGTTGTTCGGATACCTGTACGAATCTGGCGGGCTCTTATCAGTGCAGCTGTTTGCCAGGACGCTACCTTGCTGCTGATGGAAAGACTTGTTTAGGTGAGACAGCCTGTTTGCCCCATTACACCATCATTTAGTACAAAACCTTTTTAAAAATGCTCCTGATAAGAAACTGCTAACAATTTGATAATATTTTGTGTCCACTTTGTAGATCCACCCAAGTCAAATTACTCCTTTGTTCTGAATATTGACAACCGTCGTAAAACACCATTGCAACTTTCATGGATGGAAAACGGAGAGGAAAAAACTAGATCTGTTGCTCCGTTGTCTTTCAGTAAAGAGCTATTCACTTTTTATGACGTCAAAGCACCTCCTCCAGTGGTTATCAAGGTATTTGATCCTGCTACTGGCCAGGCTCAAGTCATTGATGGCTTGGATGCGTTCACTTACCAACCGTCTTTGCGGCAGCCGGAAGAACTCCTTACCATTCCAAGTAAGTCCAAAAAGTTTTGTCGAACAAAAAGTTTCATCAAAGCTTGCATATGTATCTAGTAATTAGGCTTAAAGTAATAACTAGCTTAAACGAAGATCAATGCTTTAGTCAACCCGAACTGGCAGCTATGATTAAGGTTTAAGTTTCAAAGGCAATACTTGCATGTTCTTAACAGTAATCACCATATAGTTAGTTTGATATTTTGATACAAATAGATGCCACTTTTTGGTATGGCAACCCCGTCTTATGCCGGCTTTGTTTTAAATTTTAGATGAAGACCTTTATTTTGTTATCATAAGTGCAAGAAATCTGGGATCTAAATATGCCACTGTCAGATGGGAAATTGACAGCAAGGAAGAAATGCTTGAAATGCAGCCCCTGGATATCAAAGAAAAAGCGTTGTTAATATATTCTGTCCGTCAGCCAGAACCTATTGTGTTTACTGTGGTTGACTCTGCAACCAACGAATTGCTAAAAGTGAACGGTGCAGCCTCCTTCTCAGTTTCACCAAGCCTTGAAAAGAAGAAAGCTATCCTTTTGTTTGGCGAAGGTTTGATTCATAAATTTATCACATTTAAATGGCTTTAACTGATGTTTTTTGTAGGAAACTCCATGGCTTGTTATCATTATAGTTAAAAAGAGAAAAACAATACTTCTAGACTAAATTATAGCAGTTAAAATTTTCTAGAATGGATTTTTAATCTATTGTTCAGGTATACTTGATTGAATTTTACGTAGAAAGAAGCTATAAAATTTTCATAACTTACAATACCCCAGAATTCATTTTGAAAGAAATCATATTTATATTGGATCAAAATTTTTCTTCTTCATCATATATTGAAAAGTTTTTGGTTGTTTAAGGTTCATTCTTTGAAATCACAAACTTTTAAGCCTCCTTCGGGACCCATGAAAGTATTGTCACCTTTAAGACGGAATCTTGTTCTTCTCAAGGGAACTAGCTTTTCATGTGAGAGGCATGTCTTAGGATCAACTTCAGTTGAGATCAAGTCATCTAAATAAGACCATGCCACGTTCTCACTCACGTTATCACTCATTCACTCACACTCGCTAACTGATTCACACACTCACTAACTAACTCATTCACTCACTAACTCACCAACTCAGTCAGTCACTCACTCACTCACTCACTAACGCACTCACTCACTCACTCACTCACTCACTCACTCACTCACTCACTCACTCACTCACTCACTCACTCACTCACTCACTCACTCACTCACTCACTCACTAATGCACTCACTCACTCACTAACGCACTCACTCACTCACTCACTCACTAACGCACTCACTCACTCACTAACGCACTCACTCACTCACTCACTCACTCACTCACTCACTCACTCACTCACTCACTCACTCACTCATTCTCTCACTAACTCATCAACTCAGTCACTCACTCACTCACTCACTCACTCACTAACGCACTCACTCACTCACTCACTCACTCACTCACTAACGCACTCACTCACTCACTCACTCACTCACTAACGCACTCACTCACTCACTCACTCACTCACTCACTCACTCACTAACGCACTCACTCACTCACTCACTCACTCACTAATGCACTCACTCACTAATGCACTCACTCACTAGCGCACTCACTCACTAGCGCACTCACTCACTAACGCACTCACTCACTCACTCACTCACTAACGCACTCACTCATTCACTCACTCACTAACGCACTCACTCACTCACTCACTCACTCACTCACTCACTCACTAACGCACTCACTCACTCACTCACTCACTAATGCACTCACTCACTAGCGCACTCACTCACTAGCGCACTCACTCACTAGTGCACTCACTCACTAACGCACTCACTCACTAACGCACTCACTCACTAACGCACTCACTCACTCACTAACGCACTCACTCACTCACTAACGCACTCACTCACTAGCGCACTCACTCACTAGCGCACTCATTCACTAACGCACTCACTCACTCACTCACTCATTCACTCGCACTCGCACTCGCACTCATTCACTCGCACTCGCACTCATTCACTCGCACTCGCACTCGCACTCGCACTCGCACTCGCACTCGCACTCGCACTCGCACTCGCACTCGCACTCGCACGCACTGACTTGCTCAAACTGGTTAACCTTTCATTCTACAAGCTTAGTAGTTCACTTGGAGCTGCAAATTAGGTGGTCGGCAGTGCTCTAAGAGACAATTATCCTTACAAAGGCCATATTATGACTAAGCTTAATAGAATAAGAAAGTTTTTGAAAATTAGGAAAATTAACGACTTATTGTACCAACTCGCGTGGAAATATTCTTTCTTTATAAACAATTGAAGAAGAGAATCTCCAAAATTAGGTCCTGCATTTGTTATTAAGTGGTGCAATCATCTTTAATGTTTTTACATTATGAAATTATTGATAAGTAAAGATAATTTGGTTAGATATTTGTTTAAGGAATTTTAAAGATTTTTATTGCTTTTCATTGACAGTTGAAGAATTAAAGCAGTTCTTAACAAATCTAAAGATTATCAACCATGTAAGTGCAGAGGTGACAATCAGTTGGAAACAAGATGGAAAGAAAAAGAATTTACAAATACCATCTAAAAAGAATGTTTTTCAAACAATAATCGTGAAATCAGAAAGTAAACCAGATCCAATTATCTTTAAAGCAGTAAATCCTTCTGGGGAGAGAATTCTCATCAACGGGAAGGAAGATGTTGGTGTTGCCTTAAGTCCATTTGGTACCGACACCACTTTGGAACTAACTGAAGGTATGAGAATAATTTCAATAAATTAGCGTTAGGTTTGTAAACAGGACAAATTATATTACGTAAAACTGATGAATATTCAGGAGAAAAAAATGGTTTCTCTTTGTTTGAAAAACTTGAATCAAGTTAAAAAAGAAATGTTTCGTTTTGAATTCTTGACTTTACTTTGTGTTGACTGTTGGGTTTCTATTGCGAACGAACGACTTGAAACTTCACAGATAATTTTACGTTGGAGAGCGATGCTATAGATTCCTGCAATTGAAGCATCTTGCATTTTTAATTCATGTACTGAAAACGTGACATCAGCAACACTTCTGTTTGAAAAGGTTTTGTATATGGCTTGCAATACCTGTCTAAACGACAGAAAAGCATATTAGTAACCTTTATTCATAAAAAGTTTTCAGAAATTGGTCACCGCATGCTTAGGGCTATTTCATAGGCATCTGTAGTTGAAATGAGCAATCATGCATAGCTCGGGTTATTAGAAATTATTTGATTGCCACAAATATTATGATTTTTTAAAAATGTGTGATTCTTAAGAACTTTTTATTTCTGGCCGATGTTTTGTTGTTGATATTCCAACTTTTCTAAACCTACTGTTGTATCTTATACTTCCGCAGCATACGCCTGTTGGCCTAACAGTAATCCAAGTGCTGATTTACGTTCCCGCATTTTTGAAGATAAATTAAATAGCTTCTTTTGATGTCATAGTCAGGGTAACCACCTGATACACAAAAAATTTGGAGTAAACCCAGACTCCACAAAATTTTTCTTTCCAATGGTCAGTACAAAGCTTTGATTGAAACAGTCGCGCTGCACCAAACGTGTACTTGCTTGATAGTTTGAAGATGTCTTTATTCAAAACTAAATTTAACAGCCTTTCCTCCCTCCCTTCCCAACTCCTCCCATCTTTCCCTTGTTAGGACTTCGCTATAGGTTCTCGGGCCTTTCTCCAACATCACCAACTAAAACAAAATAACAATGTTGCTCTCAGTAGCAATAACCGATGCCTTGAATCGCTCCCTATAATTTCACCAATCTGAGGTGTGTATTTAAAACATACAACAAAAAATTGTTTAAGAACAGAATTAATTTTTAAAACAAATAAACGTGAACTACAAATATTTTAATTCAAACATTAGTAGACTAGAACAATTGTTATAATCAAATCTCTCTTTGAAACCAAATAAATTGAATATAAGAAGATGAATTCTCAGCAACTCATATACAAATGCTTTAGAAATAGGGGTTAAAGATCTTTTAAAAGAAATGTTATCAAAATCTACTCATTTTAGCTAATGCTGTAAAGAGATATTTTTTGAGCAAACCTCACATTCCTCTAAAACTTTCAGCGAATGAAAACCAACAAAATTGGCTTTAATTCTGCGCGCTTCCAGCAATCAGAAAAACTGATGAATGGAAACGATTCATTTCGCTTATGAGACATAACATCAAAGTAAACGAACAAAAATGATATCTGACACAAAGCTTTTCTTTTCTAACCTAACAGTTGTTGAAACCACCGCTGCTCCAGTTATAAAAACCACTGCAACTCCAGTTGTAGAAACCACTGCTGCTCCAGTTCTAGAAACCACTGCTGCTCCAGTTGTTGAAACCACCGCTGCTAAAGTTGTAGAAACCACAGCTGCTCCAGTTGTTGAAACCACTGCTGCTCCAGTTGTAGAAACCACCGCTGCTCCAGTTGCAGAAACCACCGCTGTTCCAGTTGTAGAAACCACCGCTGCTCCAGTTGTTGAAACTACTGCTGCTCCAGTTGTAGAAACCACTGCTGCTCCTGTTGTTGAAACCACTGCTGCTCCAGTTGTTGAAACCACTGCTGCTCCAGTTGTTGAAACCACAGCTGCTCCAGTTATAGAAACCACTGCTGCTAAAGTTGTAGAAACCACAGCTGCTCCAGTTGTTGAAACCACTGCTGCTCCAGTTGTAGAGACCACAGCTGCTCCAGTTGTTGAAACCACTGCTGCTCCAGTCGTTGAAACAACCGCTGCTCCAGTTATAGAAACCACCGCTGCTCCAGTTGCAGAAACCACCGCTGTTCCAGTTGTAGAAACCACCGCTGCTCCAGTTGTTGAAACTACTGCTGCTCCAGTTGTAGAAACCACTGCTGCTCCTGTTGTTGAAACCACTGCTGCTCCAGTTGTTGAAACCACTGCTGCTCCAGTTATAGAAACCACTGCTGCTAAAGTTGTAGAAACCACAGCTGCTCCAGTTGTTGAAACCACTGCTGCTCCAGTTGTAGAGACCACAGCTGCTCCAGTTGTTGAAACCACTGCTGCTCCAGTTGTTGAAACAACCGCTGCTCCAGTTATAGAAACCACTGCTGCCCCAGTTGTTGAAACCACCGCTGCTCCAGTTGTTGAAACCACCGCTGCTCCAGTTGTAGAAACAACCGCTGCTCCTCTTGTTGAAACCACAGCTGCTCCAGTTGTTGAAACTACTGCTGCTCCAGTTGTAGAAACCACTGCTGCTCCTGTTGTTGAAACCACTGCTGCTCCAGTTGTTGAAACCACTGCTGCTCCAGTTATAGAAACCACTGCTGCTAAAGTTGTAGAAACCACAGCTGCTCCAGTTGTTGAAACCACTGCTGCTCCAGTTGTAGAGACCACAGCTGCTCCAGTTGTTGAAACCACTGCTGCTCCAGTTGTTGAAACAACCGCTGCTCCAGTTATAGAAACCACTGCTGCCCCAGTTGTTGAAACCACCGCTGCTCCAGTTGTTGAAACCACTGCTGCTAAAGTTGTAGAAACCACAGCTGCTCCAGTTGTTGAAACCACAGCTGCTCCAGTTGTTGAAACCACCGCTGCTCCAGTTGTAGAAACCACCGCTGCTCCAGTTGTTGAAACCACCGCTGCTCCAGTTGTTGAAACCACTGCTGCTAAAGTTGTAGAAACCACAGCTGCTCCAGTTGTTGAAACCACAGCTGCTCCAGTTATAGAAACCACTGCTGCTAAAGTTGTAGAAACCACAGCTGCTCCAGTTGTTGAAACCACTGCTGCTCCAGTTGTAGAGACCACAGCTGCTCCAGTTGTTGAAACCACTGCTGCTCCAGTCGTTGAAACAACCGCTGCTCCAGTTATAGAAACCACTGCTGCCCCAGTTGTTGAAACCACCGCTGCTCCAGTTGTAGAAACCACCGCTGCTCCAGTTGTAGAAACCACCGCTGCTCCAGTTGTTGAAACCACTGCTGCTCCAGTTATAGAAACCACTGCTGCTAAAGTTGTAGAAACCACAGCTGCTCCAGTTGTTGAAACCACTGCTGCTCCAGTTGCTGAAACAACCGCTGCTCCAGTTGTAGAAACCACTGCTGCCCCAGTTCTAGAAACTACTGCTGCTCCAGTTGCTGAAACCACCGCTGCTAAAGTTGTAGCGACCACAGCTGCTCCAGTTGTTGAAACCACTGCTGCCCCAGTTGTTGAAACAACCGCTGCTCCAGTTGTAGAAACTACTGCTGCTCCAGTTATAGAGACCACTGCTGTCCCAGTTGTTGAAACCACCGCTGCTAAAGTTGTAGAGACCACAGCTGCTCCAGTTGTTGAAACCACTGCTACTCCAGTTGTTGAAACAACAGCTGCTCCAGTTGTAGAAACCACTGCTGCTCCAGTTGTTGAAACCACTGCTGCTCCAGTTGTAGAAACCACAGCTGCTCCAGTTGTTG
This sequence comes from Rhopilema esculentum, assembly GCF_057945365.1. Lineage (NCBI taxonomy): Eukaryota > Metazoa > Cnidaria > Scyphozoa > Rhizostomeae > Rhizostomatidae > Rhopilema > Rhopilema esculentum. The sequence goes on from NC_142830.1 coordinate 12,822,642, forward strand.
AAACCACTGCTGCTCCAGTTGTAGAGACCACAGCTGCTCCAGTTGTTGAAACCACTGCTGCTCCAGTTGTTGAAACAACCGCTGCTCCAGTTATAGAAACCACTGCTGCCCCAGTTGTTGAAACCACCGCTGTTCCAGTTGTAGAAACCACCGCTGCTCCAGTTGTAAAAACCACTGCTGCTCCAGTTGTTGAAACCACTGCTGCTCCAGTTATAGAAACCACTGCTGCTCCAGTTGTAGAGACCACAGCTGCTCCAGTTGTTGAAACCACTGCTGCTCCAGTTGTTGAAACAACCGCTGCTCCAGTTGTTGAAACCACTGCTGCCCCAGTTGTTGAAACCACCGCTGCTCCAGTTGTAGAAACCACCGCTGCTCCAGTTGTAAAAACCACTGCTGCTCCAGTTGTTGAAACCACTGCTGCTCCAGTTATAGAAACCACTGCTGCTCCAGTTGTAGAGACCACAGCTGCTCCAGTTGTTGAAACCACTGCTGCTCCAGTTGTTGAAACAACCGCTGCTCCAGTTATAGAAACCACTGCTGCCCCAGTTGTTGAAACCACCGCTGCTCCAGTTGTAGAGACCACCGCTGCTCCAGTTGTGGAAACCACCGCTGCTCCAGTTGTAGAGACAACAGCTGCTCCAGTTGTTGAAACTACTGCTGCTCCAGTTGTAGAAACCACCGCTGCTCCAGTTGCAGAAACCACCGCTGCTCCAATTGTAGAAACCACCGCTGCTCCAGTTGTTGAAACAACTGCTGCTCCAGCTGTAGAAACCACTGCTGCTCCTGTTGTTGAAACCACTGCTGCTCCAGTTGTTGAAACCACCGCTGCTCCAGTTGTAGAAACCACCGCTGCTCCAGTTGTAGAAACCACTGCTGCTCCAGTTGTAGAAACCACCGCTACTCCAGTTGTAGAGACAACAGCTGCTCCAGTTGTTGAAACTACCGCTGCTCCAGTTGTTGAAACCACAGCTGCTCCAGTTATAGAAACCACTGCTGCTAAAGTTGTAGAAACCACAGCTGCTCCAGTTGTTGAAACCACTGCTGCTCCAATTGTAGAGACCACAGCTGCTCCAGTTGTTGAAACCACCGCTGCTCCAGTTGTTGAAACCACAGCTGCTCCAGTTATAGAAACCACTGCTGCTCCAGTTGTAGAGACCACAGCTGCTCCAGTTGTTGAAACCACCGCTGCTCCAGTTGTAGAGACCACCGCTGCTCCAGTTGTGGAAACCACCGCTGCTCCAGTTGTAGAGACAACAGCTGCTCCAGTTGTTGAAACTACTGCTGCTCCAGTTGTAGAAACCACCGCTGCTCCAGTTGCAGAAACCACCGCTGCTCCAATTGTAGAAACCACCGCTGCTCCAGTTGTTGAAACAACTGCTGCTCCAGCTGTAGAAACCACTGCTGCTCCTGTTGTTGAAACCACTGCTGCTCCAGTTGTTGAAACCACCGCTGCTCCAGTTGTAGAAACCACCGCTGCTCCAGTTGTAGAAACCACTGCTGCTCCAGTTGTGGAAACCACCGCTACTCCAGTTGTAGAGACAACAGCTGCTCCAGTTGTTGAAACTACCGCTGCTCCAGTTGTTGAAACCACAGCTGCTCCAGTTATAGAAACCACTGCTGCTAAAGTTGTAGAAACCACAGCTGCTCCAGTTGTTGAAACCACTGCTGCTCCAATTGTAGAGACCACAGCTGCTCCAGTTGTTGAAACCACCACTGCTCCAGTTGTTGAAACCACAGCTGCTCCAGTTATAGAAACCACTGCTGCTCCAGTTGTAGAGACCACAGCTGCTCCAGTTGTTGAAACCACTGCTGCTCCAGTTGTTGAAACAACCGCTGCTCCAGTTATAGAAACCACTGCTGCCCCAGTTGTTGAAACCACCGCTGCTCCAGTTGTAGAAACCACCGCTGCTCCAGTTGTAGAAACCACCGCTGCTCCAGTTGTTGAAACCACTGCTGCTCCAGTTATAGAAACCACTGCTGCCCCAGTTGTTGAAACCACCGCTGCTAAAGTTGTAGAGACCACAGCTGCTCCAGTTGTTGAAACCACTGCTGCTCCAGTTGCTGAAACAACCGCTGCTCCAGTTGTAGAAACCACTGCTGCCCCAGTTCTAGAAACTACTGCTGCTCCAGTTGCTGAAACCACCGCTGCTAAAGTTGTAGCGACCACAGCTGCTCCAGTTGTTGAAACCACTGCTGCCCCAGTTGTTGAAACAACCGCTGCTCCAGTTGTAGAAACTACTGCTGCTCCAGTTATAGAGACCACTGCTGTCCCAGTTGTTGAAACCACCGCTGCTAAAGTTGTAGAGACCACAGCTGCTCCAGTTGTTGAAACCACTGCTACTCCAGTTGTTGAAACAACAGCTGCTCCAGTTGTAGAAACCACTGCTGCTCCAGTTGTTGAAACCACCGCTGCTAAAGTTGTAGAGACCACAGCTGCTCCAGTTGTTGAAACCACTGCTGCTCCAGTTGTAGAGACCACAGCTGCTCCAGTTGTTGAAACCACTGCTGCTCCAGTTGTTGAAACAACCGCTGCTCCAGTTATAGAAACCACTGCTGCCCCAGTTGTTGAAACCACCGCTGCTCCAGTTGTAGAAACCACCGCTGCTCCAGTTGTAAAAACCACTGCTGCTCCAGTTGTTGAAACCACTGCTGCTCCAGTTATAGAAACCACTGCTGCTCCAGTTGTAGAGACCACAGCTGCTCCAGTTGTTGAAACCACTGCTGCTCCAGTTGTTGAAACAACCGCTGCTCCAGTTATAGAAACCACTGCTGCCCCAGTTGTTGAAACCACCGCTGCTCCAGTTGTAGAGACCACCGCTGCTCCAGTTGTGGAAACCACCGCTGCTCCAGTTGTAGAGACAACAGCTGCTCCAGTTGTTGAAACTACTGCTGCTCCAGTTGTAGAAACCACCGCTGCTCCAGTTGCAGAAACCACCGCTGCTCCAATTGTAGAAACCACCGCTGCTCCAGTTGTTGAGACAACTGCTGCTCCAGCTGTAGAAACCACTGCTGCTCCTGTTGTTGAAACCACTGCTGCTCCAGTTGTTGAAACCACCGCTGCTCCAGTTGTAGAAACCACCGCTGCTCCAGTTGTAGAAACCACTGCTGCTCCAGTTGTGGAAACCACCGCTACTCCAGTTGTAGATACAACAGCTGCTCCAGTTGTTGAAACTACCGCTGCTCCAGTTGTTGAAACCACCGCTGCTCCAGTTGTAGAAACCACCGCTGCTCCAGTTGTAGAAACCACCGCTGCTCCAGTTGTTGAAACCACCGCTGCTCCAGTTGTAGAAACCACCGCTGCTCCAGTTGTAGAAACCACTGCTGCTCCAGTTGTTGAAACCTCTGCTGCTCCAGTTGTTGAAACCACTGCTGCTCCAGTTGTAGAGACAACAGCTGCTCCAGTTGTTGAAACTACCGCTGCCCCAGTTTTTGAAACTACTGCTGCTCCAGTTGTAGAAACCACCGCTGCTCCAGTTGCAGAAACCACCGCTGCTCCAGTTGTAGAAACCACCGCTGCTCCAGTTGTTGAAACAACTGCTGCTCCAGTTGTTGAAACCACCGCTGCTCCAGTTGTAGAAACCACTGCTGCTCCAGTTGTTGAAACCACTGCTGCTCCAGTTGTAGAGACCACAGCTGCTCCAGTTGTTGATACCACTGCTGCTCCGGTTGTTGAAACCACCGCTGCTCCAGTTGTAGAAACCACCGCTGCTCCAGTTGTGGAAACCTCCGCTGCTCCAGTTGTAGAAACCACCGCTGCTCCAGTTGTAGAGACAACAGCTGCTCCAGTTGTTGAAACTACCGCTGCTCCAGTTGTTGAAACTACTGCTGCTCCAGTTGTAGAAACCACCGCTGCTCCAGTTGCAGAAACCACCGCTGCTCCAATTGTAGAAACCACCGCTGCTCCAGTTGTTGAAACAACTGCTGCTCCAGTTGTAGAAACCACTGCTGCTCCAGTTGTTGAAACAACTGCTGCTCCAGTTGTAGAAACCACTGCTGCTCCTGTTGTTGAAACCACTGCTGCTCCAGTTGTTGAAACCACCGCTGCTCCAGTTGTAGAAACCACCGCTGCTCCAGTTGTAGAAACCACTGCTGCTCCAGTTGTGGAAACCACCGCTTCTCCAGTTGTAGAGACAACAGCTGCTCCAGTTGTTGAAACTACCGCTGCTCCAGTTGTTGAAACCACCGCTGCTCCAGTTGTAGAAACCACCGCTGCTCCAGTTGTGGAAACCACCGCTGCTCCAGTTGTAGAAACCACCGCTGCTCCAGTTGTAGAAACCACTGCTGCTCCTGTTGTTGAAACCACTGCTGCTCCAGTTGTTGAAACCACCGCTGCTCCAGTTGTAGAAACCACCGCTGCTCCAGTTGTAGAAACCACTGCTGCTCCAGTTGTGGAAACCACCGCTACTCCAGTTGTAGAGACAACAGCTGCTCCAGTTGTTGAAACTACCGCTGCTCCAGTTGTAGAAACCACCGCTGCTCCAGTTGTAGAGACAACAGCTGCTCCAGTTGTTGAAACTACCGCTGCTCCAGTTGTTGAAACTACTGCTGCTCCAGTTGTAGAAACCACCGCTGCTCCAGTTGCAGAAACCACCGCTGCTCCAATTGTAGAAACCACCGCTGCTCCAGTTGTTGAAACAACTGCTGCTCCAGTTGTAGAAACCACTGCTGCTCCAGTTGTTGAAACAACTGCTGCTCCAGTTGTAGAAACCACTGCTGCTCCTGTTGTTGAAACCACTGCTGCTCCAGTTGTTGAAACCACCGCTGCTCCAGTTGTAGAAACCACCGCTGCTCCAGTTGTAGAAACCACTGCTGCTCCAGTTGTGGAAACCACCGCTTCTCCAGTTGTAGAGACAACAGCTGCTCCAGTTGTTGAAACTACCGCTGCTCCAGTTGTTGAAACCACCGCTGCTCCAGTTGTAGAAACCACCGCTGCTCCAGTTGTGGAAACCACCGCTGCTCCAGTTGTAGAAACCACCGCTGCTCCAGTTGTAGAAACCACTGCTGCTCCTGTTGTTGAAACCACTGCTGCTCCAGTTGTTGAAACCACCGCTGCTCCAGTTGTAGAAACCACCGCTGCTCCAGTTGTAGAAACCACTGCTGCTCCAGTTGTGGAAACCACCGCTACTCCAGTTGTAGAGACAACAGCTGCTCCAGTTGTTGAAACTACCGCTGCTCCAGTTGTTGAAACCACCGCTGCTCCAGTTGTAGAAACCACCGCTGCTCCAGTTGTGGAAACCACCGCTGCTCCAGTTGTAGAAACCACCGCTGCTCCAGTTGTAGAAACCACCGCTGCTCCAGTTGTTGAAACCACCGCTGCTCCAGTTGTAGAAACCACCGCTGCTCCAGTTGTAGAAACCACTGCTGCTCCAGTTGTTGAAACCTCTGCTGCTCCAGTTGTTGAAACCACTGCTGCTCCAGTTGTAGAGACAACAGCTGCTCCAGTTGTTGAAACTACCGCTGCCCCAGTTTTTGAAACTACTGCTGCTCCAGTTGTAGAAACCACCGCTGCTCCAGTTGCAGAAACCACCGCTGCTCCAGTTGTAGAAACCACCGCTGCTCCAGTTGTTGAAACAACTGCTGCTCCAGTTGTTGAAACCACCGCTGCTCCAGTTGTAGAAACCACCGCTGCTCCATTTGTAGAAACCACTGCTGCTCCAGTTGTTGAAACCACTGTTGCTCCAGTTGTTGAAACCACTGCTGCTCCAGTTGTAGAGACCACAGCTGCTCCAGTTGTTGATACCACTGCTGCTCCAGTTGTTGAAACCACCGCTGCTCCAGTTGTAGAAACCACCGCTGCTCCAGTTGTGGAAACCACCGCTGCTCCAGTTGTAGAAACCACCGCTGCTCCAGTTGTAGAGACAACAGCTGCTCCAGTTGTTGAAACTACCGCTGCTCCAGTTGTTGAAACTACTGCTGCTCCAGTTGTAGAAACCACCGCTGCTCCAGTTGCAGAAACCACCGCTGCTCCAATTGTAGAAACCACCGCTGCTCCAGTTGTTGAAACAACTGCTGCTCCAGTTGTAGAAACCACTGCTGCTCCTGTTGTTGAAACCACTGCTGCTCCAGTTGTTGAAACCACCGCTGCTCCAGTTGTAGAAACCACCGCTGCTCCAGTTGTAGAAACCACTGCTGCTCCAGTTGTGGAAACCACCGCTACTCCAGTTGTAGAGACAACAGCTGCTCCAGTTGTTGAAACTACCGCTGCTCCAGTTGTTGAAACTACTGCTGCTCCTGTTGTTGAAACCACTGCTGCTCCAGTTGTTGAAACCACCGCTGCTCCAGTTGTAGAAACCACCGCTGCTCCAGTTGTGGAAACCACCGCTGCTCCAGTTGTAGAAACCACCGCTGCTCCAGTTGTAGAAACCACCGCTGCTCCAGTTGTTGAAACCACCGCTGCTCCAGTTGTAGAAACCACCGCTGCTCCAGTTGTAGAAACCACTGCTGCTCCAGTTGTTGAAACCTCTGCTGCTCCAGTTGTTGAAACCACTGCTGCTCCAGTTGTAGAGACAACAGCTGCTCCAGTTGTTGAAACTACCACTGCCCCAGTTTTTGAAACGACTGCTGCTCCAGTTGTAGAAACCACCGCTGCTCCAGTTGCAGAAACCACCGCTGCTCCAGTTGTAGAAACCACCGCTGCTCCAGTTGTAGAAACCACCGCTGCTCCAGTTGTTGAAACCACCGCTGCTCCAGTTGTAGAAACCACCGCTGCTCCAGTTGTAGAAACCACTGCTGCTCCAGTTGTTGAAACCACCGCTGCTCCAGTTGTAGAGACAACAGCTGCTCCAGTTGTTGAAACTACCGCTGCTCCAGTTGTTGAAACTACTGCTGCTCCAGTTGTAGAAACCACTGCTGCTCCTGTTGTTGAAACCACTGCTGCTCCAGTTGTTGAAACCACCGCTGCTCCAGTTGTAGAAACCACCGCTGCTCCAGTTGTAGAAACCACTGCTGCTCCAGTTGTGGAAACCACCGCTACTCCAGTTGTAGAGACAACAGCTGCTCCTGTTGTTGAAACTACCGCTGCTCCAGTTTTTGAAACTACTGCTGCTCCTGTTGTTGAAACCACTGCTGCTCCAGTTGTTGAAACCACCGCTGCTCCAGTTGTAGAAACCACCGATGCTCCAGTTGCAGAAACCACCGCTGCTCCAGTTGTAGAAACCACCGCTGCTCCAGTTGTAGAAACCACCGCTGCTCCAGTTGTAGAAACCACCGCTGCTCCAGTTGTAGAAACCACCGCTGCTCCAGTTGTTGAAACCACCGCTGCTCCAGTTGTAGAAACCACCGCTGCTCCAGTTGTAGAAACCACTGCTGCTCCAGTTGTTGAAACCACCGCTGCTCCAGTTGTAGAGACAACAGCTGCTCCAGTTGTTGAAACTACCGCTGCTCCAGTTGTTGAAACTACTGCTGCTCCAGTTGTAGAAACCACCGCTGCTCCAGTTGCAGAAACCACCGCTGCTCCAGTTGTGGAAACCACTGCAGCTTCAGTTCTAGAAACCACGGCTGCTCCAGTTGTTGAAACTACTGCTGCTCAAGTTGTTCAAACTACTGCTGCTCCAGTTGTAGAAACTACGGCTGCTCCAGTTGCAGATACCACCGCTGTTCCAGTTGTAGAAACCACCGCTGCTCCAGTTGTTGAAACTACTGCTGCTCCAGTTGTAGAAACCACTGCTGCTCTAGTTGTAGAAACCACCCCTGCTCCAGTTGCAGAAACCACTGCTGCTCCAGTTGTTGAAACCACCGCTGCTCCAGTTCTAGAAACCACTGCTGCTCCAGTTGTTGAAACCACCGCTGCTAAAGTTGTAGAAACCACAGCTGCTCCAGTTGTTGAAACCACTGTTGCTCCAGTTGTTGAAACTACTGCTGCTCCAGTTGTAGAAACCACTGCTGCTCCAGTTGTAGAAACCACTGCTGCTCCAGTTGTAGAAACCACCCTTGCTCCAGTTGCAGAAACCACTGCTGCTCCAGTTGTTGAAACCACCGCTGCTCCAGTCATAGAAACTACTGCCGCTCCAGTTGTAGAAACCACCGCTGCTCCAGTTGTAGAAACCACCGCTGCTCCAGTTGTTGAAACTACTGCTGCTCCAGTTGTTGAAACTACTGCTGCTCCAGTTGTAGAAACCACCGCTGCTCCAGTTGTGGAAACCACCGCTGCTCCAGTTGTAGAGACAACAGCTGCTCCAGTTGTTGAAACTACCGCTGCTCCAGTTGTTGAAACTACTGCTGCTCCAGTTGTAGAAACCACCGCTGCTCCAGTTGCAGAAACCACCGCTGCTCCAGTTGTAGAGACCACAGCTGCTTCAGTTGTTGAAACTACTGCTGCACCAGTTGTTGAAACCACTGCTGCTCCAGTTTTAGAAACTACTGCGCTACCTATCAAGCCATCCTCCAAAACAACTATTGTTCCTGTAGTGATTACTGAAGAAATTGTAGTAAGAACAGATTCGACGAAAACCACTGCAGCTTCAGTTCTAGAAACCACGGCTGCTCCAGTTGTTGAAACTACTGCTGCTCCAGTTGTTCAAACTACTGCTGCTCCAGTTGTTGAAACCACCGCTGCTCCAGTTGTAGAAACCACCGCTGCTCCAGTTGTTGAAACCACCGCTGCTCCAGTTGTAGAAACCACCACTGCTCCAGTTGTAGAAACCACCGCTGCTCCAGTTGTAGAAACCACTGCTGCTCCAGTTGTAGAAACCACCCCTGCTCCAGTTGCAGAAACCACTGCTGCTCCAGTTGTTGAAACCACCGCTGCTCCAGTCATAGAAACTACTGCCGCTCCAGTTGTAGAAACCACCGCTGCTCCAGTTGTAGAAACCACCGCTGCTCCAGTTGTTGAAACTACTGCTGCTCCAGTTGTTGAAACTACTGCTGCTCCAGTTGTAGAAACCACCGCTGCTCCAGTTGTGGAAACCACCGCTGCTCCAGTTGTAGAGACAACAGCTGCTCCAGTTGTTGAAACTACCGCTGCTCCAGTTGTTGAAACTACTGCTGCTCCAGTTGTAGAAACCACCGCTGCTCCAGTTGCAGAAACCACCGCTGCTCCAGTTGTAGAGACCACAGCTGCTTCAGTTGTTGAAACTACTGCTGCACCAGTTGTTGAAACCACTGCTGCTCCAGTTTTAGAAACTACTGCTCTACCTATCAAGCCATCCTCCAAAACAACTATTGTTCCTGTAGTGATTACTGAAGAAATTGTAGTAAGAACAGATTCGACGAAAACCACTGCAGCTTCAGTTCTAGAAACCACGGCTGCTCCAGTTGTTGAAACTACTGCTGCTCCAGTTGTTCAAACTACTGCTGCTCCAGTTGTTGAAACCACCGCTGCTCCAGTTGTAGAAACCACCGCTGCTCCAGTTGTTGAAACCACCGCTGCTCCAGTTGTAGAAACCACCACTGCTCCAGTTGTAGAAACCACCGCTGCTCCAGTTGTAGAAACCACTGCTGCTCCAGTTGTAGAAACCACCCCTGCTCCAGTTGCAGAAACCACTGCTGCTCCAGTTGTTGAAACCACCGCTGCTCCAGTCATAGAAACTACTGCCGCTCCAGTTGTAGAAACCACCGCTGCTCCAGTTGTAGAAACCACCGCTGCTCCAGTTGTTGAAACTACTGCTGCTCCAGTTGTTGAAACTACTGCTGCTCCAGTTGTAGAAACCACCGCTGCTCCAGTTGTGGAAACCACCGCTGCTCCAGTTGTAGAGACAACAGCTGCTCCAGTTGTTGAAACTACCGCTGCTCCAGTTGTTGAAACTACTGCTGCTCCAGTTGTAGAAACCACCGCTGCTCCAGTTGCAGAAACCACCGCTGCTCCAGTTGTAGAGACCACAGCTGCTTCAGTTGTTGAAACTACTGCTGCACCAGTTGTTGAAACCACTGCTGCTCCAGTTTTAGAAACTACTGCTCTACCTATCAAGCCATCCTCCAAAACAACTATTGTTCCTGTAGTGATTACTGAAGAAATTGTAGTAAGAACAGATTCGACGAAAACCACTGCAGCTTCAGTTCTAGAAACCACGGCTGCTCCAGTTGTTGAAACTACTGCTGCTCCAGTTGTTCAAACTACTGCTGCTCCAGTTGTTGAAACCACCGCTGCTCCAGTTGTAGAAACCACCGCTGCTCCAGTTGTTGAAACCACCGCTGCTCCAGTTGTAGAAACCACCACTGCTCCAGTTGTAGAAACCACTGCTGCTCCAGTTGTAGAAACCACTGCTGCTCCAGTTGTAGAAACCACCCCTGCTCCAGTTGCAGAAACCACTGCTGCTCCAGTTGTTGAAACCACCGCTGCTCCAGTCATAGAAACTACTGCCGCTCCAGTTGTAGAAACCACCGCTGCTCCAGTTGTAGAAACCACCGCTGCTCCAGTTGTTGAAACTACTGCTGCTCCAGTTGTTGAAACTACTGCTGCTCCAGTTGTAGAAACCACCGCTGCTCCAGTTGTGGAAACCACCGCTGCTCCAGTTGTAGAGACAACAGCTGCTCCAGTTGTTGAAACTACCGCTGCTCCAGTTGTTGAAACTACTGCTGCTCCAGTTGTAGAAACCACCGCTGCTCCAGTTGCAGAAACCACCGCTGCTCCAGTTGTGGAAACCACCGCTGCTCCAGTTGCAGAAACCACTGCTGCTCCAGTTGTAGAAACCACAGCTGCTCCAGTTGTTGAAACTACTGCTCTACCTATCAAGCCATCCTCCAAAACAACTATTGTTCCTGTAGTGATTACTGAAGAAATTGTAGTAAGAACAGATTCGACGAAAACCACTGCAGCTTCAGTTCTAGAAACCACGGCTGCTCCAGTTGTTGAAACTACTGCTGCTCCAGTTGTTCAAACTACTGCTGCTCCAGTTGTTGAAACCACCGCTGCTCCAGTTGTAGAAACCACCGCTGCTCCAGTTGTTGAAACCACCGCTGCTCCAGTTGTAGAAACCACCACTGCTCCAGTTGTAGAAACCACCGCTGCTCCAGTTGTAGAAACCACTGCTGCTCCAGTTGTAGAAACCACCCCTGCTCCAGTTGCAGAAACCACTGCTGCTCCAGTTGTTGAAACCACCGCTGCTCCAGTCATAGAAACTACTGCCGCTCCAGTTGTAGAAACCACCGCTGCTCCAGTTGTAGAAACCACCGCTGCTCCAGTTGTTGAAACTACTGCTGCTCCAGTTGTTGAAACTACTGCTGCTCCAGTTGCAGAAACCACCGCTGCTCCAGTTGTGGAAACCACCGCTGCTCCAGTTGTAGAGACAACAGTTGCTCCAGTTGTTGAAACTACCGCTGCTCCAGTTGTTGAAACTACTGCTGCTCCAGTTGTAGAAACCACCGCTGCTCCAGTTGCAGAAACCACCGCTGCTCCAGTTGTGGAAACCACCGCTGCTCCAGTTGCAGAAACCACTGCTGCTCCAGTTGTAGAAACCACAGCTGCTCCAGTTGTTGAAACCACCGCTGCTCCAGTTGTAGAGACAACAGCTGCTCCAGTTGCAGAAACCACCGCTGCTCCAGTTGTAGAAACCACCGCTGCTCCAGTTGTTGAAACCACTGCTGCTCCAGTTTTAGAAACTACTGCTCTACCTATCAAGCCATCCTCCAAAACAACTATTGTTCCTGTAGTGATTACTGAAGAAATTGTAGTAAGAACAGATTCGACGAAAACCACTGCAGCTTCAGTTCTAGAAACCACGGCTGCTCCAGTTGTTGAAACTACTGCTGCTCCAGTTGTTCAAACTACTGCTGCTCCAGTTGTTGAAACCACCGCTGCTCCAGTTGTAGAAACCACTGCTGCTCCAGTTGTTGAAACCACCGCTGCTCCAGTTGTAGAAACCACCGCTGCTCCAGTTGTAGAAACCACCGCTGCTCCAGTTGTAGAAACCACTGCTGCTCCAGTTGTAGAAACCACCCCTGCTCCAGTTGCAGAAACCACTGCTGCTCCAGTTGTAGAAACCACAGCTGCTCCAGTTGTTGAAACCACCGCTGCTCCAGTTGTAGAGACAACAGCTGCTCCAGTTGCAGAAACCACCGCTGCTCCAGTTGTAGAAACCACCGCTGCTCCAGTTGTGGAAACCACCGCTGCTCCAGTTGTAGAAACCACCGCTGCTCCAGTTGTTGAAACCACCGCTGCTCCAGTTGTAGAAACCACTGCTGCTCCAGTTGCCGAAACCACCGCTGCTCCAGTTGTGGAAACCACCGCTGCTCCAGTTGTAGAGACAACAGCTTCTCCAGTTGTTGAAACTACCGCTGCTCCAGTTGTTGAAACTACTGCTGCTCCAGTTGTAGAAACTACCGCTGCTCCAGTTGCAGAAACCACCGCTGTTCCAGTTGTAGAAACCACCGCTGCTCCAGTTGTTGAAACTACTGCTGCTCCAGTTGTAGAAACCACTGCTGCTCCAGTTGTAGAAACCACCCCTGCTCCAGTTGAAGAAACCACCGCTGCTCCAGTTGTTGAAACCACCGCTGCTCCAGTCATAGAAACTACTGCCGCTCCAGTTGTAGATACCACCGCTGCTCCAGTTGTAGAAACCACCGCTGCTCCAGTTGTTGAAACTACTGCTGCTCCAGTTGTTGAAACTACTGCTGCTCCAGTTGTAGAAACCACCGCTGCTCCAGTTGTGGAAACCACCGCTGCTCCAGTTGTAGAGACAACAGCTGCTCCAGTTGTTGAAACTACCGCTGCTCCAGTTGTTGAAACTACTGCTGCTCCAGTTGTAGAAACCACCGCTGCTCCAGTTGCAGAAACCACCGCTGCTCCAGTTGTGGAAACCACCGCTGCTCCAGTTGTAGAGACAACAGCTGCTCCAGTTGTTGAAACTACCGCTGCTCCAGTTGTTGAAACTACTGCTGCTCCAGTTGTAGAAACTACTGCTGCTCCAGTTGTAGAAACCACCGCTGCTCCAGTTGCAGAAACCACCGCTGCTCCAGTTGTGGAAACCACCGCTGCTCCAGTTGTAGAGACAACAGCTGCTCCAGTTGTTGAAACTACCGCTGCTCCAGTTGTTGAAACTACTGCTGCTCCAGTTGTAGAAACTACCGCTGCTCCAGTTGCAGAAACCACCGCTGTTCCAGTTGTAGAAACCACCGCTGCTCCAGTTGTTGAAACTACTGCTGCTCCAGTTGTAGAAACCACCCCTGCTCCAGTTGCAGAAACCACTGCTGCTCCAGTTGTTGAAACTACCGCTGCTCCAGTTGTTGAAACTACTGCTGCTCCAGTTGTAGAAACCACTGCTGCTCCAGTTGTAGAAACCACCCCTGCTCCAGTTGAAGAAACCACCGCTGCTCCAGTTGTTGAAACCACCGCTGCTCCAGTCATAGAAACTACTGCCGCTCCAGTTGTAGATACCACCGCTGCTCCAGTTGTAGAAACCACCGCTGCTCCAGTTGTTGAAACTACTGCTGCTCCAGTTGTTGAAACTACTGCTGCTCCAGTTGTAGAAACCACCGCTGCTCCAGTTGTGGAAACCACCGCTGCTCCAGTTGTAGAGACAACAGCTGCTCCAGTTGTTGAAACTACCGCTGCTCCAGTTGTTGAAACTACTGCTGCTCCAGTTGTAGAAACCACCGCTGCTCCAGTTGCAGAAACCACCGCTGCTCCAGTTGTGGAAACCACCGCTGCTCCAGTTGTAGAGACAACAGCTGCTCCAGTTGTTGAAACTACCGCTGCTCCAGTTGTTGAAACTACTGCTGCTCCAGTTGTAGAAACTACTGCTGCTCCAGTTGTAGAAACCACCGCTGCTCCAGTTGCAGAAACCACCGCTGCTCCAGTTGTGGAAACCACCGCTGCTCCAGTTGTAGAGACAACAGCTGCTCCAGTTGTTGAAACTACCGCTGCTCCAGTTGTTGAAACTACTGCTGCTCCAGTTGTAGAAACTACCGCTGCTCCAGTTGCAGAAACCACCGCTGTTCCAGTTGTAGAAACCACCGCTGCTCCAGTTGTTGAAACTACTGCTGCTCCAGTTGTAGAAACCACCCCTGCTCCAGTTGCAGAAACCACTGCTGCTCCAGTTGTTGAAACCACCGCTGCTCCAGTCATAGAAACTACTGCCGCTCCAGTTGTAGAAACCACCGCTGCTCCAGTTGTAGAAACCACCGCTGCTCCAGTTGTTGAAACTACTGCTGCTCCAGTTGTTGAAACTACTGCTGCTCCAGTTGTAGAAACCACCGCTGCTCCAGTTGTGGAAACCACCGCTGCTCCAGTTGTAGAGACAACAGCTGCTCCAGTTGTTGAAACTACCGCTGCTCCAGTTGTTGAAACTACTGCTGCTCCAGTTGTAGAAACCACCGCTGCTCCAGTTGCAGAAACCACCGCTGCTCCAGTTGTGGAAACCACCGCTGCTCCAGTTGTAGAGACAACAGCTGCTCCAGTTGTTGAAACTACCGCTGCTCCAGTTGTTGAAACTACTGCTGCTCCAGTTGTAGAAACTACCGCTGCTCCAGTTGCAGAAACCACCGCTGTTCCAGTTGTGGAAACCACCGCTGCTCCAGTTGTAGAGAGAACAGCTGCTCCAGTTGTTGAAACTACCGCTGCTCCAGTTGTTGAAACTACTGCTGCTCCAGTTGTAGAAACCACCGCTGCTGCAGTTGCAGAAACCACCGCTGCTCCAGTTGTGGAAACCACCGCTGCTCCAGTTGTAGAGACAACAGCTGCTCCAGTTGTTGAAACTACCGCTGCTCCAGTTGTTGAAACTACTGCTGCTCCAGTTGTAGAAACTACCGCTGCTCCAGTTGCAGAAACCACCGCTGTTCCTGTTGTAGAAACCACCGCTGCTCCAGTTGTTGAAACTACTGCTGCTCCAGTTGTAGAAACCACTGCTGCTCCAGTTGTAGAAACCACCCCTGCTCCAGTTGAAGAAACCACTGCTGCTCCAGTTGTTGAAACCACCGCTGCTCCAGTCATAGAAACTACTGCCGCTCCAGTTGTAGATACCACCGCTGCTCCAGTTGTAGAAACCACCGCTGCTCCAGTTGTTGAAACTACTGCTGCTCCAGTTGTTGAAACTACTGCTGCTCCAGTTGTAGAAACCACCGCTGCTCCAGTTGTGGAAACCACCGCTGCTCCAGTTGTAGAGACAACAGCTGCTCCAGTTGTTGAAACTACCGCTGCTCCAGTTGTTGAAACTACTGCTGCTCCAGTTGTAGAAACCACCGCTGCTCCAGTTGCAGAAACCACCGCTGCTCCAGTTGTGGAAACCACCGCTGCTCCAGTTGTAGAGACAACAGCTGCTCCAGTTGTTGAAACTACCGCTGCTCCAGTTGTTGAAACTACTGCTGCTCCAGTTGTAGAAACTACCGCTGCTCCAGTTGCAGAAACCACCGCTGTTCCAGTTGTAGAAACCACCGCTGCTCCAGTTGTTGAAACTACTGCTGCTCCAGTTGTAGAAACCACTGCTGCTCCAGTTGTAGAAACCACCCCTGCTCCAGTTGCAGAAACCACTGCTGCTCCAGTTGTTGAAACCACCGCTGCTCCAGTCATAGAAACTACTGCCGCTCCAGTTGTAGAAACCACCGCTGCTCCAGTTGTAGAAACCACCGCTGCTCCAGTTGTAGAAACCACTGCTGCTCCAGTTGTTGAAACCACTGCTGCTCCAGTTGTTGAAACCACTGCTGCTCCAGTTATAGAAACCACAGCTGCTCCAGTTTTGGAAACCACCGCTGCTCCAGTTGTAGAGACCACAGCTGCTTCAGTTGTTGAAACTACTGCTGCACCAGTTGTTGAAACCACTGCTGCTCCAGTTTTAGAAACTACTGCTCTACCTATCAAGCCATCCTCCAAAACAACTATTGTTCCTGTAGTGATTACTGAAGAAATTGTAGTAAGAACAGATTCGACGAAAACCACTGCAGCTTCAGTTCTAGAAACCACGGCTGCTCCAGTTGTTGAAACTACTGCTGCTCCAGTTGTTCAAACTACTGCTGCTCCAGTTGTTGAAACCACCGCTGCTCCAGTTGTAGAAACCACCGCTGCTCCAGTTGTAGAAACCACTGCTGCTCCAGTTGTTGAAACCACTGTTGCTCCAGTTGTTGAAACCACTGCTGCTCCAGTTGTAGAGACCACAGCTGCTCCAGTTGTTGATACCACTGCTGCTCCAGTTGTTGAAACAACCGCTGCTCCAGTTATAGAAACCACTGCTGCTCCAGTTGTTGAAACCACCGCTGCTCCAGTTGTGGAAACCACCGCTGCTCCAGTTATAGAAACCACAGCTGCTCCAGTTATAGAAACCACAGCTGCTCCAGTTTTGGAAACCACCGCTGCTCCAGTTGTAGAGACCACAGCTGCTTCAGTTATTGAAACTACTGCTGCACCAGTTGTTGAAACCACTGCTGCTCCAGTTTTAGAAACTACTGCTCTACCTATCAAGCCATCCTCCAAAACAACTATTGTTCCTGTAGTGATAACTGAAGAAATTGTAGTAAGAACAGATTCGACGAAAACCACTGCAGCTTCAGTTCTAGAAACCACGGCTGCTCCAGTTGTTGAAACTACTGCTGCTCCAGTTGTTCAAACTACTGCTGCTCCAGTTGTTGAAACCACCGCTGCTCCAGTTGTAGAAACCACCGCTGCTCCAGTTGTAGAAACCACTGCTGCTCCAGTTGTTGAAACCACTGCTGCTCCAGTTGTAGAGACCACAGCTGATCCAGTTGTTGATACCACTGCTGCTCCAGTTGTTGAAACAACCGCTGCTCCAGTTATAGAAACCACTGCTGCTCCAGTTGTTGAAACCACCGCTGCTCCAGTTGTAGAAACCACCGCTGCTCCAGTTGTGGAAACCACCGCTGCTCCAGTTGTAGAAACCACCGCTGCTCCAGTTGTAGAAACCACCGCTGCTCCAGTTGTTGAAACCACCGCTGCTTCAGTTGTAGAAACCACCGCTGCTCCAGTTGTAGAAACCACTGCTGCTCCAGTTGTTGAAACCACTGCTGCTCCAGTTGTAGAAACCACCGCTGCTCCAGTTGTAGAAACCACCGCTGCTCCAGTTGCAGAAACCACCGCTGCTCCAGTTGTAGAAACCACCGCTGCTCCAGTTGTAGAAACCACTGCTGCTCCAGTTGTTGAAACCACCGCTGCTCCTGTTGCAGAAACCACCGCTGTTCTAGTTGTAGAAACCACCGCTGCTCCAGTTGTTGAAACTACTGCTGCTCCAGTTGTAGAAACCACTGCTGCTCCAGTTGTAGAAACCACCCCTGCTCCAGTTGTAGAAACCACCGCTGCTCCAGTTATTGAAACCACAGCTGCTCCAGTTGTAGAAACCACAGTTGCTCCAGTTGTAGAAACCACTGCTGCTCCAGTTGTAGAAACCACCGCTGCTCCAGTTGTAGAAACCACTGCTGCTCCAGTTGTTGGAACCACTGCTGCTCCAGTTGTAGAAACCACCCCTGCTCCAGTTGCAGAAACCACTGCTGCTATAGTTGTTGAAACCACCGCTGCTCCAGTCATAGAAACTAGTGCCGCTCCAGTTGTAGAAACCACCGCTGCTCCAGTTGTAGAAACCACCGCTGCTCCAGTTGTAGAAACCACTGCTGCTCCAGTTGTTGAAACCACTGCTGCTCCAGTTGTAGAGACAACAGCTGCTCCAGTTGTTGAAACTACCGCTGCTCCAGTTGTTGAAACTACTGCTGCTTCAGTTGTAGAAACCACCGCTGCTCCAGTTGCAGAAACCACCGCTGTTCCAGTTGTAGAAACCACGGCTGCTCCAGTTGTTGAAACTACTGCTGCTCCAGTTGTAGAAACCACCGCTGCTCCAGTTGTAGAAACCACTGCTGCTCCAGTTGTAGAAACCACCGCTGCTCCAGTTGTGGAAACCACCGCTGCTCCAGTTGTAGAAACCACTACTGCTCCAGTTGTAGAAACCACTGCTGCTCCAGTTGTTGAAACCACTGCTGCTCCAGTTGTTGAAACCACTGCTGCTCCAGTTGTAGAGACAACAGCTGCTCCAGTTGTTGAAACTACCGCTGCTCCAGTTGTTGAAACCACCGCTGCTCCAGTTGTAGAGACCACAGCTGCTTCAGTTGTTGAAACTACTGCTGCACCAGTTGTCGAAACCACTGCTGCTCCAGTTTTAGAAACTACTGCTCTACCTATCAAGCCATCCTCCAAAACAACTATTGTTCCTGTAGTGATTACTGAAGAAATTGTAGTAAGAACAGATTCGACGAAAACCACTGCAGCTTCAGTTCTAGAAACCACGGCTGCTCCAGTTGTTGAAACTACTGCTGCTCCAGTTGTAGAAACCACCGCTGCTCCAGTTGTGGAAACCACCGCTGCTCCAGTTGTAGAGACAACAGCTGCTCCAGTTGTTGAAACTACCGCTGCTCCAGTTGTTGAAACTACTGCTGCTCCAGTTGTAGAAACCACCGCTGCTCCAGTTGCAGAAACCACCGCTGCTCCAGTTGTGGAAACCACCGCTGCTCCAGTTGTAGAGACAACAGCTGCTCCAGTTGTTGAAACTACCGCTGCTCCAGTTGTTGAAACTACTGCTGCTTCAGTTGTAGAAACCACCGCTGCTCCAGTTGCAGAAACCACCGCTGTTCCAGTTGTAGAAACCACCGCTGCTCCAGTTGTTGAAACTACTGCTGCTCCAGTTGTAGAAACCACTGCTGCTCCTGTTGTTGAAACCACTGCTGCTCCAGTTGTTGAAACCACCGCTGCTCCAGTTGTAGAAACCACCGCTGCTGCAGTTGTAGAAACCACTGCTGCTGCAGTTGTAGAAACCACTGCTGCTGCAGTTGTAGAAACCACCGCTGCTCCAGTTGTGGAAACCACTGCTGCTCCAGTTGTAGAAACCACCGCTGCTCCAGTTGTAGAAACCACTGCTGCTCCAGTTGTTGAAACCACTGCTGCTCCAGTTGTTGAAACCACTGCTACTCCAGTTGTAGAGACAACAGCTGCTCCAGTTGTTGAAACTACCGCTGCTCCAGTTGTTGAAACTACTGCTGCTCCAGTTGTAGAAACCACCGCTGCTCCAGTTGCAGAAACCACCGCTGCTCCAGTTGTAGAAACCACCGCTGCTCCAGTTGTTGAAACAACTGCTGCTCCAGTTGTAGAAACCACTGCTGCTCCTGTTGTTGAAACCACTGCTGCTCCAGTTGTTGAAACCACCGGTGCTCCAGTTGTAGAAACCACCGCTGCTCCAGTTGTGGAAACCACTGCTGCTCCAGTTGTAGAAACCACGGCTGCTCCAGTTGTAGAAACCACTGCTGCTCCAGTTGTTGAAACCACTGCTGCTCCAGTTGTTGAAACCACTGCTGCTCCAGTTGTAGAGACCACAGCTGCTCCAGTTGTTGAAACCACCGCTGCTCCAGTTGTAGAGACAACAGCTGCTCCAGTTGCAGAAACCACCGCTGCTTCAGTTGTAGAAACCACCGCTGCTCCAGTTGTGGAAACCACCGCTGCTCCAGTTGTAGAAACCACTGCTGCTCCAGTTGTTGAAACCACTGCTGCTCCAGTTGTAGAAACCACCCCTGCTCCAGTTGCAGAAACCACTGCTGCTCCAGTTGTTGAAACCACCGCTGCTCCAGTCATAGAAACTACTGCCGCTCCAGTTGTAGAAACCACCGCTGCTCCAGTTGTAGAAACCACCGCTGCTCCAGTTGTAGAAACCACTGCTGCTCCAGTTGTTGAAACCACTGCTGCTCCAGTTGTTGAAACCACTGCTGCTCCAGTTGTAGAAACCACCGCTGCTCCAGTTGTAGAAACCACCGCTGCTCCAGTTGTAGAAACCACTGCTGCTCCAGTTGTTGAAACCACTGCTGCTCCAGTTGTTGAAACCACTGCTGCTGCAGTTATAGAAACCACAGCTGCTCCAGTTTTGGAAACCACTGCTGCTGCAGTTGTAGAAACCACTGCTGCTGCAGTTGTAGAAACCACCGCTGCTCCAGTTGTAGAAACCACTGCTGCTCCAGTTGTAGAAACCACCGCTGCTCCAGTTGTAGAAACCACTGCTGCTCCAGTTGTTGAAACCACTGCTGCTCCAGTTGTTGAAACCACTGCTGCTGCAGTTGTAGAAACCACCGCTGCTCCAGTTGTAGAAACCACTGCTGCTCCAGTTGTTGAAACCACTGCTGCTCCAGTTGTTGAAACCACTGCTGCTCCAGTTGTAGAAACCACCGCTGCTCCAGTTGTAGAAACCACCGCTGCTCCAGTTGTAGAAACCACTGCTGCTCCAGTTGTTGAAACCACCGCTGCTCCAGTTGCAGAAACCACCGCTGTTCCAGTTGTAGAAACCACCGCTGCTCCAGTTGTTGAAACTACTGCCGCTCCAGTGGTAGAAACTACTGCTGCTCCAGTTGTAGAATCTACTGCTGCTCCAGTTGTAGAAACCACCGCTGCTCCAGTTGTAGAAACCACCGCTGCTCCAGTTGTAGAAACCACTGCTGCTCCAGTTTTAGAAACTACTGCTCTACCTGTCAAGCCATCCTCCAAAGCAACTGTTGTTCCTGTAGTGATAACCGAAGAAATTCTAGTAAGAACAGATTCGACAAAAACCACTGCTGCTCCAGCTGTAGAAACCACTGCTGCTCCAGTTGTAGAATCTACCGCTGCTCCAGTTGCAGAAACCACCGCTGCTCCAGTTGTAGAAACCACCGCTGCTCCAGTTGCAGAAACCACCGCTGCTCCAGTTGTTGAAACCACCGCTGCTCCAGTTGTAGAAACCACCGCTGCTCCAGTTGTTGAAACCACCGCTGCTCCAGTTGTAGAAACCACTGCTGCTCCAGTTGTAGAAACCACCGCTGCTCCAGTTGTAGAAACAACCGCTGCTCCAGTTGTAGAAACCACCGCTCCTCCAGTTGCAGAAACCACCGCTGCTCCAGTTGTTGAAACCACCGCTGCTCCAGTTGTAGAAACCACTGCTGCTCCAGTTGTAGAAACCACCGCTGCTCCAGTTGTAGAAACCACCGCTGCTCCAGTTGTAGAAACCACCGCTGCTCCAGTTGTAGAAACCACCGCTGCTCCAGTTGTAGAAACCACTGCTGCTCCAGTTGTTGAAACCACTGCTGCTCCAGTTGTTGAAACCACTGCTGCTCCAGTTGTAGAAACCACCGCTGCTCCAGTTGTAGAAACCACTGCTGCTCCAGTTGTAGAAACCACTGCTGCTCCAGTTGTTGAAACCACTGCTGCTCCAGTTGTAGAAACCACCGCTGCTCCAGTTGTAGAAACCACCGCTGCTCCAGTTCTGGAAACCACCGCTGCTCCAGTTGTAGAAACCACCGCTGCTCCAGTTGTAGAAACCACTGCTGCTCCAGTTGTTGAAACCACCGCTGCTCCAGTTGTAGAAACCACCGCTGCTCCAGTTGTTGAAACTACCGCTGCTCCAGTTGTAGAAACCACTGCTGCTCCAGTTGTAGAAACCACAACTGCTCCAGTTGTTGAAACCACCGCTGCTCCTGTTGTTGAAACCACTGCTGCTCCAGTTGTAGAAACCACTGCTGCTCCAGTTGTAGAAACCACCGCTGCTCCAGTTGTAGAAACCACCGCTGCTCCAGTCATAGTAACTACTGCCGCTCCAGTGGTAGAAACTACTGCTGCTCCAGTTGTAGAATCTACTGCTGCTCCAGTTGAAGAAACCACCGCTGCTCCAGTTGTAGAAACCACTGCTGCTCCAGTTGTAGAAACCACAACTGCTCCAGTTGTTGAAACCACCGCTGCTCCTGTTGTTGAAACCACTGCTGCTCCAGTTGTAGAAACCACTGCTGCTCCAGTTGTAGAAACCACCGCTGCTCCAGTTGTAGAAACCACCGCTGCTCCAGTCATAGTAACTACTGCCGCTCCAGTGGTAGAAACTACTGCTGCTCCAGTTGTAGAATCTACTGCTGCTCCAGTTGTAGAAACCACCGCTGCTCCAGTTGTAGAAACCACTGCTGCTCCAGTTTTAGAAACTACTGCTCTACCTGTCAAGCCATCCTCCAAAGCAACTGTTGTTCCTGTAGTGATAACCGAAGAAATTCTAGTAAGAACAGATTCGACAAAAACCACTGCTGCTCCAGCTGTAGAAACCACTGCTGCTCCAGTTGTAGAATCTACCGCTGCTCCAGTTGCAGAAACCACCGCTGCTCCAGTTGTAGAAACCACCGCTGCTCCAGTTGCAGAAACCACCGCTGCTCCAGTTGTTGAAACCACCGCTGCTCCAGTTGTAGAAACCACCGCTGCTCCAGTTGTTGAAACCACCGCTGCTCCAGTTGTAGAAACCACTGCTGCTCCAGTTGTAGAAACCACCGCTGCTCCAGTTGTAGAAACAACCGCTGCTCCAGTTGTAGAAACCACCGCTCCTCCAGTTGCAGAAACCACCGCTGCTCCAGTTGTTGAAACCACCGCTGCTCCAGTTGTAGAAACCACTGCTGCTCCAGTTGTAGAAACCACCGCTGCTCCAGTTGTAGAAACCACCGCTGCTCCAGTTGTAGAAACCACCGCTGCTCCAGTTGCGGAAACCACCGCTGCTGCAGTTGTTGAAACCACCGCTGCTCCAGTTGTAGAAACCACTGCTGCTCCAGTTGTAGAAACCACCGCTGCTCCAGTTGTAGAAACCACCGCTGCTCCAGTTGCAGAAACCACCGCTGCTCCAGTTGTTGAAACCACCGCTGCTCCAGTTGTAGAAACCACTGCTGCTCCAGTTGTTGAAACCACCGCTGCTCCTGTTGCTGAAACCACCGCTGCTCCAGTTGTAGAAACCACTGCTGCTCCAGTTGTAGAAACCACTGCTGCTCCAGTTGTAGAAACCACCGCTGCTCCAGTTGTAGAAACCACCGCTGCTCCAGTTGTAGAAACCACCGCTGCTCCAGTTGCGGAAACCACCGCTGCTCCAGTTGTTGAAACCACCGCTGCTCCAGTTGTTGAAACCACCGCTGCTCCAGTTGTAGAAACCACTGCTGCTCCAGTTGTAGAAACCACCGCTGCTCCAGTTGTAGAAACCACCGCTGCTCCAGTTGTAGAAACCACTGCTGCTCCTGTTGCAGAAACCACCGCTGCTCCAGTTGTTGAAACCACCGCTGCTCCAGTTGTAGAAACCACTGCTGCTCCAGTTGTAGAAACCACCGCTGCTCCAGTTGTTGAAACCACCGCTGCTCCAGTTGTAGAAACCACCGCTGCTCCAGTTGTTGAAACCACCGCTGCTCCAGTTGTAGAAACCACCACTGCTCCAGTTGTTGAAACCACCGCTGCTCCTCTTGTTGAAACCACTGCTGCTCCAGTTGTAGAAACCACTGCTGCTCCAGTTGTAGAAACCACCGCTGCTTCAGTTGTAGAAACCACCGCTGCTCCAGTCATAGTAACTACTGCCGCTCCAGTGGTAGAAACTACTGCTGCTCCAGTTGCAGAAACCACCGCTGCTCCAGTTGTTGAAACCACCGCTGCTCCAGTTGTAGAAACCACTGCTGCTCCAGTTGTTGAAACCACCGCTGCTCCTGTTGCTGAAACCACCGCTGCTCCAGTTGTAGAAACCACTGCTGCTCCAGTTGTAGAAACCACTGCTGCTCCAGTTGTAGAAACCACCGCTGCTCCAGTTGTAGAAACCACCGCTGCTCCAGTTGTTGAAACCACTGCTGCTCCAGTTGTAGAAACCACTGCTGCTCCAGTTGTAGAAACCACTGCTGCTCCAGTTGTAGAAACCACCGCTGCTCCAGTTGTAGAAACCACCGCTGCTCCAGTCATAGTAACTACTGCCGCTCCAGTGGTAGAAACTACTGCTGCTCCAGTTGTAGAATCTACTGCTGCTCCAGTTGTAGAAACCACCGCTGCTCCAGTTGTAGAAACCACTGCTGCTCCAGTTGTAGAAACCACCGCTGCTTCAGTTGTAGAAACCACCGCTGCTCCAGTCATAGTAACTACTGCCTCTCCAGTGGTAGAAACTACTGCTGCTCCAGTTGCAGAAACCACCGCTGCTCCAGTTGTTGAAACCACCGCTGCTCCAGTTGTAGAAACCACTGCTGCTCCAGTTGTAGAAACCACCGCTGCTCCAGTTGCAGAAACCACCGCTGCTCCAGTTGTTGAAACCACCGCTGCTCCAGTTGTAGAAACCACCGCTGCTCCAGTTGTTGAAACCACCGCTGCTCCAGTTGTTGAAACCACCGCTGCTCCAGTTGTAGAAACCACCGCTGCTCCAGTCATAGTAACTACTGCCGCTCCAGTGGTAGAAACTACTGCTGCTCCAGTTGTAGAATCTACTGCTGCTCCAGTTGCAGAAACCACCGCTGCTCCAGTTGTAGAAACCACCGCTGCTCCAGTTGCAGAAACCACTGCTGCTCCAGTTGTTGAAACCACCGCTGCTCCAGTTGTAGAAACCACCGCTGCTCCAGTTGTAGAAACCACCGCTGCTCCAGTTGTAGAAACCACCGCTGCTCCAGTTGTTGAAACCACTGCTGCTCCAGTTGTAGAAACCACTGCTGCTCCAGTTGTAGAAACCACCGCTGCTCCAGTTGCAGAAACCACCGCTGCTCCAGTTGTAGAAACCACCGCTGCTCCAGTTGTAGAAACCACCGCTGCTCCAGTCATAGTAACTACTGCCGCTCCAGTGGTAGAAACTACTGCTGCTCCAGTTGTAGAATCTACTGCTGCTCCAGTTGTAGAAACCACCGCTGCTCCAGTTATAGAAACCACCGCTGCTCCAGTTGTAGAAACTACTGCTGCTCCAGTTGTAGAATCTACTGCTGCTCCAGTTGTAGAAACCACCGCTGCTCCAGTTGTAGAAACCACTGCTGCTCCAGTTTTAGAAACTACTGCTCTACCTGTCAAGCCATCCTCCAAAGCAACTGTTGTTCCTGTAGTGATAACCGAAGAAATTCTAGTAAGAACAGATTCGACAAAAACCACTGCTGCTCCAGTTGTAGAAACCACTGCTGCTCCAGTTGTAGAATCTACCGCTGCTCCAGTTGCAGAAACCACCGCTGCTCCAGTTGTAGAAACCACCGCTGCTCCAGTTGCAGAAACCACCGCTGCTCCAGTTGTTGAAACCACCGCTGCTCCAGTTGTAGAAACCACCGCTGCTCCAGTTGTTGAAACCACCGCTGCTCCAGTTGTAGAAACCACTGCTGCTCCAGTTGTAGAAACCACCGCTGCTCCAGTTGTAGAAACCACCGCTGCTCCAGTTGTAGAAACCACCGCTGCTCCAGTTGCAGAAACCACCGCTGCTCCAGTTGTTGAAACCACCGCTGCTCCAGTTGTAGAAACCACTGCTGCTCCAGTTGTAGAAACCACCGCTGCTCCAGTTGTAGAAACCACCGCTGCTCCAGTTGTAGAAACCACCGCTGCTCCAGTTGCGGAAACCACCGCTGCTCCAGTTGTGGAAACCACTGCTGCTCCAGTTGTAGAAACCACCGCTGCTCCAGTTGTAAAAACTACTGCTGCTCCAGTTGTAGAAACCACCGCTGCTCCAGTTGTAGAAACCACCGCTGCTCCAGTTGTTGAAACCACTGCTGCTCCAGTTGTAGAAACCACTGCTGCTCCAGTTGTAGAAACCACCGCTGCTCCAGTTGTAGAAACCACCGCTGCTCCAGTTGTAGAAACCACCGCTGCTCCAGTCATAGTAACTACTGCCGCTCCAGTGGTAGAAACTACTGCTGCTCCAGCTGTAGAATCTACTGCTGCTCCAGTTGTAGAAACCACCGCTGCTCCAGTTATAGAAACCACTGCTGCTCCAGTTATAGAAACTACTGCTCTACCTGTCAAGCCATCCTCCAAAGCAACTATTGTTCCTGTAGTGATAACCGAAGAAATTCTAGTAAGAACAGATTCGACAAAAACCACTGCTGCTCCAGTTGTAGAAAGCACTGCTGCTCCAGTTGTAGAAACCACCGCTGCTCTAGTCGTAGAAACCACCGCTGCTCCAGTTGTAGAAACCACCGCTGCTCCAGTTGTAGAAACCACCGCTGCTCCAGTTGCAGAAACCACCGCTGCTCCAGTTGTAGAATCCACTGCTGCTCCAGTTATAGAGACCACCGCTGCTCAAGTTGTAGAAACCACTGCTGCTCCAGTTGTAGAAACCACCGCTGCTCCAGTTGTAGAAACCACCGCTGCTCCAGTTGTTGAAACCACCGCTGCTCCAGTTGTAGAAACCACTGCTGCTCCAGTTGCAGAAACCACGGCTGCTCCAGTTGTTGAAACCACTGCTGCTCCAGTTGTTGAATCCACTGCTGCTCCAGTTGTAGAAACCTCCGCTGCTCCAGTTATAGAGACCACCGCTGCTCAAGTTGTAGAAACCACAGCTGCTCCAGTTGTAGAAACCACCGCTGCTCCAGTTGTTGAAACCACCGCTGCTCCAGTTGTAGAAACCACCGCTGCTCCAGTTGTTGAAACCACCGCTGCTCCAGTTGTAGAAACCACTGCTGCTCCAGTTGTAGAAACCACCGCTGCTCCAGTTGTAGAAACCACCGCTGCTCCAGTTGTAGAAACCACCGCTGCTCCAGTTGCAGAAACCACCGCTGCTCCAGTTGTTGAAACCACCGCTGCTCCAGTTGTAGAAACCACTGCTGCTCCAGTTGTAGAAACCACCGCTGCTCCAGTTGTAGAAACCACCGCTGCTCCAGTTGTAGAAACCACCGCTGCTCCAGTTGCGGAAACCACCGCTGCTCCAGTTGTGGAAACCACTGCTGCTCCAGTTGTAGAAACCACCGCTGCTCCAGTTGTAAAAACTACTGCTGCTCCAGTTGTAGAAACCACCGCTGCTCCAGTTGTAGAAACCACCGCTGCTCCAGTTGTTGAAACCACTGCTGCTCCAGTTGTAGAAACCACTGCTGCTCCAGTTGTAGAAACCACCGCTGCTCCAGTTGTAGAAACCACCGCTGCTCCAGTTGTAGAAACCACCGCTGCTCCAGTCATAGTAACTACTGCCGCTCCAGTGGTAGAAACTACTGCTGCTCCAGCTGTAGAATCTACTGCTGCTCCAGTTGTAGAAACCACCGCTGCTCCAGTTATAGAAACCACTGCTGCTCCAGTTTTAGAAACTACTGCTCTACCTGTCAAGCCATCCTCCAAAGCAACTATTGTTCCTGTAGTGATAACCGAAGAAATTCTAGTAAGAACAGATTCGACAAAAACCACTGCTGCTCCAGTTGTAGAAAGCACTGCTGTTCCAGTTGTAGAAACCACCGCTGCTCCAGTCGTAGAAACCACCGCTGCTCCAGTTGTAGAAACCACCGCTGCTCCAGTTGTAGAAACCACCGCTGCTCCAGTTGCAGAAACCACCGCTGCTCCAGTTGTAGAATCCACTGCTGCTCCAGTTATAGAGACCACCGCTGCTCAAGTTGTAGAAACCACTGCTGCTCCAGTTGTAGAAACCACCGCTGCTCCAGTTGTAGAAACCACCGCTGCTCCAGTTGTTGAAACCACCGCTGCTCCAGTTGTAGAAACCACTGCTGCTCCAGTTGCAGAAGCCACGGCTGCTCCAGTTGTTGAAACCACTGCTGCTCCAGTTGTTGAATCCACTGCTGCTCCAGTTGTAGAAACCACCGCTGCTCCAGTTATAGAGACCACTGCTGCTCAAGTTGTAGAAACCACCGCTGCTCAAGTTGTAGAAACCACCGCTGCTCCAGTTGTTGAAAACACCGCTGCTCCAGTTGTAGAAACCACTGCTGCTCCAGTTGTAGAAACCACCGCTGCTCCAGTTGTAGAAACCACCGCTGCTCCAGTTGTAGAAACCACCGCTGCTCCAGTTGCAGAAACCACCGCTGCTCCAGTTGTTGAAACCACCGCTGCTCCAGTTGTAGAAACCACTGCTGCTCCAGTTGTAGAAACCACCGCTGCTCCAGTTGTAGAAACCACCGCTGCTCCAGTTGTAGAAACCACCGCTGCTCCAGTTGCGGAAACCACCGCTGCTCCAGTTGTGGAAACCACTGCTGCTCCAGTTGTAGAAACCACCGCTGCTCCAGTTGTAAAAACTACTGCTGCTCCAGTTGTAGAAACCACCGCTGCTCCAGTTGTAGAAACCACCGCTGCTCCAGTTGTTGAAACCACTGCTGCTCCAGTTGTAGAAACCACTGCTGCTCCAGTTGTAGAAACCACCGCTGCTCCAGTTGTAGAAACCACCGCTGCTCCAGTTGTAGAAACCACCGCTGCTCCAGTCATAGTAACTACTGCCGCTCCAGTGGTAGAAACTACTGCTGCTCCAGTTGTAGAATCTACTGCTGCTCCAGTTGTAGCAACCACCGCTGCTCCAGTTATAGAAACCACCGCTGCTCCAGTTGTAGAAACTACTGCTGCTCCAGTTGTAGAATCTACTGCTGCTCCAGTTGTAGAAACCACCGCTGCTCCAGTTGTAGAAACCACTGCTGCTCCAGTTTTAGAAACTACTGCTCTACCTGTCAAGCCATCCTCCAAAGCAACTGTTGTTCCTGTAGTGATAACCGAAGAAATTCTAGTAAGAACAGATTCGACAAAAACCACTGCTGCTCCAGTTGTAGAAACCACTGCTGCTCCAGTTGTAGAATCTACCGCTGCTCCAGTTGCAGAAACCACCGCTGCTCCAGTTGTAGAAACCACCGCTGCTCCAGTTGCAGAAACCACCGCTGCTCCAGTTGTTGAAACCACCGCTGCTCCAGTTGTAGAAACCACCGCTGCTCCAGTTGTTGAAACCACCGTTGCTCCAGTTGTAGAAACCACTGCTGCTCCAGTTGTAGAAACCACCGCTGCTCCAGTTGTAGAAACCACCGCTGCTCCAGTTGCAGAAACCACCGCTGCTCCAGTTGCAGAAACCACCGCTGCTCCAGTTGTTGAAACCACCGCTGCTCCCGTTGTAGAAACCACTGCTGCTCCAGTTGTAGAAACCACCGCTGCTCCAGTTGTAGAAACCACCGCTGCTCCAGTTGTAGAAACCACCGCTGCTCCAGTTGCGGAAACCACCGCTGCTCCAGTTGTGGAAACCACTGCTGCTCCAGTTGTAGAAACCACCGCTGCTCCAATTGTAAAAACTACTGCTGCTCCAGTTGTAGAAACCACCGCTGCTCCAGTTGTAGAAACCACCGCTGCTCCAGTTGTTGAAACCACTGCTGCTCCAGTTGTAGAAACCACTGCTGCTCCAGTTGTAGAAACCACCGCTGCTCCAGTTGTAGAAACCACCGCTGCTCCAGTTGTAGAAACCACTGCTGCTCCAGTCATAGTAACTACTGCCGCTCCAGTGGTAGAAACTACTGCTGCTCCAGCTGTAGAATCTACTGCTGCTCCAGTTGTAGAAACCACCGCTGCTCCAGTTATAGAAACCACTGCTGCTCCAGTTTTAGAAACTACTGCTCTACCTGTCAAGCCATCCTCCAAAGCAACTATTGTTCCTGTAGTGATAACCGAAGAAATTCTAGTAAGAACAGATTCGACAAAAACCACTGCTGCTCCAGTTGTAGAAAGCACTGCTGCTCCAGTTGTAGAAACCACCGCTGCTCCAGTCGTAGAAACCACCGCTGCTCCAGTTGTAGAAACCACCGCTGCTCCAGTTGCAGAAACCACCGCTGCTCCAGTTGTAGAATCCACTGCTGCTCCAGTTATAGAGACCACCGCTGCTCAAGTTGTAGAAACCACCGCTGCTCCAGTTGTAGAAACCACCGCTGCTCCAGTTGTAGAAACCACCGCTGCTCCAGTTGTAGAAACCACTGCTGCTCCAGTTGTAGAAACCACTGCTGCTCCAGTTGCAGAAACCACGGCTGCTCCAGTTGTTGAAACCACTGCTGCTCCAGTTGTTGAATCCACTGCTGCTCCAGTTGTAGAAACCACCGCTGCTCCAGTTATAGAGACCACCGCTGCTCAAGTTGTAGAAACCACAGCTGCTTTAGTTGTAGAAACCACCGCTGCTCCAGTTGTAGAAACCACCGCTGCTCCAGTTGTTGAAACCACCGCTGCTCCAGTTGTAGAAACCACTGCTGCTCCAGTTGTAGAAACCACCGCTGCTCCAGTTGTAGAAACCACTGCTGCTCCAGTTGTTGAAACCACTGCTGCTCCAGTTGTTGAATCCACTGCTGCTCCAGTTGTAGAAACCACCGCTGCTCCAGTTGTAGAAACCACCGCTGCTCCAGTTGTAGAAACCACCGCTGCTCCAGTTGTAGAAACCACTGCTGCTCCACTTGTTGAAACCACCGCTGCTCCTGTCGTTGAAACCACCGCTGCTCCAGTTGTAGAAACCACTGCTGCTCCAGTTGTAGAAACCACTGCTGCTCCAGTTGTAGAAACCACCGCTGCTCCAGTCATAGAAACTACTGCCGCTCCAGTTGTAGAAACCACTGTTGCTCCAGTTGTAGAAAGCACTGCTGCTCCAGTTGTAGAAACCACCGCTGCTCCAGTCGTAGAAACCACCGCTGCTCCAGTTGTAGAAACCACCGCTGCTCCAGTTGTAGAAACCACCGCTGCTCCAGTTGCAGAAACCACCGCTGCTCCAGTTGTAGAATCCACTGCTGCTCCAGTTATAGAGACCACCGCTGCTCAAGTTGTAGAAACCACTGCTGCTCCAGTTGTAGAAACCACCGCTGCTCCAGTTGTAGAAACCACCGCTGCTCCAGTTGTAGAATCCACTGCTGCTCCAGTTATAGAGACCACCGCTGCTCAAGTTGTAGAAACCACCGCTGCTCCAGTTGTAGAAACCACCGCTGCTCCAGTTGTAGAAACCACCGCTGCTCCAGTTGTAGAAACCACTGCTGCTCCAGTTGTAGAAACCACTGCTGCTCCAGTTGCAGAAACCACGGCTGCTCCAGTTGTTGAAACCACTGCTGCTCCAGTTGTTGAATCCACTGCTGCTCCAGTTGTAGAAACCACCGCTGCTCCAGTTATAGAGACCACCGCTGCTCAAGTTGTAGAAACCACAGCTGCTTTAGTTGTAGAAACCACCGCTGCTCCAGTTGTAGAAACCACCGCTGCTCCAGTTGTTGAAACCACCGCTGCTCCAGTTGTAGAAACCACTGCTGCTCCAGTTGTAGAAACCACCGCTGCTCCAGTTGTAGAAACCACTGCTGCTCCAGTTGTTGAAACCACTGCTGCTCCAGTTGTTGAATCCACTGCTGCTCCAGTTGTAGAAACCACCGCTGCTCCAGTTGTAGAAACCACCGCTGCTCCAGTTGTAGAAACCACCGCTGCTCCAGTTGTAGAAACCACTGCTGCTCCACTTGTTGAAACCACCGCTGCTCCTGTCGTTGAAACCACCGCTGCTCCAGTTGTAGAAACCACTGCTGCTCCAGTTGTAGAAACCACTGCTGCTCCAGTTGTAGAAACCACCGCTGCTCCAGTCATAGAAACTACTGCCGCTCCAGTTGTAGAAACCACTGTTGCTCCAGTTGTAGAAAGCACTGCTGCTCCAGTTGTAGAAACCACCGCTGCTCCAGTCGTAGAAACCACCGCTGCTCCAGTTGTAGAAACCACCGCTGCTCCAGTTGTAGAAACCACCGCTGCTCCAGTTGCAGAAACCACCGCTGCTCCAGTTGTAGAATCCACTGCTGCTCCAGTTATAGAGACCACCGCTGCTCAAGTTGTAGAAACCACTGCTGCTCCAGTTGTAGAAACCACCGCTGCTCCAGTTGTAGAAACCACCGCTGCTCCAGTTGTTGAAACCACCGCTGCTCCAGTTGTAGAAACCACTGCTGCTCCATTTGCAGAAACCACGGCTGCTCCAGTTGTTGAAACCACTGCTGCTCCAGTTGTTGAATCCACTGCTGCTCCAGTTGTAGAAACCACCGCTGCTCCAGTTATAGAGACCACAGCTGCTCAAGTTGTAGAAACCACTGCTGCTCCAGTTGTAGAAACCACCGCTGCTCCAGTTGTAGAAACCACCGCTGCTCCAGTTGCGGAAACCACCGCTGCTCTAGTTGTGGAAACCACTGCTGCTCCAGTTGTAGAAACCACCGCTGCTCCAATTGTAAAAACTACTGCTGCTCCAGTTGTAGAAACCACCGCTGCTCCAGTTGTAGAAACCACCGCTGCTCCAGTTGTTGAAACCACTGCTGCTCCAGTTGTAGAAACCACTGCTGCTCCAGTTGTAGAAACCACTGCTGCTCCAGTTGTAGAAACCACCGCTGCTCCAGTTGTAGAAACCACCGCTGCTCCAGTTGCAGAAACCACCGCTGCTCCAGTTGTTGAAACCACCGCTGCTCCAGTTGTAGAAACCACTGCTGCTCCAGTTGTAGAAACCACCGCTGCTCCAGTTGTAGAAACCACCGCTGCTCCAGTTGCAGAAACCACCGCTGCTCCAGTTGTTGAAACCACCGCTGCTCCAGTTGTAGAAACCACCGCTGCTCCAGTTGTAGAAACCACCGCTGCTCCAGTTGCAGAAACCGCCACTGCTCCAGTTGTTGAAACCACCGCCGCTCCAGTTGTAGAAACCACGGCTGCTCCAGTTGTTGAAACCACCGCTGCTCCAGTTGTAGAAACCACTGCTGCTCCAGTTGTAGAAACCACCGCTGCTCCAGTTGTAGAAACCACCGCTGCTCCAGTTGTAGAAACCACCGCTGCTCCAGTTGCAGAAACCACCGCTGCTCCAGTTGTTGAAACCACCGCTGCTCCAGTTGTAGAAACCACTGCTGCTCCAGTTGTAGAAACCACCGCTGCTCCAGTTGTAGAAACCACCGCTGCTCCAGTTGTAGAAACCACCGCTGCTCCAGTTGCGGAAACCACCGCTGCTCCAGTTGTTGAAACCACCGCTGCTCCAGTTGTAGAAACCACCGCTGCTCCAGTTGTTGAAACCACCGCTGCTCCAGTTGTAGAAACCACCACTGCTCCAGTTGTTGAAACCACCGCTGCTCCTGTTGTTGAAACCACTGCTGCTCCAGTTGTAGAAACCACTGCTGCTCCAGTTGTAGAAACCACCGCTGCTCCAGTTGTAGAAACCACTGCTGCTCCAGTCATAGTAACTACTGCCGCTCCAGTGGTAGAAACTACTGCTGCTCCAGTTGTAGAATCTACTGCTGCTCCAGTTGTAGAAACCACCGCTGCTCCAGTTGTAGAAACCACTGCTGCTCCAGTTTTAGAAACTACTGCTCTACCTGTCAAGCCATCCTCCAAAGCAACTGTTGTTCCTGTAGTGATAACCGAAGAAATTCTAGTAAGAACAGATTCGACAAAAACCACTGCTGCTCCAGTTGCAGAAACCACCGCTGCTCCAGTTGTTGAAACCACCGCTGCTCCAGTTGTAGAAACCACTGCTGCTCCAGTTGTAGAAACCACCGCTGCTCCAGTTGTAGAAACCACCGCTGCTCCAGTTGTAGAAACCACCGCTGCTCCAGTTGCGGAAACCACCGCTGCTCCAGTTGTTGAAACCACCGCTGCTCCAGTTGTAGAAACCACCGCTGCTCCAGTTGTTGAAACCACCGCTGCTCCAGTTGTAGAAACCACCACTGCTCCAGTTGTTGAAACCACCGCTGCTCCTGTTGTTGAAACCACTGCTGCTCCAGTTGTAGAAACCACTGCTGCTCCAGTTGTAGAAACCACCGCTGCTCCAGTTGTAGAATCCACCGCTGCTCCAGTCATAGTAACTACTGCCGCTCCAGTGGTAGAAACTACTGCTGCTCCAGTTGTAGAAACCACCGCTGCTCCAGTTGTTGAAACCACCGCTGCTCCAGTTGTAGAAACCACCACTGCTCCAGTTGTTGAAACCACCGCTGCTCCTGTTGTTGAAACCACTGCTGCTCCAGTTGTAGAAACCACTGCTGCTCCAGTTGTTGAAACCACCGCTGCTCCAGTTGTAGAAACCACTGCTGCTCCAGTTGTAGAAACCACCGCTGCTCCAGTTGTAGAAACCACCGCTGCTCCAGTTGTAGAAACCACCGCTGCTCCAGTTGTAGAAACCACCGCTGCTCCAGTTGCGGAAACCACCGCTGCTCCAGTTGTTGAAACCACCGCTGCTCCAGTTGTAGAAACCACCGCTGCTCCAGTTGTTGAAACCACCGCTGCTCCAGTTGTAGAAACCACCACTGCTCCAGTTGTTGAAACCACCGCTGCTCCTGTTGTTGAAACCACTGCTGCTCCAGTTGTAGAAACCACTGCTGCTCCAGTTGTAGAAACCACTGCTGCTCCAGTTGCAGAAACCACCGCTGCTCCATTTGTTGAAACCACCGCTGCTCCAGTTGTAGAAACCACCGCTACTCCAGTTGTTGAAACCACCGCTGCTCCAGTTGTAGAAACAACTGCTGCTCCAGTTGTAGAAACCACCGCTGCTCCAGTTGTAGAAACCACCGCTGCTCCAGTTGTAGAAACCACCGCTGCTCCAGTTGCAGAAACCACCGCTGCTACAGTTGTTGAAACCACCGCTGCTCCAGTTGTGGAAACCACTGCTGCTCCAGTTGTAGAAACCACCGCTGCTCCAGTTGTAGAAACCACCGCTGCTCCAGTTTTAGAAACCACCGCTGCTCCAGTTGCGGAAACCACCGCTGCTCCAGTTGTGGAAACCACTGCTGCTCCAGTTGTAGAAACCACCGCTGCTCCAGTTGTAAAAACTACTGCTGCTCCAGTTGTAGAAACCACCGCTGCTCCAGTTCTAGAAACCACCGCTGCTCCAGTTGTTGAAACCACTGCTGCTCCAGTTGTAGAAACCACTGCTGCTCCAGTTGTAGAAACCACCGCTGCTCCAGTTGTAGAAACCACCGCTGCTCCAGTTGTAGAAACCACCGCTGCTCCAGTCATAGTAACTACTGCCGCTCCAGTGGTAGAAACTACTGCTGCTCCAGTTGTAGAATCTACTGCTGCTCCAGTTGTAGCAACCACCGCTGCTCCAGTTATAGAAACCACTGCTGCTCCAGTTTTAGAAACTACTGCTCTACCTGTCAAGCCATCCTCCAAAGCAACTATTGTTCCTGTAGTGATAACCGAAGAAATTCTAGTAAGAACAGATTCGACAAAAACCACTGCTGCTCCAGTTGTAGAAAGCACTGCTGCTCCAGTTGTAGAAACCACCGCTGCTCCAGTCGTAGAAACCACCGCTGCTCCAGTTGTAGAAACCACCGCTGCTCCAGTTGTAGAAACCACCGCTGCTCCAGTTGCAGAAACCACCGCTGCTCCAGTTGTAGAATCCACTGCTGCTCCAGTTGTAGAAACCACCGCTGCTCCAGTTGCGGAAACCACCGCTGCTCCAGTTGTTGAAACCACCGCTGCTCCAGTTGTAGAAACCACTGCTGCTCCAGTTGTAGAAACCACCGCTGCTCCAGTTGTAGAAACCACCGCTGCTCCAGTTGTAGAAACCACCGCTGCTCCAGTTGCGGAAACCACCGCTGCTCCAGTTGTTGAAACCACCGCTGCTCCAGTTGTAGAAACCACCGCTGCTCCAGTTGTTGAAACCACCGCTGCTCCAGTTGTAGAAACCACCACTGCTCCAGTTGTTGAAACCACCGCTGCTCCTGTTGTTGAAACCACTGCTGCTCCAGTTGTAGAAACCACTGCTGCTCCAGTTGTAGAAACCACCGCTGCTCCAGTTGTAGAATCCACCGCTGCTCCAGTCATAGTAACTACTGCCGCTCCAGTGGTAGAAACTACTGCTGCTCCAGTTGTAGAAACCACCGCTGCTCCAGTTGTTGAAACCACCGCTGCTCCAGTTGTAGAAACCACCACTGCTCCAGTTGTTGAAACCACCGCTGCTCCTGTTGTTGAAACCACTGCTGCTCCAGTTGTAGAAACCACTGCTGCTCCAGTTGTTGAAACCACCGCTGCTCCAGTTGTAGAAACCACTGCTGCTCCAGTTGTAGAAACCACCGCTGCTCCAGTTGTAGAAACCACCGCTGCTCCAGTTGTAGAAACCACCGCTGCTCCAGTTGCGGAAACCACCGCTGCTCCAGTTGTTGAAACCACCGCTGCTCCAGTTGTAGAAACCACCGCTGCTCCAGTTGTTGAAACCACCGCTGCTCCAGTTGTAGAAACCACCACTGCTTCAGTTGTTGAAACCACCGCTGCTCCTGTTGTTGAAACCACTGCTGCTCCAGTTGTAGAAACCACTGCTGCTCCAGTTGTAGAAACCACTGCTGCTCCAGTTGCAGAAACCACCGCTGCTCCATTTGTTGAAACCACCGCTGCTCCAGTTGTAGAAACCACCGCTACTCCAGTTGTTGAAACCACCGCTGCTCCAGTTGTAGAAACAACTGCTGCTCCAGTTGTAGAAACCACCGCTGCTCCAGTTGTAGAAACCACCGCTGCTCCAGTTGTAGAAACCACCGCTGCTCCAGTTGCAGAAACCACCGCTGCTACAGTTGTTGAAACCACCGCTGCTCCAGTTGTGGAAACCACTGCTGCTCCAGTTGTAGAAACCACCGCTGCTCCAGTTGTAGAAACCACCGCTGCTCCAGTTTTAGAAACCACCGCTGCTCCAGTTGCAGAAACCACCGCTGCTCCAGTTGTAGAATCCACTGCTGCTCCAGTTATAGAGACCACCGCTGCTCAAGTTGTAGAAACCACTGCTGCTCCAGTTGTAGAAACCACCGCTGCTCCAGTTGTAGAAACCACCGCTGCTCCAGTTGTTGAAACCACCGCTGCTCCAGTTGTAGAAACCACTGCTGCTCCAGTTGCAGAAACCACGGCTGCTCCAGTTGTTGAAACCACTGCTGCTCCAGTTGTTGAATCCACTGCTGCTCCAGTTGTAGAAACCACCGCTGCTCCAGTTATAGAGACCACCGCTGCTCAAGTTGTAGAAACCACTGCTGCTCCAGTTGTAGAAACCACCGCTGCTCCAGTTGTAGAAACCACCGCTGCTCCAGTTATTGAAACCACCGCTGCTCCAGTTGTAGAAACCACTGCTGCTCCAGTTGTAGAAACCACCGCTGCTCCAGTTGTAGAAACCACTGCTGCTCCAGTTGTTGAAACCACTGCTGCTCCAGTTGTTGAATCCACTGCTGCTCCAGTTGTAGAAACCACCGCTGCTCCAGTTGTAGAAACCACCGCTGCTCCAGTTGTGGAAACCACCGCTGCTCCAGTTGTAGAAACCACTGCTGCTCCACTTGTTGAAACCACCGCTGCTCCAGTTGTTGAAACCACCGCTGCTCCAGTTGTAGAAACCACTGCTGCTCCAGTTGTAGAAACCACCGCTGCTCCAGTTGTAGAAACCACCGCTGCTCCAGTTGTAGAAACCACTGCTGCTCCAGTTGTAGAAACCACTGCTGCTCCAGTTTTCGAAACTACTGCTCTACCTGTCAAGCCATCCTCCAAAGCAACTGTTGTTCCTGTAGTGATAACCGAAGAAATTCTAGTAAGAACAGATTCGACAAAAACCACTGCTGCTCCAGTTGTAGAAACCACCGCTGCTCCAGTTGTAGAAACCACCGCTGCTCCAGTTGTAGAAACCACCGCTGCTCCAGTTGCGGAAACCACCGCTGCTCCAGTTGTTGAAACCACCGCTGCTCCAGTTGTAGAAACCACCGCTGCTCCAGTTGTTGAAACAACCGCTGCTCCAGTTGTAGAAACCACCACTGCTCCAGTTGTTGAAACCACCGCTGCTCCTGTTGTTGAAACCACTGCTGCTCCAGTTGTAGAAACCACTGCTGCTCCAGTTGTAGAAACCACCGCTGCTCCAGTTGTAGAATCCACCACTGCTCCAGTCATAGTAACTACTGCCGCTCCAGTGGTAGAAACTACTGCTGCTCCAGTTGTAGAATCTACTGCTGCTCCAGTTGTAGAAACCACCGCTGCTCCAGTTGTAGAAACCACTGCTGCTCCAGTTTTAGAAACTACTGCTCTACCTGTCAAGCCATCCTCCAAAGCAACTGTTGTTCCTGTAGTGATAACCGAAGAAATTCTAGTAAGAACAGATTCGACAAAAACCACTGCTGCTCCAGTTGTAGAATCTACCGCTGCTCCAGTTGCAGAAACCACCGCTGCTCCAGTTGTAGAAACCACCGCTGCTCCAGTTGCAGAAACCACCGCTGCTCCATTTGTTGAAACCACCGCTGCTCCAGTTGTAGAAACCACCGCTGCTCCAGTTGTTGAAACCACCGCTGCTCCAGTTGTAGAAACCACTGCTGCTCCAGTTGTAGAAACCACCGCTGCTCCAGTTGTAGAAACCACCGCTGCTCCAGTTGTAGAAACCACCGCTGCTCCAGTTGCAGAAACCACCGCTGCTCCAGTTGTTGAAACCACCGCTGCTCCAGTTGTGGAAACCACTGCTGCTCCAGTTGTAGAAACCACCGCTGCTCCAGTTGTAGAAACCACCGCTGCTCCAGTTTTAGAAACCACCGCTGCTCCAGTTGCGGAAACCACCGCTGCTCCAGTTGTGGAAACCACTGCTGCTCCAGTTGTAGAAACCACCGCTGCTCCAGTTGTAAAAACTACTGCTGCTCCAGTTGTAGAAACCACCGCTGCTCCAGTTCTAGAAACCACCGCTGCTCCAGTTGTTGAAACCACTGCTGCTCCAGTTGTAGAAACCACTGCTGCTCCAGTTGTAGAAACCACCGCTGCTCCAGTTGTAGAAACCACCGCTGCTCCAGTTGTAGAAACCACCGCTGCTCCAGTCATAGTAACTACTGCCGCTCCAGTGGTAGAAACTACTGCTGCTCCAGTTGTAGAATCTACTGCTGCTCCAGTTGTAGAAACCACCGCTGCTCCAGTTATAGAAACCACTGCTGCTCCAGTTTTAGAAACTACTGCTCTACCTGTCAAGCCATCCTCCAAAGCAACTTTTGTTCCTGTAGTGATAACCGAAGAAATTCTAGTAAGAACAGATTCGACAAAAACCACTGCTGCTCCAGTTGTAGAAAGCACTGCTGCTCCAGTTGTAGAAACCACCGCTGCTCCAGTCGTAGAAACCACCGCTGCTCCAGTTGTAGAAACCACCGCTGCTCCAGTTGTAGAAACCACCGCTGCTCCAGTTGCAGAAACCACCGCTGCTCCAGTTGTAGAATCCACTGCTGC
Organism: Rhopilema esculentum; assembly: GCF_057945365.1. Classification (NCBI taxonomy): domain Eukaryota; kingdom Metazoa; phylum Cnidaria; class Scyphozoa; order Rhizostomeae; family Rhizostomatidae; genus Rhopilema; species Rhopilema esculentum. Next base: position 12,861,379 of record NC_142830.1, read on the forward strand.
TCCAGTTATAGAGACCACCGCTGCTCAAGTTGTAGAAACCACTGCTGCTCCAGTTGTAGAAACCACCGCTGCTCCAGTTGTAGAAACCACCGCCGCTCCAGTTGTTGAAACCACCGCTGCTCCAGTTGTAGAAACCACTGCTGCTCCAGTTGCAGAAACCACGGCTGCTCCAGTTGTTGAAACCACTGCTGCTCCAGTTGTTGAATCCACTGCTGCTCCAGTTGTAGAAACCACCGCTGCTCCAGTTATAGAGACCACCGCTGCTCAAGTTGTAGAAACCACTGCTGCTCCAGTTGTAGAAACCACCGCTGCTCCAGTTGTAGAAACCACCGCTGCTCCAGTTGTTGAAACCACCGCTGCTCCAGTTGTAGAAACCACCGCTGCTCCAGTTGTAGAAACCACTGCTGCTCCAGTTGTTGAAACCACTGCTGCTCCAGTTGTTGAATCCACTGCTGCTCCAGTTGTAGAAACCACCGCTGCTCCAGTTGTAGAAACCACCGCTGCTCCAGTTGTGGAAACCACCGCTGCTCCAGTTGTAGAAACCACTGCTGCTCCACTTGTTGAAACCACCGCTGCTCCTGTTGTTGAAACCACCGCTGCTCTAGTTGTAGAAACCACTGCTGCTCCAGTTGTAGAAACCACCGCTGCTCCAGTTGTAGAAACCACCGCTGCTCCAGTCATAGAAACTACTGCCGCTCCAGTTGTAGAAACCACTGTTGCTCCAGTTGTAGAAAGCACTGCTGCTCCAGTTGTAGAAACCACCGCTGCTCCAGTCGTAGAAACCACCGCTGCTCCAGTTGTAGAAACCTCCGCTGCTCCAGTTGTAGAAACCACCGCTGCTCCAGCTGCAGAAACCACCGCTGCTCCAGTTGTAGAATCCACTGCTGCTCCAGTTATAGAGACCACCGCTGCTCAAGTTGTAGAAACCACTGCTGCTCCAGTTGTAGAAACCACCGCTGCTCCAGTTGTAGAAACCACCGCTGCTCCAGTTGTTGAAACCACCGCTGCTCCAGTTGTAGAAACCACTGCTGCTCCAGTTGCAGAAACCACGGCTGCTCCAGTTGTTGAAACCACTGCTGCTCCAGTTGTTGAATCCACTGCTGCTCCAGTTGTAGACACCACCGCTGCTCCAGTTATAGGGACCACAGCTGCTCAAGTTGTAGAAACCACTGCTGCTCCAGTTGTAGAAACCACCGCTGCTCCAGTTGTAGAAACCACCGCTGCTCCAGTTGTTGAAACCACCGCTGCTCCAGTTGTAGAAACCACTGCTGCTCCAGTTGCAGAAACCACGGCTGCTCCAGTTGTTGAAACCACTGCTGCTCCAGTTGTTGAATCCACTGCTGCTCCAGTTGTAGAAACCACCGCTGCTCCAGTTATAGAGACCACCGCTGCTCAAGTTGTAGAAACCACTGCTGCTCCAGTTGTAGAAACCACCGCTGCTCCAGTTGTAGAAACCACCGCTGCTCCAGTTGTTGAAACCACCGCTGCTCCAGTTGTAGAAACCACTGCTGCTCCAGTTGTTGAAACCACTGCTGCTCCAGTTGTTGAATCCACTGCTGCTCCAGTTGTAGAAACCACCGCTGCTCCAGTTGTAGAAACCACCGCTGCTCCAGTTGTGGAAACCACCGCTGCTCCAGTTGTAGAAACCACTGCTGCTCCACTTGTTGAAACCACCGCTGCTCCTGTTGTTGAAACCACCGCTGCTCTAGTTGTAGAAACCACTGCTGCTCCAGTTGTAGAAACCACCGCTGCTCCAGTTGTAGAAACCACCGCTGCTCCAGTCATAGAAACTACTGCCGCTCCAGTTGTAGAAACCACTGTTGCTCCAGTTGTAGAAAGCACTGCTGCTCCAGTTGTAGAAACCACCGCTGCTCCAGTCGTAGAAACCACCGCTGCTCCAGTTGTAGAAACCTCCGCTGCTCCAGTTGTAGAAACCACCGCTGCTCCAGTTGCAGAAACCACCGCTGCTCCAGTTGTAGAATCCACTGCTAGTCCAGTTATAGAGACCACCGCTGCTCAAGTTGTAGAAACCACTGCTGCTCCAGTTGTAGAAACCACCGCTGCTCCAGTTGTAGAAACCACCGCTGCTCCAGTTGTTGAAACCACCGCTGCTCCAGTTGTAGAAACCACTGCTGCTCCAGTTGCAGAAACCACGGCTGCTCCAGTTGTTGAAACCACTGCTGCTCCAGTTGTTGAATCCACTGCTGCTCCAGTTGTAGACACCACCGCTGCTCCAGTTATAGGGACCACAGCTGCTCAAGTTGTAGAAACCACTGCTGCTCCAGTTGTAGAAACCACCGCTGCTCCAGTTGTAGAAACCACCGCTGCTCCAGTTGTTGAAACCACCGCTGCTCCAGTTGTAGAAACCACTGCTGCTCCAGTTGTAGAAACCACTGCTGCTCCAGTTGTAGAAACCACTGCTGCTCCAGTTGCAGAAACCACGGCTGCTCCAGTTGTTGAAACCACTGCTGCTCCAGTTGTTGAATCCACTGCTGCTCCAGTTGTAGAAACCTCCGCTGCTCCAGTTATAGAGACCACAGTTGCTCAAGTTGTAGAAACCACTGCTGCTCCAGTTGTAGAAACCACCGCTGCTCCAGTTGTAGAAACCACCGCTGCTCCAGTTGTTGAAACCACCGCTGCTCCAGTTGTAGAAACCACTGCTGCTCCAGTTGTAGAAACCACCGCTGCTCCAATTGTAGAAACCACTGCTGCTCCAGTTGTAGAAACCACCGCTGCTCCAGTTGCAGAAACCACCGCTGCTCCAGTTGTAGAAACCACTGCTGCTCCAGTTGTAGAAACCACCGCTGCTCCATTTGTGGAAACCACTGCTGCTCCAGTTGTAGAAACCACCGCTGCTCCAGTTGTAAAAACGACTGCTGCTCCAGTTGTAGAAACCACCGCTGCTCTAGTTGTAGAAACCACCGCTGCTCCAGTTGTTGAAACCACTGCTGCTCCAGTTGTTGAATCCACTGCTGCTCCAGTTGTAGAAACCACTGCTGCTCCAGTTGTAGAAACCACTGCTGCTCCAGTTGTAGAAACCACTGCTGCTCCAGTTGTAGAAACCACCGCTGCTCCAGATGTTGAAACCACTGCTGCTCCAGTTGTAAAAACTACCGCTGCTCCAGTTGTAGAAACCACCGCTGCTCCAGTTGTAGAAACCACCGCTGCTCCAGTTGTTGAAACCACTTCTTCTACCGCTTCTAAACCTTCCACAGATATTGTCACAAGAAGTACACTTGAAGTTGTTGATTCTTGCCCAATGTCTATCACATGTTTATCTCACATTATGTTAGTATCTATTGACAAATCACATTTACCTGGCTTTAATTTGGATTCTTTGCGTTTGTTTGATCCTATGTGCAAGCCTGGAGAAAATGGAACTCATGTTTTGATTGGGGTTCCGTTGAATGGCTGTGGAACAAGACGTCGCTATCTTAATTCTGCAGTTGTTTATAGTAATCGTGTAAGTATTTTGTATTTTGCCTTTTCTTCTTTTATTTTATTTTGATGGCCTCTTTCTGTATGTTGAAAAATTTTTTTGTTTTTAAACTTGCTATTTGTCCCGCTAAATTTGTCTGGTTCCGCTATTAACCCTTGCGTTCCCTTTTAGACATCTCTTTCGGGGATATTTTGGTTTTGAAAAGATGCTTCAATGAAGATGGGGTTTTTAAGTGCATGTCTTTGATCCTCCGATTATTCCATCGGTTACCATTTTTGTTTCACAGTCTTTTTCATTAAAATTAAATTACATCAAAGTGATAATTTTTTTGGTGGATCTTAAAAAAAGAACCCATATTTGCATAGTTTGTTGCATAATCATCACGTTGTATCGAAAGCTTTATACTAATAAAATCTCTTCCTATCATCTAATGCCTTCTCATTCTGTTAAAATATTGCACGGGACACTTTAAGATATACGCAGAAGTGCTCAGCATTAAATTTCAGGCTTGCAATTACATCATTAAATTTAATTGTTGTTTGCTTCTCAACCAATTTCGACGCTTTGGCTTAAAATTATTGAATATTATGATTTAGCTCAACATTGCAATATCTGAGGTGACGTAATTTTGCACTCTATCTTCATTTGGAGACTGGACCCTTGATTTCATTTGTCAAGGATCTTATTTTTCAAAGATGTTATTTGTATTGCATTCTTGGTCTTATGTTTGTCTGAGTCATATTTCTTGTAATTCTAGGTTAAAAGCAGAGTAGTTGCTTCTACTAGGGGAATATCGAGATCGAAAAAATTAGACGTTCCGTTTTCGTGTGTTTACCCAACATCGCAATCAGTATCTTCTTTTGGATTTCAACTAAAGCAAGTGATTCCCAAGCTGGTGAAGGAAGAAAGAGGTTTCGGTAATTTTGAAGTTCGAGTTGACCTTTACACTGACGACACTTTCACAAGGCCATTGAACGATGCAAGTTATCCACTAGAAGTTGAAGTACAGGATAGGGTATATTTCGAGCTGAATATTGACACCACTGACCCTCGGCTTAAAGTTTTTGCTGAGAATTGCTCTGCCACTCCATCCCAGAACAGAAATGACCCAAGAAGATACTGGCTTATACAGAATGGGTATGTTGTTCTACTAATGCTTGTAACCTAGTCTGCGTGTATCATTCTATTTTTGTGACTCATGAGTGGTTTGCTGTGGGAATGCTTGTCAGCAAGGATATCAATATACTTTTTTGCCAGCAATATGTCTTTCAAAATTTTTATTTTAACTCCCTATTTTTAAGACACTGTCACTGTTTTCTATGATAAATTTGCTTTTGACTTGTTGATCGAAATGAAAATTTTTTTTCAGATGCAAGTTGGATGAAACCCTCGAATACCATGCACCTGGTGTAAACTCTCAACGAATGAGCTTTGAGGCATTCACATTTGTTGGCGCTGAAGACTCTGTTGCATATTTGCAGTGTGATGTCGTAATCTGTGATGCAAATGATCCTAATTCACGATGCAACGCTGGTTGTCTGCCATCTGCACGACGCAGAAGGGCACCTATCATCATATCTACACACAATAAGGCTTCGGGAAATATTCGCAGTGGACCAATGCTTGTGACACACAAGAAGTTGAGGCGGCCCAGGCGTGAGGTCCAAATTTCAAACTCAAACTTGGCTGTAGTTAAAACACAACTGACACCAAGAGCTATCAGTAAATCAGGTTTGTATTACAGGAGTTTTAAAGTGCCGCTGAAATGTAAAATTGAAATTTATTTATGGTTGGCCATACTGGAAAGCATGTATGTTACGCCATATTTTGGCTTATTTCTCCAGCAACATTTTGGCGTAAGTGCCTTGGTGTGGCGTTTAACTGCAATCTTTAACTCAAAAATACGATGAAGTCGTGCAATATTTCAAAATGATACCTAAAGCTTTCTATTCATTGCATCTTTAAACGAATTCACCTTGAACCCTTAAAGTATATGATGTACACATTTATTATTCAGGTTCACCTCCCGTTCATACTGTACATTTTTCAATTGAAATTCATTGAAAATCATGCCGCTGTTAGTCCTTTTTGCGCTGAAATATTTCTGTAGTGGGCATCAAATAAAAAGTGTTTTTATAAAACGGCATTAAACTCTTCACCTTGAGACAGAAAAATTCAATGCAAATTTGATAAGAGGCAAAATGCTCATTTGTCGCTCTACGAATCCAGAAAATTTGTCTCTGAGAAATAAGTACCTCAGGGAGGGGGGTGGGGTTGATTGGTCAGACAAATTAAAAAATTGAGACAGGATCCAAAAATAGGAAATATCAGAATCATTACATGACTAAACAGTTGACAGTTGACCATTCTAAGCTTATCTATAGGGCGTGGTCGCAAAAAAAATTTCTGCTCGCAAAGGAGATCTACTTCTGTTTTATCCAAGCACCAAAGAGCTGTTTCGTGTTCCTTACTAATGGCACTTAGATATAACATACCTTATTTAAAATATATTTGCAATAGGAAGCATTTTTTTGTATTCTTAAGGACGTGGTCTGCAAAACATTTCTCGTTGGTTGACCCTTGGAGATTTACATCGCTGACTTCGTAAAAATAGTTTTTAATCTGGAACTCATAGGCAAGGTTTTCCGTCGCGTTGTAACATAGGAATGGCAAATGATCCTAAGAACAACGCTTCACCATCGCATTCAGAGGTACTGGTTGACAGAAAACAACAATATAAAAATTACGATGTTTTATTTCGGTGGCACTTTGAGCATGTTTTTATGCATAATTCTTAAAGCTATATATTTCAAACGTCCTAAAAGGAGTAATGAGTATATCGTTATAAATCTTTTCGACATCATATAAGAAGCTACAAAATTCTACCTTGAAAGTTTAATCGAACTTTTGTTTTTTGCTGACATTTAGAAGTTAGGAGGCACGATTTTATTGTCTTGGAAAATATTCATCAGCAGATTGATTTTTTTAAAAGAAAAGTCTACAGCGTCATAAAGCCAAAGTGGATGCTCTTTTTCACACCCTATTCCTGCTGCATTCAAAACGAGGCTAATATGCAGATTTTAAACACACTAAAAATTTGTTTCAGGAGTTGCTGTTGTGTCCTTTGGTGCCCTGTTGCTGATTGTTGTCGTTGCTGTTGTGTCATTGTTTGGATATCGCTCTCTCAAGAAGCGGACAGAGAACACTGCAGTTTTCTTGTAATATGTCTTTATACGCTATATCATATTACTCGCTTTTTATAATATTTTGCTTATTAGATTTAGATATAAATAAGTTGTGACTGAACAAAGTTTTACAGCTGGCCTTGAATTCTAATGAAAGCCATCACAATGTCATCAATTCGGAATCCTTATTTGCAAACCTTTGTGAACCTATTTGCGAGGTTTAATTGTGGATCTGTTAAACGAATTTGTTGTTTTGCCAGGTACGCGTAGTAAGTTAGACAATAAGTTCTAATTTTAGTTTCAGCATGACTTTTAAAAAGATTGTATACCAAAAGTAGTGCTCATAGGGAATTGTGAACATTCTTCGCTGGTTTTTCATTCTTATTCGCTGATGTCAAGTTATAAAATACATCGTTTTGGGTGTTTTAATGTTTGTACTGAGTAAAAATGTAGACAGCTTTTTTTGTGCCCTTTTCCGTGAAATCATGTACAAACCTTTCCTTGTAATCAATTCAAAATCATTTCAAGCAGTATCTGCTACTTCTAACTAGAAAAGAAAGCCATAAATTGTATCAAAAGTTTACTCTTTGAAAATCCACTACTGCTATTACTAGACCTGTAGTTCGTGCGGACTTCACGGAAAAGCATATTAGATGACAAACGATTTGTTATATTGTCATAATTTCTCCCAAATATTCAAATCTAGAGAATGATTTCCGATTTTAGGATAATTTTTAGTTTACTAATTAAAATGGCTAGCAAAATTTTCAAATATTTATCAACTATATGTCAACATTTTATACGTTTTTTAAACTTTTGTATGACAACTTTAGTATCATGTGACAATTAGCCTGTTCTTGTTTTCTTCATTTTTGCTCTAAATTTTCCCAATTTTATGAGACGGTTCTCGGGCTTGGCAAGGGTGTAGCTTAAATAATAACTGACTTTAAGCAATGCGAAATATACCTTAATCTTTCAGCCGTTTACAAAACTTGATTATATGATGCAAACAAGCACAGATTCTTTATAAACAAATCACATCTTGAAAATCTCCACAATTAGTAGAAATCCTTTGATTAAATCGTACACAATTGATTAACTTTGGATCTTTCTTCTTCTCTTTCAAGCCAATTTTTTCAAAATGTAAAATTTTTCGTTATCAAGAGCTAAGCCGAAATTGATTAATTTTCAAACTTTTTTCCAAAACTTGAAGTATATGACTTTAGGCTCCTTTTATAACAGACACTCTACTGTCAGGGATTTTTAACAATAAGATACTGTATTTTCTCTAATTTTTGGCCACGGATGGGGGCGGTCATTTTAGAGGGGCACTCCTGCCGTTTTACTTCTTCAATACTGAAGGCTTACGTTGGTGTAAAATAAGTAAATAGACAGTAATACTTGTTGATCGAAATACTTGATATAATTGATATTCCGTTGGTCGAAATACTTGATATAATTGATATTCCGTTTGCATCGCGCTTTTTATAAGCAAGACGCAAAATTCTTCCGAGTCTGAACCCACGTCAACTTGCAAAATTACTGAAGCGGCACCTTGAATAACGTAATGCTTCGAATAAACGCCCGGGCGTTTATTGTATTTTAGAGGGCACCTATTCGAGGAGGCGTTTAAAAGAGGGGTACGTTTATTGAATTTTTTCACTCCTCCTAGGCAATATGTTTAAAAAAACATCTAACGATGATCGCACTTAGCGTGAAATTCATAGTAACAACTAAATAAGTCTGGTTCTATATAAGAAGGAGCAGCTTCGGTTACATCTTCTTCCATTACTTCAAATGGATTTTCGTGTAAGCTTCCGTCGTCAAGATGTTGCATTTGTGCTTGCAGCAAATCTCTGCCATCAGCACACTTTTTGCCTTCTTTAAAGCAGGGAATTATCTCATTTTTGCTACCGTCAACTGGTAACGACAAACAGCAAGCTTTCATTGAATGGGCCGCCGTTTCTGCAGGTGTAGCTTGCCAAGCTTCGATAACCTAATCAACAATGAGTTTCATGTTACCAATCATCGTAGAACTTCTCGATTTTCACTTGAATATATTTGGTACAACCACCAGGGACGATAACACTCTCGATCTTGCATTTTTTCAACGATTTCTTGACTTCTACGAACAAAAAACGCTACTCTGAAGTTTTAGAGAAGGAACTTTTGAAAAGAAAGGCGAAATTTCCCACTGTAACGTTGAAATTTAAAAAGAAGGGCGTATATCGTAAATTTCCTTATTATTTCACAAAATAAAGCTAAAGAAGCATGGTAGTATATTGTTAATTACCGTTCTTTGTGTTTCGAAAACACGCCCCTCTACAAGGGGGCGTCTTTTTGCTTTCAATATATTGGGGGAGGTGCTCATTTGATAGGGATACTCGTTTGAGAAGGGGTGCTCATGAAAGAATACGGTACACATCTTGAGAGATGGTATGAAATTTACCTCTATTTATCCCACTGCGTCCCTCTGCAACAAAGAGGTGCTTTACAGTGTGCAGCCTAAAACGTTTTTGAGTCAATCGGCAATGTTTAACTTGTGTGAACACTAACAACCACGTCTGTCAAATTTATGTGGCCAATCTTCCTTATCATAGCCTCTTGCTGGATATCGTGCTGCAAAAGAGGCTGCATGGCCTAAGCAGATACACGCTTGTTTGGCCATTTCTACGAAAGAGGACCTTCAAGTTATTCAGGCATCTGGCACTGTCACATAAAGATATGGATGCTACGGATGCAGTAAGTTCTTTGCGTTTTAAAGGCAATTTTAGGGGCTTTAGAATTTATACTCCCAATAAGCAGATTCTTCGAAAACTATTCTGACCGGGCCCCACAACACAGGTTGGAAAACATGTATGTATGAACACATTTTCAGCTGCGACCTTCGGATGGGGCTATTTCCGTTGCATTCAACTAAGATAACATATACATCACTATAGTATAATGTTCATGACTTCATTGATATTTTGGGTCAGGTGCGAGTGCAAGAATTCCAGCGGGCTTCTATCGATTTGTTACGCCGCGGAAAACAGGACAGCATAGGCCCGTTCTCTGGCCGCATCGGAGAAAAGCGATGATATCTCAATATTCGAAAAAGCTTTAGAAAAGCTATTATTTGTTTTGGACTCAGCATGAAATCCTGTACTAGAAAATTGAAACAGAATTGTAATTGAACTTTTCGGTTTTCTACAAAAAAAATTGTTTCCCTGAATCGGCTTCCCGCGAAATTCTTTAACAGAATTTGTCAATCGATACCACTGCCGAAACCAACCAAATAAGGATAACTGAAAATATTTTTTTATCAAACACTCTGAAAATGTAGGGAGTATACGAAAATTGCATTTTGAGTGTTTTCTTCAATTGTTTCACCTTTAAGTTGATATTTTCGTCACTCCTGACGGAGAAGCCAAAGAGAAATACACTGCAAAGCGGTCAAGCAGCTTTGAGAATCCCTAGGAAAACATTAAATTTTAGGCCACAGGGTTATTAAGATTGGCTCCTGCTTCTAGAGATAGGCTTTTTTTGCTAGAAAAGCATACCAAAGTGACTCTTCATTTGTAGCAGAATAAAATTTTTGGGGTGCACCAGCAGACAGAAAAGTCATTGAGATTCAAGTTTCACGCAAACGCCAGAAAAGCTGATTTTTGACCGGTTTGCACCAATTGCCAACCTGTGCACACCCCAACTAGTTTTTTAGCCTTCTTCACTGGCCAATTCAAGCAAAAAATAAAGTATGTATCGTCTATCCTTGAGAAGCGTACAAGAAAAGTTTGAGGAGCACTTTGGCTTAAAATCCCCATGAAGTCAGAAATTCACAAAAATGGTTGTCCTTTCAATTTTTTTCTTGGAAACCAGAAAAAATCCTGCAAACAACAAATTTATGATATAAAGGGAACAAAAGTTGATATATCTTTAAAATTCACTGTCCTCCTTTCCCTAAGAACAATAGGTGTAACAGCTATGAAGAGCATTCCATACACTCAACATGTATTTTCTGCGAATCGTTTTAATTGCAACATATAGGTATCAATCCAATTTGAAAACTTAAAAGTCAATTTCTAAATATATTGATTATTGCTTCCTAGAATGGCAATCTGGCTCAAACCTGAGAGTGGCATAATGTCATACCCAGCCAGGGTGGAATCCATGTAGACCTCACACCAGATATTGGCCAGTAAATTAATAAGCTGAGCTATGTCGAAAGTTCTACATCCTAATGCTTATGTCAAAAGTTGTATTGACCACCATTGCTTGTTTATAAGTCATTTGCTGGTCCAATCATAGGTAGCAAACCCATCCACCTTTTCGCCAACACCTTACATTTTTTCTTTGTTTTATGCCAGTAAACCAAGGAAATTCCAAAGTTATTACGCCAGATATCCCTGACGTAAATTACATGGATTCCACCCGTGATACCAAGTTTTTAGGCAGGATCTATTTTGTCTAAATTTGATGAGAAAATTTTTGGGAACGTGTGATTTTTTATCAAATTATTTTTTGTGATATCATCCTATGACTTTTAAGCAGTCTTTATGTAACCAGAAGTTAGTCATTGGTATTTCTCGTTGGTAAAATTAGCATTCCTGTGGTAAAAGGGCATTTCTAACAATAAACAGGGCATGGCCTTAAATTTATTATTTTGCCCCGGGCTCCTCCTTCCAGCAATTTAGTCATTGGAGCTGTCATTGTAAGCTTCTTAGTAAATTCTAAAGTTAAGCGCCCAGTGCGAGAACACCTTGTCTTTGCTATTTGCCTAAACTGTCCATGTCTTTCTACCTGCCTAATGATAAGAACAACCATTTCAGTAAATTTCACAACATAGTGTTTTCAGAATATCAAAATTAGCCACTGTTCCTTTTATGCTATAGAATTGTCATTTCTGTATATTGTTAATGAACCTTTTGCAAACTATTTCTGTACTATACTTCTTTACATTTATTTTATATTTCATGTGTGTCATAAACACTCTTTAATTCAAGTGGTCAATAGGTAGTTGCCAAACAACAAGGGTGACTTTGAATAAAGTGCAATTATGCTTTGTAAACTTTTCAGACTTCAACTGAAAAGAAAGAGTGGGTACTAGAACAAGACAATGAGCTACGGTTTGAAGTTGAGCTACAACACCAGGCAGAGCTAGTAGTATGTTCTTTTCATTTTCTCATTAAACTGCAATCTTAAATGCATCTTTTGCTTTTTCATCCATTGAATGAGTTTTAAGGCATACAGCCTCAATTTTAGAACATAATATTTCATTAAGACAACATTTCACATTATTTGTATACAGTATACCTTATATAAATTATTTAGAATCTTTGAAAATATCTGTTTTTGTTAAAACAATGTACTGTATTTTCATTGTATACTCCTCCCACTAATATAAAACTTTATCTAATAGCTGTCAATCACAAAAAAGGATATTTTAATTTCATGTAGGTCTGTGTTAACTATAGCCTAGAGACTTTAATTAATTTTGACTTCCTACACTATTATTGAATTTTTTAAACTCAAATTCCAAAATGGAATGATCTTATTGATAAGAATTGTCCATGGCTTAAAAAATTAATCCTTTAAATAATTATATAACCAGTTTTTTATGTAAAACCAACTGGTCCATCAGTTTGACTAGTTTGTCAGTGGCAACTCAAGTACACCTTTCCGAATTTCACAATAAATGCCTTCTTTTAACTTCTCAAAAATTTGATAAAAATAAGGAAATTGAAAACAGTAAAGTTTCATATTTCTCTAACCAGATATTTTCTTTTTTTACCTTACCTTCTTAAGTCTGTGATTTTAAGTTTCAGAAGTTTTCACTGTGGTCTTTAGCAGAAATAAACAAATAATATAAAGTTGTGTGATGGTTGCATTAAGGGTAAAGACTTTCAACATAGAAACATCCTGTTCTGTACTTCAAAGCATATAGAGATCTGCCTATATGACAGACTAGTAAACAGTCATTTTTATTACATGGTGTTATTTAAGTGTTCTTTTTATCATTTTGTTAGCTAACACATGGCCAAGCAGAAATTTTTGGGACAGAGCTGGTAAAAAACAAAGTGTACTCATTCAGGTCTGGAGACAAAGTTGCTGTTTTTACATGGCATGGATGTACAATAGAGGTTTTTATTACCTGATATATATGCATATTTCATTAAGAAAAGCCTGTCTTTAACATGTTATTGGACCCCTTAAGGGATTGTATTGTACTATCAAAATCTGGTGGAAAACACAGGGTTACAAAAATGTTTCTTCTGTTTTGCCAAAGCATTTTCCAAATTTGACAGGGTTGGCTGATATAGTCATTATTCACTATTGGTTTCTATTTCCAGTGTTTTATTCTGTTCCCATCCTTCTTCTAGTTGTTATGTATCTGTAAATTTTTTTGCAGCGATGCCTTGTTGTTTATTTCAATATTTCCTTTTCTTTGATTTTTTCTTTTCTGTCTCTAAACCCTATTCCTATTATTGCCAAATAAATTTGCACTTCCTTTGCTTCTAATATACCATAGATTTCATTCTAACATACAATCATGCATGTTTCTAGCCTTTGCAGGACAAAAACTTAGTATGCATGGTATGCATGGCATGTTGATATACCCCCTCAAGCTCTGCAGCCATAGCAGCTGCAATACTGAGTAGCGTTGAATCTTAACCAAGGCTCACCCTAAATCCACTTTATACGATCCATTTTAACCCATGTGAACTCAACTCGGGTTTAATGACCGTGTAGATTGGTCTTTGGATGGTCTTGTTTATCAATGGATAGTATTAAAATGAATAGTTTAAAGTGGATAGTGTCTTTCAGAAAACACCTCGAAAATAAGCAGCTTCAAAAGTTATCCTGTAAAACCGGGCTGGACTTTAGATCTTTGAAAATCTGGTCATTAATTTTAGTTTCTGTATTTATATCCAGAAAACATATAAATACAGATTTGCAAGCTACGCTACCGGGGAGCAGAAAGCTATGACTACCATGGGTCCATTTGGAGACAGAGATTAATATCAAAACTTAAATGTTAAATATTTTGGTCTTTAGCTCCAAGGAAAGCTAGAAGCAGCATACGTGGCATCTGAGACGCCAATGGTAATTTACTTGAATCTTCATGTTGCCATGGAACAGCTGAGACAGAAAGCAGAGAAAAGCATTCCACCAACAATAGGACCAAAGGTGATTATCTTCTATAAACAAAGTTTTGTGAGAAAATTAAAGTTTTTTAAAAGATAAGTCTTACACCATGGGGGTTTCTCGTTTTTACCTGAAATTATTACTGTTGAAGTTAGAATACTGTTTTAAGAAGTTGATTCTGGCTAAAATGTTGATAATACCAGTGGCGGCTCGTGGGAAAATTTTTTGATGGGGTTGATGACGCAATATTAGAAATTTAAAGCAATAAACACGAAACGCCAAGAATAATAAAACGTTCCCTTTTTCCGAAGAACTACCTTAAGTCAACGAGGTTATCATCATTTTTAAATGTTGTAAATGAAACAGCAAGATTTCTCCTCAAATGCAACTTTTTTGGTATGTTCAACTTCGTGTGTTCCAATTCCCTGGACCGTTTCTCTGTTCAGAACAAAGAGGGGAGTTCTTGAGTGATTTCCATCAAAACATAAACACCTCGAATATTGCAAACCCATAGAAGATAATATTTGCATAGCATAGCAATGAATAGGTTTTGTACTCAATCGAAAATTTCGAACTTAGTAATTAATTCTCATATGATGTGAAAGACAAATTGTTCGAATTGAAAGCATGCTGTCAGAAGACTTATTTGAAATGGAGATATCCCTATGATTAAGAAGGCCTAAACTTTCCATTTAAGGATCGGCAAAATCGATTCTGATTCCGATTGAATGCCTTACTTACATTTTTAAAGCTGAAAATTCGAGTCGTTGACTAGATGCCATTCTGGTATGTTCACTGCAACCTACGGTTGAGTTGAATTGCTTGGGGCTATTTTCAACTAGCCCCGAAGGAATATAGATTCGTGCAGTTTTAGCCAAACGGAGGGCAGTTTTAGCTATAAGAAGCACTTCATTGGTGCATTCTCTGCTAGTCTGGGGCTAGCCCCAAAAGATCAGTCGATAGTTTAAGATAGTTTTTCATCTAGTTTTCAAAAGAAATGCGAGCAGTGGAACCTAAACATATTAGAGAATGGACTTATAAGGAAAATCGAAGCCACAAAATTAGTAAACATGCCAAAATTATAATGGACATCTATTTTATTGAAGTAAATCTAAAATCTATTCTTGAAAATCTTTGGTTGGGTAAGCCCCACTATCCCCAATGCACGAGCCGCCACTGGATGATAGTGAATCGCTGGAAAATTTAGTGTTAAGATAGAACTCTGTAAGTATAAATTGCTCCTCGATAGCTGCACACATATTAAACCATATCTCTGTTTATTTGATTGCAACAAAGATTCTGAAACCAGTCAGACTAAGATTTTTTTCATCCCTAGTGCCGCGAAAAATTTACCTAAGTTTCATTGCTTTCTCTGACAGAATGAATCAAATAATTTAAATTTAAATTTTTCAATTAGGTATCCTGTGAAGGAAAATCAAACGCTTCTTCTTTTACTCCAATTCATTTTGATCCACCCTTTGATAAAATTTCAAAATGGCTTTGAAAAAAGCAAACATTTTACAACATACTAAAAGCTTTGTGGTCTGACACTTCTCAGGAGTATAATACATAAATTTTGTACCTTCAATGAATTGTTCGCAAAAATTTATCTTACATTTTGGTATTTATTTAATGTTTTTGTGCCAGAGTTTGGGATGAAAAGTGATTTTTCCACTGTATATTCTTCCCATTCCATCTTGATACTTCCCATTCTCAAGATATCCTCATTTCAAAATCAAGATCGCGACTTGCTTGCTTTCATGTTTGTCTCTAAGAAGCAAATGACAAGGGACAAAATTAAGTAAGATATGTGGACTTCAATTGATTATTTACAAAAGTAACAGTTTATCTTCTTCAAAGTATACAATCTCAGTTGGACAACCAGGATACCACTTCTGAAACATAGCGTTCTTCATTATTTGTTGGCAATCACCTTTGTTGACTAATGGTATTTGAAAGCCAATCAAACCTTGCCTTGCTGACTTCCACTATGTGTTTCTAATGTTGGTATCCAATACAGGTCGCATTGATCTTGCAGCCATACAAATTTTGTTTTCCTTTGCTCTTCTGATTTTCTCACAATGTGCAATTGATAGACTGACTGAACTTAAATAAAAACTGAACCATGTGAATTTTCATTTTAACAACTAAGGCCACCAAAGCAATGAATTCAGGGTAGATTTATTGTTGCGCATTTATTGAGCCACGTCATTTAGGGCACAAAGTTTCATTTATTGTGCATTGCAACAATCGTCTGGGTGTCACTCACCTTCTATAGGTGTGTTACAAGAGCCCATGGTTTGTGTTTATATATGTTTGTGTTTGTGTTTGATTAATCAGGCTGTGAACGCTCTGTTTAGGTGATGGTTTGTGGACCGATGGACGTAGGGAAATCAACTCTCTGTCGACTGTTACTTAACTACGCAGTTCGGATGGGAAGGCGGCCTATCTATGTAGATTTGGACCTCGGGCAGGTGAGTTGACTTTCGTTGTACTCTCTGGTACTTAATATTGGTTTCATTTTTTGGAAAATGTCACCACCCAATTCACTTTATTTTGGTCCCCTTGCTTTGAGTGACAATTCATAAATACGTTTATGTCAAGCTTAATTACTATGGAATATTCTTTTCAACCAATCTGTGTTCACCTGCATGACTTAATGAAACTTCCTTTGGCTTCTCTACTTTGTTCTCCTTTGTTTGTAGCAACCGAAGACACATTTTGTTTTGGAATCATGTGTTCCACATAATCCTACCCCGTCTATTTTGACCCCCCCCCCCTTTTGATTTTAAGGTAAAGTACCAGCCCTCAGTAGCTGAGTAGGCTTTAAAGTGTACGCTCAGTTTTGTATTGCCAAATGAGATTGAGATTCAGTTGCTGATTGTTAGGGATGTACCGGATATCCGATAGGCCGGATAATCCGGCGCCGGATCGCTGATTTTTTGAAAATCCGGTTCCGGCCGGATTTGTTTCCGAAATCCGGCCAGTTGCCGGATTTTCCAGAACTTTAATCATAACTAAGAAAATTTGGAAAACCAAGTCAGACTCCCTTCATACAATGATTAAAAATGGATTTTCCAGAACTAAACAATATCTACAATAAAACAAGCGCCTTGAAAACAGATTTGAAATGAAAGTGCTCGTCATCACGAAACAGGAAGACTGGATGATATAATTCACAAATTTGATCCAGGGTTGCCAGATCGGCTTTTTAGGCCAAATTGTTCATTTTTGGTTTTTAGATTTATATTGCCTGAATAGGTCTCTTTGATCTTCTCGCTATACCTTTTTTCGCAAAGTGGCTCAAAACTTTTTATTACTGAAAATTCTATAAATGGTCAGATTATCCGGTAGAATCCGGCCGGATATTCCACGAAGAAATCCGGTAAATCCGGTTCCGGCCGGATTCTGAAAATCCTGATCCGGTACACCCCTACTGATTGTCAGTGTAGAACTCCTTTCATTTAAAGAATATCTGCAATTTGAGAGGCGGTTTTGGTATTAAAACCAGATCAAGCTTTCTCTTTTAATAAAGAACACTTCTCGCTTCTAAGTACTGTAGTTCACAAAATATTTGAAAGAAAAATCATTAGAATACTACCTTGACAACGAATTGAAGAAACATAAAGTCGATAAGCTATCATACCAAGCTTGTTTTATTAACAGAGAAATTTTCAATAAATTTGGAATACAATTGACATCGGCTTTTTAATCCTGCTGCCTGTGTGGAACTCTTTTGCATTATTTGTATATAAATCTAAAAATTGAGATTGATTTTCATTGGTGTCCAGTGTTCATTATCTCCATTCGTATGCATCGTAATGTTTTTCCCTGAATTAAGTGCGACAATTTCGGAACTAAAAGGATATTAACCAATGCACACTTTTTTAAAAGAATCTACTCTATAAGAATATTAATGCTCAAAGTTGCTCAAATTTAAGAATAATGCCAGGTTCAAGCTTCATTAAGACTTAAATTTTTTATTTATCTTCGTTTTCTCTCAAAGCAAAACAACTGTCACTTTCAGGCTTTATATATGTTTTGAAATACACACATCTGCTCTGTGAGTAATTGACTCTATATTATGACACAGTGACTAGATTTTTTATTTTAATACCACATTTAATGTTTTGTTCTGTTATTGTTGAAGTTTATGACGAAACAACGCATCAAAAATGATTTGAATTTGTTCTTTGATTGTAAGGCGATTTTACACCTTTTGTTTGGCAAGAATAATTTAGGAATAGTCTTGGACTTAAAATTGAATTTTTTCAAGAATATTGAGGCTCGGCAAAAAATTATGTTTTCTTACAAAAAAGGTAGGTAATACTCCATCACCTGCTAGACATGCATCGTAAGAGACAACCTCTTGCTGTCTCTAAATGTTTGTTCAAATTCTTTTGATCATGTTAAATTGGTCACTGGTCAAACGAATTCGATACTATACCATACCGTATTATATAATATCAAACCATGCCATACCATATCATACTGTAATATACCATACAAAACCATACAATACCAAACCATACCACACCCATGCCATCGCATACCACACCAAACCAAACCACACTATTCAACGCCAAATCATACCACACCATACTACACCATTCCTTGCCAAACTATACCACACCATACGGTACCATACCCATGTCATGCAATACGATACAATAACCAGACATGGCTGGTCCAATATATTTAAGGCTGTGGTAGGCTACTATAGGGCACGCTTATGGATAGTACTGATTACAATTAAAAGAATGGTTGCAAATCGTTCTAGAAGTAGAATTTAGAATTGAAAATGAGACGAGATCTGAAAGGCTTGTTAATCAAATTAGCAACAAAAAGAAACACATTTCCAAAGTCATGTTCACCTTATTTGATCAGTGGATGCTCACCTTGAAAGAAATATCGGTGACTACGAGGTCGATAATGAGGGCTTTAAACCATTCGTGGTGGGCAATAACATTTCGATCGTAGAATTTTCAAAAATGCCTTTTTTGCACAGAAATGTTGCTACCATGCAAGAAACTACAGTATTAATGTGATATTTTTCGTATGGTTTTCTACAGAAATTATTTAGATTATTACTTTGGCTATTACCGTTAATACTGGCTATTGCATGTTGCTATCAATTGAATAAAAATTATATTGTCCACATATATTATGAAAGCATATTGTCTATGATTTTTCAGGGCTCAATAGCAATACCAGGAACGATAGGTTTGTAAAAGTTTATGTTTAATTACACGATTTCACATCAATATTTTCTTTTTATAAACTTTTTTAACGCATCAATATTTGAATTTAAGATTTTAAACAATTTCTTTGATTAATAAACACCTAATGAAGTTATTTGTTGATATTAAATTTTGCTAGTCAAAGTTGAAGTTGATATCTAATTGTATCAAAGGAAATTCTTTAACCAGTTCAAGAATCTAGTATAGTTCTGTTTTGTATTAACACAAGCGTTTTATTCCTGTGCTATATAAAATTTCCAGCCTTTGGACTAATTTGCATAAAGTTTTTTTCCTTAAAATACAAAAATAAGTCTTTTTGTACATGTAAAGCTTTTTGTATTCAAATATATTTCATTTGTTTTGTTTTTTATGTTTATTGTAAATGTTATGATTTTTTGGCTGAATTAAAAATATTCATTATAAATGAAAATAAAATTATATCTAACAAGACACTGTGGTTTAAGGATTCTTGATAGTTGATAGACTGTTGATAGATAAATCAGAAGAGCAAATCAAATGCGTCTTTCTTCCTCTCATATTGCTTTCAATCCACACCTGGATATAAATTAACATCTTACTTTCGACTTTTATCCGACGTTTATACTCTCTCGCACGAAAACTACTTGATTATGCTGTGTTTCCGCTATCTTGTGGCATCTTTAGAAATTGAAATGTGGATATTTGGCAAAGTTTCAAAAAAGGCGTTAATTAACGTCTCTAGCACTTATTTAAAAACCTATTTTGGAGACAACAATGTTCCAATTTTATATACCTTTAAAGCTATAGCTAATTTTCATTGCTCGTAGGTGCCCTTCTGGTAGAACGACCTGCAGATGTTGAAGAAGGTATTGGGTTTATCACAAAAACTTTAGTCAATTACCTCTTGTAATAGCAGTTTAAGAAACTGAATTACCAATCTACCTTTAATCAACATGCAAAGTTTCACATTAACATTTTTAAACTTATGCCAAAAAAGTTGGATTAATGTTCCTTTTTCAGTAACGTGAATATCACTTTCAATCTAGAGTCCCGGGCGATTTTTTTTGTATAAGGTTATTTGTATACCTTTTGAAGTAAAAGTTTGGAGAGGGGTCATCGTCATGTTGAAAGTAGAAAGGCTTTTTCTCATTTCTTTTGAAAATAGTAATGATGGTTGGAATTTGAAGATGGCTTAGTGATCGGAAGTTCTAGTTCCTGCCCTGACAAAACTTTATATTAGAATGAGGAGAGTCACCAACCCATTGTAATTCTGGGTGTAGGAATCACGAGGTTTGGTCACATTATCACGAGAGGGTGACCCGGATTCCCTCAATTAGCACAGCTTTGCAGTTTCCTAAAGACTGCCTATGCTCTATGGAGTAACAAATGGAAATACGTTTTTTATCTTCTTAAATGGTCACGTTAATACGCAGTTATGTGGAACAAGTGTAGCAAATCGATTGCAAGTTTCTACAGTATAATCCGGTTATAACGTACTTTAAGGGACCACTGTATTAAGTACGTAGTAACCGAGTACGTTATAACGGGAATCTGTAGTATTGTTTTATCACATTGACAAACTGAAAGGTCTGTTTCTACAGATTCAACTGCAGTTGAGAAGATCGATGTGGCAGTTCTTATTGGGAAATTCCTTTTTATCCTTTATCCTGGAAGTGTTTTTCTGTGCCACTTCTCAATAATTGATCTTTTTGTCTCCATGATCCATGTATAGATTTAAATTTAGTCATTTTTTCTTGTATCGTTTCACTGTTGAAGGACGAACAGCTTTTTAGTGCGGTTAAAAATATGTCAGAAAGGTATTCCTTTCATCTTCCAGCTTCATGTCCTCTTTTGTTCCTTCATCTCAGATAAATTGTGTTTATTACTCTCATTCATCTAAATAATCAAAGCATTTTATTTGATAAAGATTTTTTTCTCATTTCAGGCTTCTCATTACAAACTCCACTAGTTTATCACCATGGTATCAACAATCCAATGGCAAATCTTAAACTTTATTCTTGCCTTGTGGAAGAGGTTTCCAAGAACGTCCATAAACGATTCGAAGAGAAAGAGAAAGGTACGCTGACTTAAACCTCAATGATGATGTTTGTCAAGAACAATTTTATGGGATGTCGCTCTTAGTAGGCCTGTTTGTAGCTAAGGCATATCACAATCAGTTTTCAAACTTCTTCACGAATGCTGGGTTACAATAAATAAGCGCAAAGAAGTAGCTACTTTTTGCAAGTTGAACTGTTCTTTGTTTTTATTTAAAGGTGTATATCAGACGAATTGAACGGCCAAAGCAACGATTGCTTAATTCTGCGATTGCTTAATCCATTATATTGTAAATTATACTCTATTTTAGCTGCTACTAATTATCAGAGTAATTAAAATATTTAGTAAATGTTAATGTAAATATATGACTTTTTTATGTAGATAAAGTGGGAAAATACTCCTAAAAAAGTTCATGTTTTGAACACCACACGTAGGCCGGGCAGAGAGGTCGAAAGGCTTGCATGATCGTTTGGAGTTGAGGAGTTTGCCATGCATAAGTATAGCGAATCCAAAAATAACTCGGTTAGAGCACACGCGTTTGACAGGAATTTGAAACTACTCACGTGAAACCACTCTATTGTTTCGCCGATTTCCTGAAAGGCGGAGACTGTTCACATGTTTTTCCTTGTGCGCAATCTGATTGCTCAACCGCTGAGGGTCAGATGGCTGCAAGCAACTTTTACCTGTGTTGAATGCCTTAAAAACACAGATATAAGGGGTTTGCAAGTTACAGTTACAAATGATTTCTGGTAAAATTGTATGAAGATTGGTGTTATATTTAGAGCCATTCCTATTTCTCAGCCGACAAAACGTTCTTAAATACAAAGTTTTTTATCGAAGAAAGACAGTGTGTAGGTTCTTGAAGTCTTAGGTTTCTCTTTGGAGAGATTCACTGTAGATCTTAAGGATAGGTGTGACTGATTGGTTTGCATTTCAAGATAGACGTGTACCGATTCAAAGGCTTGTGCCTGTAACATGAAACTTAATTAATGAAAAGCTCAGTAGCAGAATTATGAACTTAGTTCACTTTTCAAATGTATCTTTGTAGTCATTGCAGCAAATACCTATCCCATGCGTAGGCTGATTTTTGCTCTTCAATCCAGTTTCAATTCTATCTAATTTATCTCTTGTTTCAATTCTAATTAATCCAGACTTTGTTTATGCATTTCACTCAACAATAAGATGATATTCATATCCAACCTTTTCAGCTCGTGTGAGTGGCTGCATTGTTAATACTTGTGGATGGGTGACTGGAGAAGGGTTCAGGCTGCTTTTAGATATAGCGAAATCATTTGACGGTTCGTAGATCCATTTCTTTTTTTTATGTATAAAACGTTTACTTAGATGGAATAGTGCTTTGATAGTTTTAAGAACTGCACTCGCCAATCATTCTGAAATTTTCATGATGAGCATAAGAACTCAAACCCTCTCTTTGACGCCCGAGCTTATTACAAAGGAGAAATTAGATATTGGCTGTTTTTTATGAAGGTTGGACATCCATTACAGCTTCGATTTATGGAGCCCTTATAATTCGAATTTTCGTCAACTCGAAGTGTTATCTCAAACTCGCCTTTTAACATCCTTCCATTTGAGTCCCGATTTATCATGATTTACTGAACGTGGATTTTTTATGCTTTTCTGACCTCATTCAAGCAAGGAATTCTTCAGTACTTATTAAAGCCCCCTAGAACTCCTGGATTGTCTATTATGGGTTGCTACTGGCTTAATTTCAATAACTATACTAACTTGCGTGCTTTACAATATAATAGGATATAACTAGGAATTTAAGTGAAATTGTACTAGGGAAAAAAACGAATTTACTGACGACGTGTCCTCCTCTAGGAAATATATATCTTCAGCGATTCAAATCTCGACCTTAGTTTTATTTTTAAAACAGATACTTAAATCTCAATATTTACCTTCAATTATTTTGCCAATCTGTCACTAATTTTGCCTACATCTTGAAAAAAGTCTGTTCTACAAATGTTTCATGAGGAACCGCGTAACTTTTAATAAAAAAGAGAATCTTATTGTGCAGCGTTGACAATGTCTTTGTGTATATAAGTACAATATTTGCAATTTTCGATAGTTTTGCATTTTCTATTTTTTGTAGTTAATGCTGTTTTGGTGATTGACCAAGAGAAAATTTACAACCAGTTGAAATCAAGACTGCCAGATGCAGTTCAAGTTCTGCATTTACCAAAATCAGGAGGGGTAAGGCTTGTAAAATCGGAAGTATTGGGTTAAATTTTTTACTATTTTTTGAGACAGAGATCGTAGATATTAATTTTTTAAAGGATTAGATCTCACCTTTAAATTATTTATTTGTTTAAGTACAGTATATGAAAGATGTCTTCCAGGCAAAAGTAAAGGCCTGCAAAGGCAGGGGAATACTTGTACTTGCTATGTAAAACAAGCTGAGCTTCCTTTCCGCCCCCCTCTCCGCCCCTCTCTCCGCCGCCCTCACCCCCCCCCCCCCACAAGGGTAAGAGCTTCAAATTTCTTGTAAGCTTTAGCTTTTATGAATAAATTGTTTGGTTTTCATGGATTTTATTATATTTAAGCATTTAGGGTATTAATTATGAATAGGAAAGTTTCTAATGAGAGCAGTTTAGGCTGTGTATAAGACTTCCTATAACGATAAATATATTTGGTTTTGTTATCATCTCCAGAGATGTCTGTATGCGTTCCATATTTCTCCTTTTTATATGTTCTGATTCAAAATATTTTTGGCCTTTTTTGCCTATTTATTGTAGAAAATTTGATTGGTAAACTTTCATTTTTATCGTGTCATGTAAACGATTGAGAATTAAACTTTTAACAGAAGAAAAATCTGTATTTCCTAGGTCGTTGAAAGAAGTAAGGACGTACGAAGACAAAAAAGAGATGAAAAAGTGCGAGAATACTTTTATGGCGGCAGAACACCGTTGTACCCTCATGTTTTCGATGTTAATTTTGCAGATATCAAAATTTATAAAATTGGAGGTAAGTGATATAATTTCTTGCGAAGATGCAAATTTTGAAAGATTCTTTTATTTTTCGTTGGTTCTGTTTAAAGCAAAAAAATATTAAATTTTTTTAGAAATTTCAAACTTTATTCATGCACCAAATCATATTACGAAAACAACTGTGTCCGTCAGATGAAATGTCCACAGTTCCCTTTCCTTTGTCACCTTTTTTAAACCCTTAACATGGTCCATGCATCAGTGGAAACGGCATTACAAGAATTCTGCTAATGTCAGAAGGAAAATTCAAAGGATTCTGTGAATCTTGCAATGAGTGATTTGAAAAAAGTAAAGCGCCGGAAGAAAGCAAAACGACGACGAGAATCTGATGTATTGTTGAAAAGAATATTTAACAGAGATAAAAGAATGCTCAGAAACTGATTGTAACAAACCTTTTTTTAATCTTATATCGTGTTTTTTGCTGTTCACCCGCCCAGTATTGCAGCAAGAATTTCTCTTATCTGTGTTGGAAAGCTTAAATATTTTATGTTTCTTGTATTATGTAGGTTTTTGTTGATATCTTGCAGCACCATCTGTGCCAGATTCCTGTTTGCCTCTTGGTATGGAACCAGAGATTAACGAGCTTAAAACAGTCCTTGTCCATCCAAGTAAGTCATTCTAGAATTTACAATTACCGCTGGTAAATTGAAGCCACAACGTGGAGTGAACAGTAATATATAATACAAGTTTAAATAGCTCACTACTGTGTTGGATTTATAATTTCCTAAAGTAAGCTTGATAGAAAGTTATTTTCGGAAATTGTTAAACTTTGACCACATGATACAATATACAACAGATTTAAACTCCTGAAATTTCAAGACTACATATGTAAGGCTTGGTTCATAAATTTCCAGAAAAAGCCAGTCTTGATGGGGAATCTAGTTGTTTTAATATCTTTGCTGATTTTAGATGGATTCGTTTCTTTCTCCAATGCCCTTTCTCCAATGATTTTATGGTAATGTTCACAAACATTACGAAAACAGTATTTTATGGCGTCCACACTTTATTCCGTTGGTTGTGTGCTCCAATGCTAACCACAAAGAAATAGTCCTTAATGCAAAATCTCTACGTCAGGAACAATTTTGCAGTAATGACAGTCCCATTTTGCCATCAGGCGGTCACAATCCAATTAGCAAAACCAGAAATTTAATGCTTTTTCGTATCGTATTAATTTTATTATATGACCTACTTAAAAAGTCAGTAATTTCTAAAATACAATTTGATTGTGGTTCAAAAGTTACACGTTCTTTTTAAATGTCATTGATGTCAACTTAACTCGACTCGAGTCTGGTTCCTAGCAATGAGCAATAACAAACTTGTTTCTGAATATTTTTCATGCTCACCCTATGAAACCTTTAAGAGAAAAGAACATTTTGTAGCAGAACTTAATTTGACGAAGGAGTGCGTTGTTCTAGTAGCTAAAAGCACTCAATTACCATAAGCTAATTCCTTGACCAATATAGGCAATTGGTGTTAATCGTTTGGTTGTAACCTTGCCTTATTTCCAATCTAACTCATTTATATGTCTTACCCATAACAATCTGCTGGATTATGCCATTTAAATTGTTAATTGGTTTGCTTCCTAGACCGAATGAATACGTATGTTCTTTGTTAACTTAGACTTAATATTTGATAGAGTCATCTTTTTGATGATTCAGCTTGATTGTTTGTTATTTGCAGGTCGTGATTTGCTTCACTGTGTTTGCTCTGTCAGCACTGCCATTTCTGAACAAGATGCTGTTACCTCAAATGTTGCAGGCTTCATCGTAATGTAAGAGTCTTCCCTTTGGTGTATTTTTGCTAATTATTGATGGATGGCTTTGTTGAACAGATACCTGAGTACGTCATACCTGCTTGCATCATCACTGTAATCAGGACAGACGGTGTTGAGATTCATACCTCCGTCTCTTCAGTTCAATGTGGATATTTCTGCTACTAAGATTCAAATTTCTGCTACGCCCATTTTGCAAAATTTGCCCCCATTATTTGATTCATGTTAGCTACGGTAAATAGCAAAGCATTGTTATTGACACAAGCATACAGTATACTACCCCACCCCACCCCCCTCCCCCCCAATGAGTTTTACATCGTTTTTGGACAAATCTCGAGGACCATATTTTAGAAAAGTGGAGGGGTCCGGACCCACCCCCCCCCCATTCCCACCCTTGGTTACTCTACTGGGGCAGAGGGGTAGATGTTGGATTATACATGCATGCTACCGGACACGTGTCTAGGGATTTGTCTCAACAGCTCTGTCCAAGATCTCAGATTAGAAATATTCCATTTGCGTTTTCACAAAGTTTCACAAAATTTTTTATTTCGCAAACTGATGTAAACATATAATGGTACTTTCTGATTACCTTTGATTATTTGTTCCAAGTTCAAAATATATTTGATTCACGTATTTTGAAGTAGAGGATGTTTTTGTGGTTGGTTGGGGAGACACGGTGTCTAGTTTATCAAGTTTCACTTGCAGTTTAGAGAACAATACAAAGGTAGCATGCTTTAAGATATAAACCACCAGTCGCTCTTAAAAGGTGGACAGCGAGCAGGCAGTATAGATCTTCAGTAGATGGATCTATACTGCCTTGAAAAGTAAATAGGATATTTTTGTAAGTAGCACACAACGGTTTCCGGACAATATTCAAGCAAAAAGCCACCCAACCTTGGATGTCAAGGGGGGTACCTTCAAGCGCCATCTTCAACTTCCATGCTTTACCCCAAGCTTCAATAATCTACCTGCTATATGAAATTTCTTTCTTATATTATTCATGTTTCAAATTATCGTTACAATAATGTCACTATATTTTAGGGTGCCATCATTTAGCCAGTCTATTTAGTGCGTAGAATCTAGTAGAGAAAATTGTTTAGCATACACAAGTATTTATAAACAATGTTTTTATTTTAGAACAAATGTTGATATGGAAAATCAGACCTTTACCATATTATCTCCAGCACCAAGACCGCTGCCTTACAAAATTCTTCTGCTAAGTACTATTAAATTTATGGATTTAAAGTAATCGAGTGTCCGCCATTTTGTGATGTCATTCGATGGCTTAGCCTCAACTCGTGCCATTTCGCAGTATTTGCTGGTCTCACTATTGCAGACTAAAGTTAAAGGCCTAGTATTGAACACCATGGTTGCTTTAAAAGAGTCTTTGTATGACTTTTAAGGCTGTAGTGTCAGGTTGGCATGTGTATTACATAGTCTTGTGGTTTCCATGGCAACAATAAACGTAAGAATATTGTTCTTAAAAGTTAAAATGAAAGGTTTTAAAGTTGGGTTTTTAAAATAGAGAGTTAGAATAGCTGCATCCCAAGACAGTAGAATGCGGTCTCATATCAGCTGTGTTGTGACTTATCTAGAAAATCCTTTCATAGTTGTTGGATCACAGTGTCCTAGCCAATGATGTTTCATAAGCGTGCTTGTCAGGGATTGTTGGCTTTTGCTCCCAGTTGCTACTACTATCCAAAGAGCTGCGATACTTCTGTGTCAGCTTCATCGTTCCACTATCTCGATCAATGACAAAATTTTATATATTTTCCCCTTTCATGTTCTTCAAAATTTTTCGCATCGGGCTTGATTATTTCTCAAAGATCAGCTAAGAATTTTATAGTTACATCTTGTAGTTATCTTTAAGCGACGATAGCATAGAAAATAAGAATACAAAGTTTTTTCAGCCGTAGAGGATTTAGCTATAAATGCTTTGTTTTGCAAACATTGGGGGCTTTTTGCGACCCCGTGTCATAGATGTGACTGATCATTTGGTCGGATGAAAGGGTCCAGTTATCAATCGTTACGTTTGTATGTAAATGACTATGAACCTCTTGAAGAAATGTCAAGCAGATCATCCAAGAAAGGACTAAAAGTGTCATGGATTATTCTGGGAAGTATTTATGTAACATTGGCTCTGTCACCGTGACACCCTTAATTGTGATAAGAAAAGGAATATTTTAAGATCTCGTCAAAAACATGTAAATAAGAAGTAAGACTTTTCGAGTTGTGTAATGTTTTGATTTGTTTAAATCGGTATGAAACAGCTACAATACCTTAGGCTGAGGTAAAACGTATGGACAAAAAATGATTAGATCTCGTATTTGTTGCGTGATATCGTTGTATCTATTACTAAAGATGCTAGGCAATTTGAAGACTATTTTCTGATCAAAGAAATGCTTGTAAAATATATTTTTAATTGTAATATTGTCAATTGTAAGACTGCTTCTACATATTCTGCATAATTCTCATTTTTCTTTTAAGACACGATTGGTTGTTTCTACTATCATACCCCCTATTTTTCAGCCACACGCAGCGTCTCTTTGGCATTTGTTCAATAAAGTTTGTTATGAGGTGCATTTCCAATCTTGATCCGTCAACAATCTTGGTATATTCTCAATTTTTCAATGTTCAGTCTGCCTTCTGTAGCATCTTTCAATGTGTCTGCTGTTTTGTTAATTATCTCCAACAACACCCGAATCTAGTTCGTTAATTTTAACTTTGCTTTAACCAGATTATTGGTTCTTTTCACCTGTTGCCTTTGCTTTAACAATGTTAGTGATAAAAACAGACTTTCCTGCTCCAACGTTAGCCCCGTTGAATCTGCTGATCATTCCTTCATTATCTCTTATGCTATCTTTTTATCTGATGTCTAATAACTCTTGCATTTTGTCAATGTATTCAGTCATCTTCTTGGAACCCATTTAGTGATTTCTGGATTGCCGAATTCCTCTCTGGCAGAATGTAACACGTGTTGCGGCCTGCTGATAAAGTCAGCATTCCGTTTCAAAAGGATATTTATGTTTATGAACTCATCCTACTCTGTCTTGTGTTCCAAAACTTGATCTCGAAGGACCATCCCTCCGCCTCCTGGCACAGAGCCCTCAGATGCCTAGGCCCATTCTTGATCGAAATCCACGGCTAAGAGTTACCCACTCAACCTCTCTTTTCTAAAGCACTTTTCTTTTTGCCTCAAATCATTTAATGCTAGATTACTTTATCTTGAGTTGATTATATAGAAAGAATAACAAATTGCTAGTGCACGCTGCATTAGATTGGCGAGTTTTTGCATATCTCTGTTATCTAAAAGAAATTTCTTGTCTCCGTATGGCTTTAGGTAGTTTCCAGTTCAGGAGCAAAAGTTTGCCAAAAATTTTTCTTTCTTTACTCGCAAAAGCATCCTCCAGTGGAATTTCAGTTGCTATTGCGATAAATTTTTCAATATTGTACTTTTTATTCTAATCTGAACAAGTATTTTCTACTTAGTTTTGTGGCATTTCTTTTCCGTAACTGCACAATAACAGCTCGCCTGTAAATATAACACTGGGTCCCGAGACCGACTTGCAGCTGTGAGCTTGGTTTGTATGGTGCTGATGCTTAGGCCCGTCGTAGATCAAAATATCATCCACGTAACATTATAAACTGATATCTTATGTAAAGCATCTTCTTAGGCTGGTTTGTCAAATTGTGGTTGTGAACTACTGTTGGAGAGACAAAGTAAATTACAATACAGAAAAGGTGTTCTGAGTATCACTAGGACATGAATAATAGACACTGTATGATGGTTTAAAGACACTTTCTGAGAGAGTCATATTTTACTCAGAAATATAAAGCTAAATTGTGACGTAACATTAATTCTTTCATCGTGACGCTAGATTCATATTGCTACTATATATTTAATACTGCTGCGTCTTGGGTAAAGATTCATTTGTGAATTTAGCTTTGGTAGGAAACATGTCTGGTACGTGCAGTGATAATTTACAGAATTTTGCAATGAATCACATTTCAGATGACATTCTACTGTTGATTTTCTCTTTCTTCAATAAGAAGGAGTTGTGTGAAGCAGCCAAAGTAAACAAACGATGGCATAGAGTCTCCTGTGATCCAAGTTTATGGAAAGACCTGAATTTGCAGCGAATTGTGTCTGGCCACAGCTCGGATTTCCTTAACCCAATGGTAACCTCCAGATTGTCATCTCTAAGAAATGTTCATTTTGGTCCAATGCATATCAAATTTAGGACACTGAAATCAGTTCTAGTTAGATGCAAGAAGCTTGAAACTATCATTTTCGGACGTGGAAGCAGAGTGCAGAAACACGCCAAAAGGAAAGCAATGATTATTCCACAAAACATACAGACATTGGATATGCGTCTTGCGAAAGGCAACTTTGAGTTTCTCCTCGCAAGCGGACCACGTTTCCAGTCTCTTGTCAACTTTGGGATCGGACGCGACTCGTATACGCACAACTTTTTCCCTCATCTGTTTTGCCAGGCAACAAATCTTAAGATTTTGGACCTAACAAATTGCGACTCATTGGTTGATGACCAACTCTATGATGTTTTCACGCGATGTACATTATTGGAGTCTTTATGCCTGATTGGTTGTCGGAAGCTCACTGGAACATTCTTGCCGAACCTGGCAAGGACCTGTCGCCGACTGCAGACACTTTTGATCCGTTATATGCCTATTACAGACAGTGTACTTTGCTCATGTGAATGGGACTTGCTTCCGCTGGAAGAGATCGATATATCAGCTTGCCCCGAGATCACATGGATGGGATTATCCTCATTCATTCCAAAATTGAATTGCATACGTTACCTGAACATGTCCTACTGTGGAATCGGACATGCAGTTACCGATGCGATACTGACACAACTTCTTGTTCGCGGTATAGCATCTAAGATAGAGATGCTTGATCTTCGCTGGAGTTTTCTTGTCTCTGCACATGTGCTTCGCGAATTTCTGTCCAGTTGTAAAAATCTGCAGTATTTAGGAATCTATCAGTCGAACGGAGTGAATTCAAGTGTCGTTTCGGATGTTGCCAAGAACCTCCCCCGACTTAAGACGATCGAATTTGGTGGCCTAAAGCAGGAAATTTTAACATCAAGTCATATGCTTCAAAGTCTGCGAGAGAATTGCAAGCAGTTATCAGTCCTATCGTTAATAAACTTTTGCACGATAAGTGCACCTTGTGATGAGCGACAATTTGAGGAACTTATAAAGACTGCCAAGAATTTAGAACGTATTAATCTTTGTGACTGCAGTGAAGAGCTCGTAGCGGCCGCAAGAACAGGTGCTCTAAAGACGCAAGTCAATGTGACTGAACGGTGGGAATGTGCACTTCCTCCTCCCGTGCATACACTCGACTTTGTAACACGATGCTAACATTAGTTTTTCGCTTTTATCTTTGTTGAATTATTTTAAGAATTCTTTTAGACGATATAATTTTGCATTGTTTCTTCTCCCGCAAACTCCTAACATTATACTAAACTAGTCCTCTTCTTCCTATCGACGATAATACGGCTCTGTCTACAGAGCATCTAGCACTGTGACAAAGCGGTTTGCAATAATCATCATTACTTCACAGATTTAATTTACTTTGCTCGTCGACCATGTGAGCA
Source organism: Rhopilema esculentum (assembly GCF_057945365.1). Classification (NCBI taxonomy): domain Eukaryota; kingdom Metazoa; phylum Cnidaria; class Scyphozoa; order Rhizostomeae; family Rhizostomatidae; genus Rhopilema; species Rhopilema esculentum. The sequence continues at coordinate 12,892,802 of NC_142830.1, forward strand.
GTGGCGTAACCGACAAAGTTTCGGGTTAGAGAAACTCCTAAGGGCCCCCAAGCCTTTGGCGCCCCCAAAGATTTTCAATAAACAGGCCTTTTTGCATTATTTTATGTGAAAATGGATTTAAAAAGTCAATATTATCCCGTTAACAGGCTGCACGATGCCTTTTTTCTTTTAACTTCTTAAAAACCACCGCTGTATCTTAAATCCTGATGCTTTCCTTTCGATGAAGTGGGAGTAATCCAGATTTGGATTAGGGGCCAAGGATATGGTGCAAAAGTCATGAGTGGAATACATGCTGGTGTGAAAACGTTGATAAAGAATATGGTTGATAGCCCTGTTCCGTTTGTTAATTGCGGCAGCCAGAACTTGAATCTGGTCATTAGTGACTTTGTGTGGGCAGTACCGGAGAATGATGATTTCTTTTGGACATTGAAGAATGTTTTTAAATTTTCGGTTCAATATATTGGGTGATAGATATCCACATATTGTGACAGTTTTAACTTGCATTACCTTGACATCAAAAAACAAAAATGAGCGAGATGATGCAAAGAGACGCACAGAAAAGATGGATTCTTATGAATTCATTCTTTTTATTATCATTTGGAAACGAATTCTACAGGCATTCGGCACAACTTCTCGTGAATTGCAATCCCCAAAATTGACTGAACTGATGAATCTCGATTGATATGTTGTTCATTTTTGCGAGTCCTGGGACCCTGTTAAGCAAACTGCATCTGCTTTGGCTAGTGCTTGGCACACAGTAGTTGATTTCAAGCCAAAAACTAGAAGTAGATGGTCCGTTATTGGAGCATTTGAGGACAATATTTTCATTACCCCAGAACAAACATTCAAAATCAATGTGTTTCTTAAAACTGTCGATACTGTGATGCAGCTTAAAGAAAGATTTTGTGGCCAAGATCTGGTTACTCCAACGTTCGATATTTTTTTCCAAACCGTCTCGAAAGAGCCACCAGCAAAGACACAGCCTGTATCCCAAAGATTTTACAGAAGACTTAGAATTTTCTGTAAAATCTTAGAAGACTTAGAGAGCTACGGGCATTTGCTAACAAGTTTAGCGTGGAAATAAAAGAAAAATGGACAGCTGTAGAGAAGTCTACAAAGCTCTTTTTCTTTTCGGCACATTTCCTGTCCCACATTGATTGTCTTGAAAAAAATTCATTATGAAAGGGCCCCCAGGCAAAATATTCCTAAGGGCCCCAAACTGTTTCGTTACGCCACTGCATGTGAGCAAAAAAACCTTTTTAACAATTTTGTTAGATATGGCTTATTTTGCTTTTTTTGATTACGTACATATTTCAAGCAGGGAATTTGACGTCATTGACAAAGGAATGTTTAAGGGCAGAAACCTTAATCGGAGAGACTAAATAAGTTCGCGGGCAGCTGGAACCAAATGTATTGATATTTCACTCAAAATGAGCATTCGGCTCTCTTTGGTGGCCTCTAAAAGACTTGTAAACGGAATAATAAGATAAACTTTAAGCTACTGGTTGATTTTGGCTCACAGGAGATAACCTCCAATTCTTATCTGCTACTATCAGCACATGCCGAAGTTTATAAAGATTTTGTCCAGCGGTCACATGACTGAGTCATAGCCGCCATGATGGATTATTCCCTCGCTACTCAGGGCAATATGTTTCATCTGTCATATCACTTATTAATAAAGGATCTTTGCTCTCTTTTGCTACATTAATTTTGGAAACTAAATCTTTCTTAGTTTTTTTCTGAAAAATATTAGGATACATTGAGCAGATAATTATAAAATAGTATGATATGATTCTTTGTTACATTGTGTGCTTTGTAAAAATGTTTTATTTTTTTTTTAAATCGTTATTTATTTGAAAGCACAGACGTTTCGGTAGAGAGACAAAAAAAATAATTTTGCCAGCGCTGATTCTAATGCTATCGCTGAGTAAAAATTCAAAAAAATGTGTCCAAGGATGGATTTTAGTGACAAGGTTGGGACTTTGTTTCAGAAAATGATCGGATTTGGGTACCACACCCTTTTAGTGCCTGGGAAATCGCGGAAACGCCTATTTCAAAGTTACATTCGAACTATAAAATAAGAAAAAGATAAAATTTTCCGCAATTTTATTACTACTGACTACCAGCAATCTACAAAATTTTCGAAGGTGTTTCGCAGCCCTACACCTCGTCCCTGAATGCGTCAGTTGCTTTTTTTACCTAAGGTATGCATAAACTGTGGTGTTTGACCCCATTTAATTCCGAATACGTTTATGATAATTTAGTTGATTGTTGTATTTTCACGTTTTGTAATACAGCGGGACAAAAAGCAATTAGACGATGAGGAGGGTACACCCCCAGGGTATCCTTTTTTGATAATTTTAATTGGACAGGGCACAATGACTCGCATTTAAGTACTGGGGTGGGGTGGGAAACATTATTTAGTAGTTAAAAGTGTACTTAAGAGTTTTTTGGAAGTGTTACATAACGACAATGTTTGCTAGCAAGAACTATTTATAGAAAGGGTATATATATATATCTTGTAGTACAGGTTTAGGAATTCTCCACACCATATTGTAAAGTTTCTTTATTTTCAGCACTTTTAATTCAGTTTCTGTAAACCACGCTATAGCAGCGATACAAGAGGACTTGAAATATTCTTTCGCAATTGCACTAGCAAACATTGATCCCAGATGGGAGCCTGGAGGCATCCAAAGCAAGTTCGTTCTTTGTGGGTTTTTTTAGAATGATTCTTTTGCGTTGTTTGTGCTGACCACAACAAGATTTTTAAGCATTAATAACTAGATGAAATCGTTTGAAAAATAGAGAAATAAGTTGAAATCTTGGAATAATCTGGAAACATGCTATCCTCCTGGCAGAAGAAACTAAGCCTTTTCTTGTGCGGAACTTCTCGTCCTGAGAATTATCTCCTTTTGAATATTCGCCTATGTTACAAGATTATATTTGCCGAATCTTGTTGACGATGCAAGTGCGTAGAAGTCGATATTTAGGCTGTGAATAGAAATACTTAACATGTTATTTGAAGAACGACCGAACAAGCTGATAACAAGTTGTTCGAATGTCATTGAATGTCCTGAAGCAAGGTTGCTAGACTGTCCGCAAATCGGCCTTGATCTGCCTGAGACAACAACTATTCAAAACTTGCCATCTTGCAATCTGCATAAAATTGCGTAACTTTTCGTTGGCGATTGCTGAAAAGCTCAACCAAATTGAACAACTGAGCGAAACACAGCGACCAGCACGTAGGTGTAAAATAATCATGTGCGCATGTTCGCTGGTCGCTGACTTTCGCCGAGTTTAGGCTTTACCCTTTTTTTCTCAGAAAGGGTTTTGGGGTTTTTGTTCATTGGCTTGATACCGAACGAACACTTCTTTAGAGTGATTCACTGTTGATTGGTAAGAGAGCAACCATCTGTGTTTTCTTATGTTTGTCCTTACCTTACCAGTGATTTGGTTGGGTTATAGAGCCTTCAGTTACCACAACTCTCTTCCTGTATTCGCTCATTCCAGCTGTGAACTTTGTTATTTTCATTTCAGGCTCTTATCTAAGTCTAAACAAAGAAGTGAAAATTGGTTTACAGGCTTAAAAGGCAGCTTAAATTTTAATGTCGTTACCGTTGCATTTCTTTTAATTGCAAATCTTTCAAAGAAAATCAATTCACTAGTTTCACATAGGCTTGTCAATAAACATGTGATTGGTATTTTGTGTTTTGATTGGCCAACGACTCCTATTTGTTGGAAAGAAGAGTCTAGATTCCTATTGTCTAGGGCTTTTTTCTGCCCGTTTGTCTTAGCCATTCTCGTTCTTTCATGACATCCTATTTTCTAATTTTTCTTCCTCTTCAATTCAAAACAGACTCATTCTCATAAGAGACACAAATGTTCCTACTACATAATAAATTAAATGATGTAAAAATGATGTCATCAATTCCTTTTCTTCTGACTTTCCCTTGCCAATTAGGCCCCAAGATTCTTTTATTCTGAATGTTTACCACGCCAATCAATTGAATTTGTGGTTTTACCTGTATTCTAGTCCCTATTTTTACGCGTAAAAGCACAGTAATAAACTGCAAGTGACGTTCTGCGGTGAAATGTCATCACAACATATTTTTGATATCTAAACCAGATGAGTTAAAACCAAAGAACCTGAAAGAGCCTAATGATATCTTGAAAGCCAGGCAAATGAGTTAGAAATTGGCTGAGATATGGCCATATGAGCAAGCTCTTTCTTTTTCAAATCACGGCAATTTGACCTTTTTTCTAAACATTATGAGCCAAGCCAAAAAAACCATTAGCAAACTGGTAATCTTTTTAAAAATTTCTTTTATAACTTTTTAAAAATGGATTTTTATGCTATCACATTTAAGGACTTTATGTATGACGTCAATTGTGACGCTTTCCAATGCGGTTTCCTGATAATGGCAGAGCGTAAAAATCGGAGTCATATCTTAAAACCTATCCTGTCCTACGCGGCAAAGCATGCAGTTTCCGTGTACATGGGCCTTAGACATATTGAGTTAGTTCAATTCCTGTGTGTAATATTGTTTGAAAATGTCAATGCAACAATCTTTTTTCCTCTGTCTATAAAGTATTGCAGCACTGCCCGATTTCAGCTGCCCTGCCCATCAAACTCAAGTAGAGACGCGTTCATTTCTTCATTTCAATTTGAATTAAGCTCAGAAGTTAATGTACAATATATTATAATGAAAGCACTACACAACAAATGAATTCCTTTTTTCGTTCTTTTTGTCTTTCTTCTCATTTTTTGCAAAACCTAAACAAGGAAACATCAAGAGTGCAAATAGTAAGATTTTTGTTTAATTTGACCTTTGTTAATGTTTGGGACGTTTGTGAGATGTGGCTAAATGTACCATTTTATTTAATGTAAAAGTTGGTTACAAGTGTAATTGACGTTCAAGAGTCACGTTGTTTTTACGTGCAAAAACCTGCTTAACGACTTTCAGGTGTAAAACATAATCGTATTCAAATTGTTGTGAGGAGCGAAAAATAAGCGAATTCACCGTTATCTACAGGTGCTCACAGCCAAAGACCTCAAATGATTCAATCACTATTAGCAATCTATTAATAATATATTATGTGGCTGTTTCTTCTTTTCATGTTAAGTTATGGTTGTTGGTAGCAACTTGTCGAAAAATATTGTAAACTGGTGATATTTCAGGCCAGATATCGTAAAAGGAGTAGATAAGTAGACTTGAGTTTTTTTGCTAACCAGAAAAGTCTACGGACTAGTCACAACAATTGCAAAGAAGCTAAATTCTAGCATTATCTTTGTTGCTGTGTTTCGGAATGTAAACATGGACTGGGCGTCGCAGCACAGACAGTGGTAGATGTTCTGAAGAAACTCAACAAGAAACAATTCTTTTTGCATTCACAATTTAGTTTTGTCGCTTAACACACGGATAATAGCACACAAAATGATGTTCTAGTTCAATATTCATATTGGTCTCTGAAACACGAAGTTTGTATCGTTTGATATTTCCTTTGCTTCAAATCGGTTTCATTCAAACGTCCCCAGGATGGCGCAAGAACTGATGCCAGTGCCTGGCTCAACCCAAACACAGAAACGGCAGCAGTACAATTGGATGCCAAATATTAAGATTTCAGAACTTCTTGATTACGCAGTCAGCAAAAGGTCTTACACTCCTAGTTTGGGTTCAAGGAGACCAAGTGACCGTGCCAATACGGACAGTGCCGTGTCAGATCAATCTCACCAATTGCTGCTTCGTAAAAGTCCTGTAAACACTCCGTGGACCCAGTCTTACAGGGGACATAAAAAAGTGCCATCCATCAGGCAGAAGCCAGCATCTTCCACATTGGCTGATGTAGAGAAAAAGCTTGCGTCACTTGTTTTAAAGCATACGGACGATGAGATTTATAGGCGGAATTTCATAGAAGAAAATGCAAGTAGCGACATTGCAAATGAACAAACAGCCACTGACAATGAGACAGTGAACACTGGTGTTAAAGAACAGTTGCCTTTGCCTGTTGTCAAAAAGCAAGTTTGTCAGATCAGGACTATTTATAAGCCAGCAAGGCAAGTGAAATATCCATCCAAAAGCAGTAGAAGACATAGGTTCTGTTTATCAAAATACCCTCATTCAAGGAAAAATCAGAAGAGGTATTACGTAAAAGAGGCTGATGAAATTCAACATGAGGTTACTGTTGATCAACAAGGCCTCAAAGAAGCCTGGGAGTTTTACGTTCTGGGAAAGCTTAGCGACGAAACTCAGTGCTTTATCAATCACAGATTTGATGGTAAAGAAAAGCCAAAGGAGAAGTTAGTTGATTTCTTGGATGCAGGGTATAGAGATAAAGACAGGTCTGACTACATGATGAAAAGAAAACGAAGATTATTCGATATGCAATACAAGCACGATGAATTCCCAGGAGCTTCTACGCACTTATGATTTCCAGTCAATCTGATGATGGATGATATTGCCTGGTCCTCGATGGTGGCATATGCTGCAACTGTTTTGGATTCCTCTGATATTATTTCATAACAAGTTCGTAAAGCTGTATTATGACATAGTGCATTTAAGAACAGGGGGTGTTTTTTTTACTGCACTTGGAGAATAGAGAGACTGTGTTTTTCTATGTTTAGCTTGTTACAAAAAACGTTGAATGAGCAGCAGTATGATTGAGTTATTTTGACAATAGCTCATCGCTAGTAATGTTTCACTATGGCTCATCGTTATTATTATATTGCTAGTAATGTTTTACTATGGCTCATCATCTCAGAAATGAAGGGCCTTGTCCCCTCCACTAGGCAAAAGGGCACCGATAGCATTACCGTAATTTTATAGTGTCATTTGACTTTGGAACATCTTGGCTGAAGGGTGAAAAGTGGCATATACTTGACACGTTTGGACAACAGAAATTTTGTTCAATAGTTTTGGTCCCTTCTTTTCTAGTTAACTTGATAATTTATGTTAGATTCCTATAAATAATATCGTCGTCTTTGAAATTATCAATTGTATGTGATGTTTAAATAGCTTTCTTTGAGTGCAGCGTTTTGTTAAGATACTTATTAACCCTATGGTTTCATAAAAGGTTCTATATGCAAAGTACTCAAAACTTCGATCTAGCTCATAAGTGCTCATGAAACTTTGATTTAGCAAGTTTGAATTGTATCTGTCTAAATAATATATGTTGCCACAGTTTGTTTAAAAAGAAAATATTAAACTTTCATGAATCCTTCTGAACCGTTTTATGCAAATTTTTCGTCTAAACGATTCTATTTTTCGTAAATGATTCTATTGTCATCTATTACTGCTTTTGATAAAATTTTCTGCTGGTTTCCGAACAACAGATGACGTTTTCTGTAGAATCTTTTTTAATGCCAGCGAAAACTTTCTGATATTGTGGGGTAGTTTGAAAAAAGCAAACATTTGTCATATTCAAATTTTGTACTATAAAAAAAATGTTTACAGTGAAGATATATTGCCGGAAGGAACGGGTTGGCTTGGTAGACTGAGGTTGGCTGTTATTGTAAAAATAGCGTCCTTTTCCGAAGTTGTAGTCTTCCATCGGAAATATTATTGCTTAATCATTTAATTGCTGTGAGCAAAATTGGATTTCCGCCATTGATGTGGAAAGATAATCAAACTTTGCCATATACCATGCTGTTTAAAAAGTTATTGAAGACATCTAAAAATAAAAGTCTATCTAGCTTTTACTGAAAAATCTGTAAACAAAAACATCACAACTCATTTTTCAACCCCTAGTGCTAAGCTATTGATACTGTAAACCATGAGATATTCTCGAATAAACTCTTGAATCACAGGGCTTTAAACATAACTGCTTTGCTTCTTATGTAAACGTCAGCTTTTTACTGCAAAGTAAATCAGGAAACCACACCACCAGGGGCCGAAACTTTTATGCGAAGCAATAATTTCAAAGTTGTAAAAAAAGGTGAAAGAAGCCTTTGCCCCTATTTCTTCAGCCTTGGTCCCACTTTCAAACTAGTGGCGTGGACCCTGTAAATGGTGCACCATCGATCATAAAATGTATTGCAAGTGATGTCCCTCCAGGCTCCTTCCTTGGCTCCCTTTTGTTTTTTATATGTCTCCCTCTTTTCACTGAAAATACATTGTGGTATTATTTACGCCCACGAAGCTTAAAAAAACTCGAGAATGTATCAATTTTTACCAAGTTGTGTAGACAAGAATGGTTATAGAACAAGGAACTTGCCACTGAACATCATCAAAACTTGGATCCTTGTCGTTGAACCGTCCCTCCCCCACCCCACCCCCCCTCCCTTCAATATGACTTTCGTTTGTACGACAATAAATTGTTTCTTGCAACGAACAACAACGTGTCAGAAATAATTCCTTTATCGTGGTAGTAGAGTTACCCTGGGTACCAGACTCACTATGTATAAAATAAAATAGTGGGTCTATAAAATCTATTATTTTCCTGCTACCCAGGGTATAGTAGAGTGAGGTTGAAATTAAGCCTTCTAGAATGGCTAAAAAGCATCTCCCAGACAAAAATTGTCTCTGTTTTGTCAAATTCCTTGGGATTAATCTTCTTATGGGATGTTTCTGAAAATCCTCCTCTAGATCAACGGAAAAATTAAACTGCAGAACCTTTTAATATCTTTGAATGTTTTTAAAAATTTCATGAAGGACAATTTTTGGTCTGAAAATTTAAAAAAGATTAACTACCCGTCAAAATCCCAATTTTACCGACTAAAATTACAATTTTACCGACAAAAACAAACATGTCTATTCTTGGGGGTGTTACACCCTCACATCCCCATGTGACCGACCCTGTAGGTCGGCATGTAAAACGGTGAAATATTTACTGAAGTATATAAGCCTGAGTGAATAATATTAAGAAAACCAACACTTCGGTATGAAGGCTTACACACTTGCTGACAGTGGGTGACAAAATGATAGACTACATGGCTGCAGACCAACCCCCTGTTTATTTTGACAAACTTTTCCGTAAATGTTTTTATTGAAATTCTCAAAACACTAGTTTCAAGTAGTTCCTTCATGAAAAATCGAGCCCCGTCGTCAAACCTTAGCTACGCGATTGACCGGGGGTCCTTGCAGATTTGGCTCTTTCACTGAAGGTGTTGCAACTTTGTTCATTGATTTGTAGCAGAGCAGGTGCCCGTCAAGAGAAAATAGCCTTTATGACAAAGAAAAACTGAGTCAGGCTGAATTTTTAACTTATGATTTCTATGCCTGGCATTTCCTTTCCTCCCCCGCATACCAGTACGCGGCCGCGCAGCGATGCCCTGGAAGGTATCAATGGTCAGAACTTTTTCACGAAAAATTAAACACTCCAGGAAAAAAATTTAGATCTAGATATTTTGTAAACATGTACTTATTGACTTTAAATTAGGATACAGTAAAGTCGAGAATTTGATCAATGAAGGATAAGTTAAATTATGCATTTCATTCAGGTTTACTCCGTGGCTATTTTAAGTAACTCTGAAGTCTACAATAATTTTTATTGCTTATTTTTAACTCAGCTTTTATACTTCAATTAAAAAATGACAAAGGGCGGCCATCAGGGGCAGGGAACTGAAAACCCCCAAATAGTCCCCGTTTCCCTGAAGCCGGAACAACTTTCCCAGAAAAAATCAGTTGAATTGAATTTGACGGGACGGGACTTGTCCTCTTCCTCATTTGACTTGACAGCCTGTTGAAAGAAAGTCGGAGTGAACCTTGTTGAATTACTGTTGATCGTTGGCTCATTGAGATTTGCTCAAATTAAACAAGTGCTAGGCCGTCATCAAAATGAAATTCTGAAGAGGATCAGTGGCAAATCGGGACATTTCACTCGTTAGGAGGAACCTCGACCATTGCTTCTGCATCGCAATCATTCGGCCTCAACAAGACCTTTGCTTGACTGCCGAAATCGTAGCAATTACGTGATTTAAAATACTTGGAAAGTTAGGACCACGTTTTAACAGATTCGATATGCAACGCGGTACATCTTTGATGAGCAAACTTGCAGGCAAACCAAAATACGAAGGTAATTCTCTTTGTTTGCCCTGCACTAAGCGATCTTCGATCTTTTTCATTAGCTGGGCTCCCTAAAACCTGGTGTACAGTATGTTCTTATTATCATAGAGAAAGGTGTAGTGTTTCTATTCCCAAACTTTTGTACGATTAGAAAATGTGTTTCATTCGTCGCCGTGCCGTTGCATGAAAGCCGCTAAATACGTACAATCCATACGTGACCGTTGGGAAACATTGGTTTTTGTAGGCAAACAAGAAACGGATTCCCCAGAAATGAAGGCCAGATTTTTGTAAGTCTCCAAGGCCAGTAACTGGTTCATGCAAATTATACCATTTGTTGTCCCTGATGAAAATCAATTAAAAGAAATGTAATCGTTTTTTGGATGGTCATCCGGTTTTCGTAGTAATTTTTGATAGGGTAACAAGTTAGCATAATAAGCGCGTTGTAAACAGCCGTTAAATCAAATTCACCACAAAGCACAGGCGATTTCCGTTCAGTAAATAAATATTGGAGTGAATAATTGGAGGAGGAATGAATATTTAAACAGACAACTGGCTGCCCAAGAGTATTCCAAGTCAGCCAAGTTATACTGCCCTCCTATTGCAATTATGTCCCCGGGCTGTTGAAGCCATCGGCGCCCCATCCAAATAAGTACATATGTCAATATAACAACGTCATAGCAGCTCAGGTTTTCAGATTGGCATGCAGTAGGCCTGGCCTCTCAAATCCACTCAGTTGAGCCTAGTTTCATGTTGAAACGTCCAAACCAGAAAAATCATATAATGGTTACCTATAAACAGTAACTTCATGTTTTCCTGTCGTTTACTTCTAAAAGGAATTTACACCATGATTACTCTTTCTTGGATTACACTCGTTTTGGTGTCAGCAGTGTGATTGTGAGCTAGTGTGCTCAAAGGGGGGGGGGGGGGGGGTACCCAAGCCTTTTTTGCCAACAGTAAGTGAGATCTCAATGCTGATAAGTCTGAAAATTCACCAAAGAAAACCATAGATGGCAAAAAATTCCTCATGAAATGAAATTATATGAAGGGTTTGCATTTGCTCTTTTAGTGTTGAGGCTTGTGCTCTTTTAAAATTGTTCTTTTAAAATGGTTGTTACTACCTAGGCCCACTGAGAGGAAGCAAAGGGCCAAGGGGATAATTGCCACTGATCTCAAAAAAAGAATGGATCGAACAATTTGTTGTTCTTCTACATCAGCATGAGGAAGCGATCAAATCTCTCCATCTTGAGACCTCTTGTGCCTAAAGCTTTGGGCTGCCATTTGTTAAAATATTGCACGCACAGTGCTGCGCTTTAAATTATGAATTAATCATTAAATTCTTAATATTCTAAGAGACAACAGGCCTAGGAAAATAAGTGAACAGTAGATTCTCCAGTACATAAGCTTAATAACATGGCAAAAATACTTAATGTCACTTACAAATGCTGTGAGTTTTTGTGTCAACAGTTACTTTGAGTTTTGCTATGATAAAGGTAGTTGAACTAAAACCAATATGATTGCACTGTAGTCCTATACAACATGGCAAGGTCTCAAGATAGAGCTGCCATGTTGAATCAACGCTAGGCTGGAGAAGCTCAATCTAGTCTTTTTTTGAGATAAGTGGTAATTGCCCATGGGCAAATAAGCAAAGAGGGGCCTGCTGGCAAATAAACTGTCCCAGTTTAAGCTATAACTCTGAATAACATAAAGATAAAAAAGCATATCTGTTCTTTGAATATTTAACCATGCTTTAAAAATATAAATTTAAGTAAATAAAGAAAGTGATATGCAGTCCATTTAAAATGCATTTTAGGGTTATTGGTTTGGGTAGGAAAGGTCCAAGCATTAGTCGTGCACCAGGGGCCTGCGGGGCTTATGGGGCCCTGTAACTGCCCTTTCATCAAACAGGTCATTAACAATTGCAAATTGCTTCTGTTTATAATTGACATATGTGCATTCACATCTTCATGTCTGTAATTAGTACCGGTCAAGACATTGTACTCAGGCACAAAACTTCAAGTCAGTTTGTGTATTGATATTTTTTCATATCTTCTATTCTAAAGTCATGTGCACCTGGGACACAATGTGAAGTGCTAAATTTACAAAACTTTAAAGGTGAAGCCTTTACATGGAAGTCTGGCTGGGAAGCCTGATGAAACAGATTGACTACCAACTTAAGTTTTCATAAAGTTTTCATGAAGATGTTGTTTCGAACGTTAAAATGAAACAAAGCTCAAGTGTGAATTGCTTGCCCTTTAAACATAAACATTACTTTCTTACTTTCAATTGAAGCACTAGGACATTTGATGACATCAATTACCAGTTTGAGTGATTAATGAATTGCAGCAGTTTACTGCAGTTCAAAGAGTACAGCTTTTGCTGTGAGCAAAAAAATTTTCTGTACGGGAACTGTGAAAAATCTATCAAGGGTTGGTAGACCGTAGAAGTTTGCAAGAAATTCAAATAAGTACAAATTTTCAAGGCACCTAGGAAAACAATGTTCATTGATAGCATAAATCTAATCAATATTGACTTCTGTCTGTGCTCTGTGGTTAAAAATGCAGATCAATTTAATATCTTAATTCAATGCACCTGTATGGTTATTTACTGGTTCAGTAATTATGTGTGTTTGTAGTTAGATATTTGGTTTGCTACCTAGCATTGGAAGGTAGTTTTTAGGACACTGAGAAGCTTATGCTTATCATGCAGTGTCCTGGTCCTTCCTCTTGATGTGACCACAGCTCATGGTTCCTATGTCTGAAATAACAACTCTTCTCACTCTAGGTAAAAATTTGGTCATGCCAAGGACTTGAGCCACAGACGCTTGGGTCTTTATTCAGCGTGTTTAGCCAATAAGCTATCCTCACACCTAAACTCTATTTACAGCTAACTAAGTTTTATCTAAAAGCTTTTTAATAGACATTTCTTTTTTGACCTCCAATGTTTTTGGGTTAAAATTCAGTGTTTTTTTTTTAATTTTTGTGCATTTTCCATGATACTTGAATGTAGGTTACTTAAGCTTGGTTCCCATTAGGCAACTAAGTGCATTCAAGTGTGTTCATCTCTTATCCTTTAATTGAATTGATTATAATAGATAAACTACTGAGGCATTTCCACTTGCAAAACATAAACGCTCTACTAGCTGTATAAAGACAAGTCAAAATGAACTCCTCCAAGTTAAACACCCAGATCATTCCCATTTGGCGTTTAACTTGAACATTCAGAGATGAGCACGTTTGAACCCATTCATTCGCCTAGTGGGAACCAAGCCTTAAAGATCAGATTCAGTGTGTTTTTGTTCTTATTGAAAATGTTTTCTCGAAAAGCAGAAATTCCTGTGCAGTTTTATTTTCTTCTCTTTACAAGGATATTGGCAGATTTTGCATCTGCTTGGCATGAATGAGCTCTGTTTAGAAGTACCCTATTACCAGGCTTATAGGTGCACCTCATTTCAAGGCGCATGCACTTTTATTTTGAAAAAGGCACAGTGCACTTATAAGTGGATCTTAATCTCACAGTTTTTGTAAGAAAGTTGCAAAAGCAAAAAATCCAATATGGCTATCTATTTTCTCTTTGACAACAATCACATGTTTCCTCTATAACTTCTCTTGCAATATCAATTTCTTGAAATTGTCTTTTGAGTATGAGCTAAAATGATGACGAAGACAACCTTGATAAGGAATTTATGAATGAAGAATTTATGATCATCGAAAAGGATTCAGATCCTGAGAAAGTTGACATTGAATAAATGTTAAAATATCCAGTTTCTATTGTTAAAACTGAATATCTTTGGAACCTAACCACCAAAAACAAAGCCTTTTTGTACAAATTTACTAAGCAAGACCATAAAAACAGTTTTATTGTAAGCATAACAGGCATATTGATCACATTGAAAATATAATTTCAAATTCATCTTTTTCTTATCTTTCCTTTCTTGATTCTGTCAGTCCAAGCCTTCAAGTAATTCCATGCAATATGCTTTGGGCAGGCAATTCTGAATTTTGAAGAGAAAATAAGGATTGCAAATAAGAATCACTTAACCAGTACAGTAATTGCGCCAAAAGCTTTATTTCTAGCTACCTATAATTTTCCCTATTGATAATATATAAAAAGCATTAATCATCAGCTGTTTATATTTATTTAAGATGATCATGGAAATAGAAAATGGATTCACCCGGACAGGGCTCTTTCAGAGAATTTTGTCATTTATCAAGCCAGGGTAAGTTTGATCTGATTTAAACCTATTGCAATCAAATTTCAGTGAAATTCAGTGGCTCTGACCCAAATGGAAAAATGGGGGAGGGGGCAAAAAGGAGGCCATGGTCTCCCAACCATCTCCCAAACTGACAGAGTCACTTAAAAAGGACTTAGGTTTAAAAGAGGTACAATGTTGTACGCTGCCCGAAAAACTGCGTATGTGCGGACAAGTATCACATGCAAAAATTTTGAACTTTTAAAACTAAAGACTACCAAAGTGTGATGTCATCAAAATGCTATGTTAGAAATTTCTTAATTTTGAGCACAAAATCTGAAAGAATAGCAGAGAATATTTCTCAGTATGCAAATCAGTCAAATGTGTTTGATATGGCCCAAGAATGATACATGGCCAAAATCGGATTACTGCTATTCTGGCCTGTTTCATGAAGATATGAACCAAGAGCAAAGAACAGTGATTTGATGGGGAATGAGCCTGTGCCTATGTTGTCATATCTCAAGATAATTGGGTATTTTCTTGGGTTTCTACTATTTGATTATATTACTGTTTTCTTCTTTTGGTGGTTTTACTGTATGAAGACATACTTGCTGCTCTATTTTTGCGTACGATAGCTTCATCTTTGGGTAGGATTGTATGCCTGGAAGTTATTTTTTAATCCAGTTTAATTGCTGTTATAAAAAATATAAATCAATTTGTATCTGTAAAAACCATTCTGCAAATTTATGAATTTCCAGTTTATTCTCCACTGTTTCTTTTTCTTCAAAGTATCTTGGTTGCACTGAGGTTGAAGCTCCAAGAGGAATTGAAATAATTAAAGATGCCATCAAAAAAATTCAGGTAAGAGCCTTTTTTGATAAAGAAGGTTTTTTGTTATAACCATGGGTGCTTTTGTGCAGCATTTATGTTTAGTAACAGCATCTGGTTATGTTATGTTATGTATGTTATGTTATGTTATGTTATGTTATGTTATGTTATGTTATGTTATGTTATGTTATGTTATGTTATGTTATGTTATGTTATGTTATGTTATGTTATGTTATGTTATGTTATGTTATGTTATATAAACTGGTTTATTTGTGGATTATGATTCATTTTTGTTGTTGTAATCTACAGGGTTATCTGTGTGGAAATTGGGTTTAAACATTGAAGTTTTGTAATTAATCAATTGAATGAATATTTAAATCTTTTATCCAGAAAAAAATAGAGGATACATGATCCCTTGCAGCCACCCTGTGGTTCAAACATTGAAATCTTTTGAATAATCAATTAGATAGATATTTAAATCTTTTATTTAGCTAAAATATAGAGGATATACAATCCCCTGCACCCACCCTCCCCCACCCTGTTGTATGGATCCTATATAAACTTTACAAGTCATTTCTGACAATTCAAATGCAAAAGATAGATAAATATATCGCATTTATGATGATTCATTGAAATTCCCAGTTTACAGCAAGTTTGCAATAAGGAATGCATGTGTATAGGACATCTGTTTTTGAAACAATAGAGAGTTACTATGCTTTTCTAAATTTTGTTGTCTACACACTACAAGGACAAAAGTATTGCAACACCTGCGAAGGGGATTAATGGTGGATCACGAAATGAATTTTATTGTCGTCTGATTAAGCTTTTGATAAGGGGAATTTTAATCTATTGTGTTATCAAAATTCTAAATTAACAAATGAAATAACTTTTAACTGGTACTAAAATTTTGTTGAGTAGCTTTTGGGGCTGATAACTATCGAAAGTTTGATAAAGTAAAGTTTGATAACTAAGAAAACATTTTTGATAAAATGGCCAAAACTCTCTTTCAATCCTCAAAGAACTGTTTCTGTGAGTTTTTGCTGGTATTTGGGAGTCTTTGGGGATCACAAATCGACTGATTTTCCACTCATGGCCGATATTTTCGATTTTGGTAAGGTAGGGGCTTTGTGAAGGCCTAGAAAGGACATTGATCTTTTTGTTTTGCCGCAAATATGCAGCTAATTTTTATAAAAGATGTTTTGTGAGCGAAGGGGGTATGGCTATGTTGGAAAATGAATGCCTCCCTTATTTCCAAAAAAAATTTAATTCACCAAAATGGCTGTTTTTGCAGTACCTTGACATACTACTCCGCATCTCGTCCTTCGAAAAGTTTCAATTTAAAATTTACTATTGCCCTGAGAAATTTCGGAAACTTTACCAAACTTGAGTCGAAAAATTTTAGATAAGGAATTCGCGACTATCGACTCCAAACTCGTGCCGTTTTCCTACCATTTTCTGTCAAAACTTTCAAAATTTCTGTTTTCGAAAAATATTTGCCGCTTATTTTTGCTAAAAGTACCTACCCTTCATTACTTAAATATTTTGTTTTCTCCATAACGATTTTTCAAATTTCCATATCTGTCGCTAATATGATTGTAAAATTTGTAAAGTTTGTAAAATTCTCAAAATCCTTAATCAGTTTCCATGAATTAAACTCTAGATTTGGCATGGTTTTGTATTCATAAAAAGGGATTCGGCGTGTTATTACTTTTGTACAAAAGGTTACAAAACCTCGAATGTTCTAGTTATGATTTGTGTGTTGCAATACTTTTGTCCTGCTAGAGTAGTGTACAGTATTTCCGTATTACGGAATAATCGTCTTACACCCCATTGATTTCTTCAATTTTAACATTCCATCGGTTTTTTGTTTCCAACAAATGTTTTTCCGATGCTTTTTCCCAGCTATTTGTGCAACAGAATCCAAGATTCTACTTTGAATATCAGATGTGTGGATAGCTACTTTTTTAAAACTTTTGAAAACTTGAGAAACGGTTAGGCGAAACCTGTATGAGGTTTTTTTGCACAGTTTCAGCATGAGATTAAGAAAAGCGAAGCTGGGAAGAAAGGTAGCAAACTACAGAAGGTCGAGATTTGGATTTCAATTGATGTTATCAAAGTCATTAATATTAAAAACAAGGTGAGAAACTTTTTCACTTTCAATACAAACTCTGAAATGTCTGCTGTCTTTGTGGGGGGTGCCTTCCTAGGAAGGGGGCTTTTGCATAGGAAACTTCGATTTGTGTTATGGATTCTCTGTTGTGTATATAGGCCGATAGAAATTACTGACTCGTGGGAAATCGATAGCATAATCAAGCGTTAATTCACATTGCCAAATAAGGAATTCTCCATACCAAACTCGAGTGCGGAAATAGAAGAGAGGAGCTGAGAAGCGGAGGAGCATCTAGCGGAAGCAAGCCAAAATGTACAATTAATAAACCATGGTCTACTTGTCCGCTTTTCGTATTCGTCGGAGATGCTCGTCTGCTTTTGAAAGTTTCTTATAGCATACATTCCTGTTTGATAAATAGTATATGCAAAAGAGAGGTTTTTCTCTTTGCATCTAATGAGCATGTGTCTCGTGAAGAATAGATGGTGTGGCTTTGGAAGGTTGTTCACAGATTTTTTAAAACGTTTTTGCCATCCTCCCAGCAAAGCAGCCTTCCACTGTTCATTATACCTACCGGTTATTTATTTCTTACATTCAAGGGTCCTTTTATGTTGCCTTGTTGTTGTACTTGGTTTTGTTGCACTTTCCAATGCTAAGTCATCCCAAAATATTGGGAGGTGCAGTTCAGTACAGGCTACTTTGATACTTGTAAGTTCATAAATCCATAACTTCAAATATATTTGGATATGACATAAGAGTGATTGCAGGGGCGGATCCAGAGCAAACTTGAAGAAGGGGCAGTTGGTAGTAGGGGCGCTGAAAAATTTTCAAAAATTGATGACGAGAGTACGCTGTATACAACAATTTCAGATCCATTTTCGGAATAAACAACATAACTTTGAAGTAATCATCGAAGCAAATTAACCTATCGGTCTCAGAAACTATTTCACCTGATTCTCATCCTTCAAAAGGGGCGAACAATTTCCAAAAAAGGGGCGCCAGACTTTCTTCAACTCCTCGAAGGAGGGGCGACTGCCCCTAGTTGCCCCCCTTAAATCCGCCACTGAGTGATTGTGGAGACAAAGAAATCAGGAATCAGGTATAGCAACATATTGAGTTTACCTCTTCTTCAAGGTAAATTCGAAGTGATGTTAATTTTGCTTACACGTGTTATTTGTTCCAAGTATAATCTTATAGAATTCAAGCTTGAACACTTATTAAGTTTGAAAAAGGTATATTTTGAGATTATGCCTTTTACTTCTGTTTTCTAGGAGGTGATTACCCAGAAGCCATTGCACAGGATATCATATTGTGCCGATGATCACCAAGATAAGAAACTTTTCTCTTTTATTGCAAGAGAACAGGATTCAAGGGCCCACAACTGTCACGCTTTTGTCACTGAACGAGAGGTATTTCACATCGTTGTTAGTTCAACATGCTAACTTACTTATTTATAAATCATGAAAAATATTTTTCTTGACTTTTCAAATCAAACTTTTTCAATTTCTTTCGAAGTGAAATGTTTACAAAAACATTGCTGGATCCGTTGGCCTAAATCATCGAAATTAATTACCAATTTCATCGAAAGAGATAATGTTCAGATGCGATCGAGTTTTTGCAAAACGAATATTTGGTTCCTGTTGTCTGTGATTCTGAAAATCCTGTTGTCTGTGAATATTTGGTTTTATAATACAGAAAGGTAAAGGGAATATACAGATGGAATTTTTCATCTTGAAACTTTCACGTTTCGGGTTTGTCTTTAATTAATTACAGAAGCTCAGAAAAGGACTTGCATATTTTTTCATACTTAGGGTAATATTTTCACATCATGCTAAAGTCGTTTTTCAGCGGCACCCGAAGAGCATATAGGGCTATATGACGGCCAAAATGAGTCTTTCTTTAAGATGTAAGTTTCGAAAATTCATTGATAGAAACGGAAAAATGGGGAAAGGCATAAAATTTGTTTTCAGAGGTGAACAATTTAAAGCGCAAAAAGTCTCAACTTTCCATACTTAGCCTGATATTTCTGAATTGTCCCGTCTCTATTAATTTATTTTTCTAATGCCTCTGTATTAATTATGGTTGCATATCAATAGGGAAAATTTTCTTCTTTTGAGAACATTACATAAGCATCCAAAATCGGCTCAGGGACTAAGAAAAGCTGCAAACATGAATCCGAGTTCATTTTCACACAAAATCCATCCACGATTCTTGGCAGAATTTTTCCACAGATTGTTTCAATTATTCCCCAACTACCAATTCTAAATGTATGCTTATATTTGCTAAGTTAGTTTTTTTATCCCACGAAGGCTGCTGAACTAACAGTTACATTGGGGCAAGCATTTGAGTTGGCATACAAAAGGTACTTACAAAAAGGGAAAAAGCAAGATTCTAAGGAAAACAAAGAGGTTAATGATTTGAGAAAGCAGATTGAGCAAGCTAGAATTGAGAATGAGCTGCTTAAGAAGCAGTTGAATGGGGGCAACAATGATGTGAATTCTCGAAGGACACAAAGCAGCAGTTCGATTGGTTCAAATAATTCCAACCCCGCGTCTACTTCTGTAGCCCCGCCAAAGGTTTGTAAGCACTTTTTGCCGCTTGTAACTAATTTATTGATTTTCAAGAGCAACAGGGTCATCTTCAATACAAAAGAATGAAACTGATTGAATGATACTGATGCTTTATAGGCGATTAAAGTGAAATTTATGTTGACTATAAAGGACAGTAACCTTACTATGATGCAGTCTTGTTGTGATCACGAAGGTTTTTGGTCTGCCTCAATTCCTAACTGTTATATACAATGCTTACAAATAATTGTTTGACACTTTCAGCAACCACAACCATCACTCTTAGTCGGTTTTGAAACTGCGCAGCAGCCTGAACAGCAGCAAGAGGACAGTTCTTTCGATCCGTTTGACAACTACTTGTCAAATTTGGCTGAAAAAAGGGGGTTGGGTGTAGCTCACGAGGACCCTTCGTTAAGAGCTCCTTTCCAAAGTCCGCTACAGAAGGATTCTGGTGAAAGATATGATTTCCAGAGCCCGCTACAGAAAGCTCCTGAAGAAAACCCGTTCAGCTTTCAGCCGGATGCAAATGGAAACCCATTTGATGCGTTCTTTAGTGATACATCTTCATCTGCTGCAGGTGTTATGCCTGAGCCTGAGGTGAGTTTAAGTCGCCCTCAAGGGCATTGATAAGCAGATTTGCGCGAGATATAGGCAGTCATAAGGGAATTAATCTTAAGGACATTCATAAGCAGATTGAGTAGTGCCCAGTTCTATGTGCATTCATAACCAGATTTTCGCGAGCTGTACCCAATCTTGAGGGAATTAATAAGTAGATTTGTGCGAGTTTTAGTCGTTCTTAAGAGAATTTATAAGTGCTGGTTGTTGTCAATCGTAACATAGAGCAAAAATGTTTGCAGCCGCTGTGCAAAGAGCTTTTGCGCCTGCAAGCTGCGGCCAAATGGCGACGCGCAAAATTTTTCCCGCCAACCGACCATGTGACACTTTGATTCCGATCCAGGCCTCCTGGGAGGTGAGATGTTATAGGGTTTTGTGTCACCACAACCACAAAAGACCTGAGCATGGCGGAGTGAACTTAAAGCCTGATCGGCTCATTTTATATACAAAATTTTACCATGTGAGTATGCCTCAAATATTGTCAGTTCCACGGAGAAAAAGTTCAAAATTCAAATTTATTTTATCTCAAAAACGGCACCATGCCGCACGCTGATTTTTTTATTGATTCATCTTCATGCCCCGAAAAATAAGATTATATTGGTTGGCATATTTGGAAAATTGGGTCACGTTCATAATTTCACCGCAAAGATACCTAACTTTAGGATTGTCAATTTATGGGTGCGATTGAATGATGATTTAAAACCGCCATACTTTTTGGGATATGCGGTATATTCATGGAAGTTTTTCATTAAAATAGATTGGTCACGAATGTAAGTAGCTGTTTTTAACGCGATTTTGAAATCGCTTCGGTATTTTTCTATAAGAGTAGGAAACCAAACAAAAGCGAAATTTTGAAAGGTCAACATGGGACGTTTTGTTCGATATTTGAATTAACGATCGTGAAAAATTTCCACCATGCCGCATCCTGAATTTTTGTATACTTGTAGTCAAAAGTTCAATTTTTTTGTATATTGTCTCCTTCAGAGGCGGAAAATTGGGTAACGCTTGAAAATTTACTTTTTAAATTGTTCATATTTCCCTTCTTGCCTAATAGTAGGCCTAGGCATAGGATACTTTAGTTTGGCAGTAAAGCATAGGCCACGAAGAGATTAATAAGGTTTTAAAGCCATAATTTAATGATATAAATGTATCTTAAGTAGATAATTTATCTATTTGACTCCATAAAAATAAAGCAGAGGTAAGGTTAAAATTCAAAGTTTGTTTTCTCATATATTTTTATATCAATCGCATCCGGGACAGAACGACACAATTTTCGCGGGCAGGTAAATCACGTCAGCATGCGCGCGCATAAAAAACATTTTTGCACTATGTTGTCAATCGTAAGAAAAGATAAGCAGATTCGCATGAGTAGTACCCAATTCTAAGGATATTTGTAAGCAGATTCGCGTCAGTTTTACCCAGTCTTGAGGGAATAAATTGGCAGATTTGCCTTAGTTCTTGTAAATTGCATGGGAAGATAAGCAGATTTTGGTGAGTTTTAATCTATCTTAAACCCGTTTTACACGAGCCCGGGTTAGATTCCACTCCGGGTCAGGTCAACACACTGCATTAAAAAAATAACGTTTACAATAGCCGGGGTCAGCTGGTTCCTTTAGAAGGTTGACCTGGGTACTACAACCCTAAATTGGCTACTTCGAAATGTTCACATGACCCCGGGTTTAGCTGGCCCGACTTCTCCTAAGAAAACTTCAGAAAAAGACAACCCATCTCATCGGGTCAACCCTACTGTCGAGAAGGCGGGTTGACCCTGGTTGGCTGCTGTTATCATGTAAACATTTGAAGAGATTTGACCATAGACAGTTTGACCCTCTATCGCGGGTAGCAACAACCCGGACTCGTGTAAATTAGGCCTCAAGGGCATTTACAGATTGTAAGCAGATTCGTGCGAGCTGTAGTTAGGAGTGATTTTCAAGTGATGAACACTCGTTCCTCTAGCCTCGAGACCGGAATGAACGTTTCCTCTTTCGCTTATTAGTTTTCTCGAAAAAATATCACCTGTGCCATCCTTCTTTCTGAACCCCGTTTGTTATTTTCAAGCTTAATGTATTAACAAACTACAAAGTGCATACACAAAGCTCGCCGTAGCCTAAGGAAGCGTATCGAAACAGTGAAACATTGTTAAGAATCAAATATTTTTATTATATTTTTATATTTTGAATACATTTGTCCAATTTTAAGAAGCCAATGTCTTATGATTCTTCTTTCTGTTTCCAATTTTAAGTGACTGCTAGCCATTTCCCTATTTTATTAATTTTTGGAAAACTTCGCAACACATTTATTAAAGATCGTTAGGAATTCCCGAGAGCAATGGGGCACACTGCTTTATGCAGGGACATGAAACTTTGCTGCACAAAACAACAGACATCACCTGACTGGTGACAGAAATCAAAACCTCGTATTTGAAAAACTCCCTTAAAAAGCGAACCATAGCTCTGGTCCCAAGATTTGTCGTTCTATACTGTATGCGGGCATTTTGGAACTGATACTTAACAATATAGGAGCTGTCTAGTTTCCATACTGCTCGACCTGATGACCTAATTCTTTTACCCTAAACCTAACCCCAACCCTAACCCTAAACGTAACCCTAAATCTAACCCTAAACTCAACCCTAACCCTTACCCTAACCCTAAACTTAACCCTTTACTTGAAATAATTAATCATGCTAATTTATGACTATTAATCATGCTTATTTATGACTACCAGGTCGAGCAGTATGGATTCCATACTATGGAAACTACGCCACCAGTACTTTAATATGTTGATGCTATATTGATAAAGTACTCGCTCTTTATTAACATGTAATTACGCATAAGAAAGCCACAAATGTTGAAAGTATAAATTACACCCTCTGAAAGTTAAAGCCATTTTGTGGATTGCCTGGTCTAATGATTTATTTGCCCTTAAATGATTGCCTTTTTACACTTTCTTCTTAAAGATAATTGATAGTCAAAGATACTTGAATAGATTGGTTATGTGGAGAATCTGCAAGCCAAACTCTTAAGCAGAGGTCCCTTTCATAGCGAAATGTGCTTTTAGCAGTTTCTTAAAATAACTATGGATTTTAGACACAATATGCAGTTACTTTGGCTTATTTTGCATTACCGCCTCTTTCTGCTATATTTGTAAAGAGTTTCGGGGTTTGGTCCTACATACCGTAAATCCCCGAATTAACCCCCTGGGGGCTTATTTATTTTTGATATTTTTGGATGAGGGCTTTTTCTAGGGGGGGGGGCTTATACGAGGGGGGGGGGCTTATAGAATTATTGTAGAAATTAAGAAGGTATTATTAAAATACCTCGTTTATTTTAGTAGAAATTTCTTTATGAGCGTTTAATTAATTACTACCAAAAGTATGAATTTGTTGTGGTAATTCAATAAAACGCCATAGGCAACCTCAGATGGCAAAAATCATCAAATAGAGGGGTCCAATTCGAGAATTTACAGTAGCAGTTGGGCTTATTCGAAGGGGGGCTTATTGATAATTTGTAGTTCCAGGGTGGGGGCTTATTTGAGAGGGGGCTTTTTCGAGGGGGGCAATTCAAGGATTTATGGTTCTTTGAATTGAAGCCATCAAAGTTTGTGGTTTTAAAGCACTAAGGTGTGTTTTTTTATACCTTTTCCTTGTTTGTTTGGCCTATTTATTCTGAAAAGACTCTGTGCCAGTGACTCTAGAACTTGGTTTTTCATATTTTTTCAACTAAAAAGCTAGGTAACATACATCCTAAACTTGAAAGTGCCTAGGGGAGCCTTATTTCAACGTTTCTTGTTTGTTACTTTTAAGTTCATTTGTATTTTGCTGTTATCTTGTATCATTCAGACCTGCTTTGCAACTTGTTTAAGCTTTATGCTAATTTGAAATCTAGGCCACAATACCAGATTATAACTCTCAAGCCGCAAAGCCATCTGCTGGGGCACAGTTTCTTCCACCTCCACCTTCAAAACAAAGTATAAAAGCTGCAAATGCTTTGAAGATGAAGCAGCCGAATGCAAGGTCACCAGAACCAGCACAAGGTAGCATATTTAAGTCCAAGTTTATGGATGTGCTAAAGGTTAAAGGTGTAACATTTGCATGTGGATCATGTTTTACTTTGCAACTCTTGAGCTTGGGCATAATTTGATAACTACAAAATTCAGTACATAATATTCTGTAGGTTCACTAGTGTAATAGAGGGATCTTGTTAACAAAATGAGACCTGCTCTTATTCAATGACTGCAAGAAGGTTCCATCCAAGTGTGTAGAGCATGTTAAGCACAAAAGTAAGGTGCAAAAATGATACCTTTTCTGGGGGAGTCAACTGGGGGCACTGAGTTACATACTTAAGTTTAAGTTTTGGGACTTTTGAAGACCAGAATCCTCTGAAGAATTTGAAAGATTTTATTGAAATGTTTGTAACAGGGAAGGTCAAAAAGTACAACCTTTGAGACCTTCCCTGTTTTTCTGCTTAAATTTCAATTAGATTTTGAATTGGTATTTTGGCATCAATCCTTAAGCTCAATGTGTTCATCTGTTTTTAGTAAAGTTCAGACTACTGGTATCCAATAGATTTAAGAAATAATGACTTAATGGAATTGCAGTGATATTTTTTGAGTTGATTTCTGAAGCTAAAAATCTTTTTATATTCAAGGCACTCTGAATGTGCAAAATGGAAATACAACAATTGAGAATGCACCACAAGATTTACTTGGCCTGGACATGAAAAAGGATGAAAGCGTCAGTTCTTTGGAAGTAAGATTCTTAATCTTCTATCGTATTGATTTATTTTAGTTCAGTGCATATCATTTGAAAAGTAATACTAGACTAAACTAGACTAAACTAACTAAACTAAAATAAACTAAACTAAACTAAACTAAACTAAACTAAACTAAACTAAACTAAACTAAACTAAACTAGAGTTTGCACTGCAGTAGATTCCATATTGAATTTTTTTAAACTTTGTAAAATTTGTTGTTCTCTGCTAATTCTGCCAGATCATGCAGCTTTAAGAAGAGTGCTGGATATTTTTCTCTTGAGTGACAATTTATTTATCAGAGTATGTGTCGCATCCTATACCATTGCATTTTACTTATGAAGTTAAGGAGTTGAGTGTGCCTTTTTGATAACTGCAAATAAATACACTTTTTTGATAGCTTTTTTTTCATTTTCAACATTTTCAACAACTGTTTTTCTGATCACTGGTTTTCCTCTTCAACTTGTGGGCAATTATTTGCGCTTTTTCATCAGAGAAGCTGGTATCTTTTGAATTCGTTTGTGGCATTTATCTGCCTCATATACGTGTACAATTGTGCAAGGTGCCTTATTTGACTCGATTTTTCTTTGCCAATAAACAACGCCTCCCACCTTTTGTGATAAGCCTTGTTTTCATATGTCATAAGTGTCAGCGATGATCCCCAATGCAGTTTCCTGATGGTCTAGGACAGTCTGAGATGTTTCACTGCTTTTACAAAAAGTTTTTCACATGCACAACAAGCAGGCTTTTTGTGCATGAGAAGGCTTTGTTTGCAGGGGAAGCTTTTTGTGGCACAGTGTTTTGTGTGGCACAGTGGACCTTTTTGTGTGCACAAGAAGGTTTTTTGCTTGAATAAGAAGTTCAAGGCTGTCTGCCTGAGTGAAAAACCTTTTCGCTTGAATGAGAAAGCTAGCTCTGTGTACTAGAAAAACTATTTGCCTCATATATTTTGGCTAGCATAATGGTTTAATGTTTGATGAATTATATTTGCAGCATGACTGAATTGTCTGATTGCCATTTTTTTCTTTTTAGAAAAGCCTTGGAGCAGGTCTTCAGTTCGACTCTTTTGACTTTGATCCCTTCAAGTGATTTTTAAAGGCAAGGTTACTCAAGAAAATATTCATAGTTTCTAAAATGAGAGCAGGTATATATATAAATAGTGTAGGGTGTTGCATTTTCGACTTTCTAGCTTCTTTGGTTGTTTAAGAGTATGCTATTACAAATATGCTGCCCCAAATCAGTGAAAGGCACCAAATCGTTTATTCCAAGCATCATATCAATTGAAATACAGAGGAGTTAATTATCAGAGGGTATGCTTAAACTGAATCTTATTTTTATTTTTGGGTATAATATTTTAATTTGTTTCTTTTTGTTGATCAGTTTTTATTTCAAAAATAAAGTTTAATGTTTATTAACAGTACAAGGTTTGGTTTTTGGTTCACTGAAAGTCATTACTGACACAGAATTATATTATAACCCCTTCTTGCTAATGATGTTCAATATTTCAGCTTCCTTCAGAAGAGGCAAGTCTGAAAGGTTGTCAAGATTCTGATTCAGGATTTTTATAGATAGTGATTCTGGCTCCACAGTTTGAACCTTTCATTTAGCAATGTGATTCAGGCTTGGCCATAGCTGAAGGGAACCTGAATCATGATGCCTGAATGGAACTGAGACTGTCTCCCTTTAACTGTTCACAAAAATCAAGCTGCCCTCCAAGAATCAATTGTTTTTTATTTCTATTTCTTTATATCCATGAATAGTTAGGAAAGTGCTAGGAGAACTGTTTACTACTCCACTGCTAAAAGTCTTATGGCCAGGCCTGTTGATTTGGTGACCCCTTATTGTTTGACTTGTTGATCAAACTTTAGGAATAATCATGAGAAGTTTGTAAACAAATATATGCCAAAGCAAAGAAATAATTCAAATTCCATAGAATGTAACTGCTGTTAAATCAACCAGTGAAGTGTTTTAAATGGCCACTTATGATGATCCTTTGCGAGTCTGTTTTGGACCAGGAATTAATATGCTATTTCCAAAATACCAGTCTTTAAATCCCCCACCTGTCAACAATAAAATCAACAAGACTAGTGTAAGGGTTGCTGAAATTGTTCGTTGGGAAAGGGTCTAATGGGGGAGGAGGGTGTTGGTGAAGAGCTCCTCAGGATAAATTATCAGATTTTACCCTTAATGATATCAAAAAGTACAGCATATAGATTTATAGTTTATAAAGAATACACTAATCTAAATGTTTAGCTGGATGTGTCTTATCTTCTCAAGTTTTATTCTTATTGAAAAAATGCCTTAATTAAATGTCTATCAGTCCATTTTAGATATATAGTGATTAGAATTAGTACAAGATAAATTTTATTTTTTATGAAATTGAATTTAAATTCCATTATTTTGGTGCATTTTGTATCTTTCCATATCATTTTTTGCATATGGCTACTTGTCTTGTGTATTTTGAAGAACAGAAATATATTTGTTTTGTTTGCTAAATGTTTGAGCAGATATCAACTCTGACTACCTAAATGCTTGAGGAATCCCAATTTAATATTTGGTTTAAGGTCCCATTCTATCTTCTGTAATACAGGCTCTTCCTTGTATTTGCTTTCCTCTCATAACCTTGGCTAAAAATGTTTTCTGTCATCATGCTTTTTTGCTGGTAGCTGTTAAATTTTTGTTAGTAAAAAATCCATATTGTAACTGTGCATATATGCTTCTGTGTTGATTTCAACTTGATATACAGCATTTCAACCCCCTTTAAGCAAGTAGAGCAAACTGATATATTAAGTGTAAAGATAGTATCTTGCAGATGTTATATTCCATAATATGCTATTAGCTGGACGTTGGACCTTCCACACAAATAAAATTTTGCGGATGAAGAGTAATTTATGTAGAATTTTATTGAGATTTGATATTTGATAATAGATTTATATTGTGTCCAATCATGTTCATTTTTGCTTAAAAACTGCAATGCTTGACATTGGGAAAAGTCGGTTTTGTAAGATTATCAAACTTATTGGCAATGCATTGAGGTCTTGGCTACTAAGCCCAGCCATATCTAATCTGTGCCAAGCTTGATAATCATAGAGGAAGTTATGAAGGTGCTTAAGTAATATACACTTTGTCTGGCACACAGGCAGCAAACCCCGCTCAGTCATTTTTATAAGCCCACTCTTAACTGCATATCACAACAATCATTTAAATTTGTTTTAGTAAGTTCATAAGAGTTTTGTGACACGTGTGTAAGAATGTAAGATCCTTGTTTTCTTTGCAAAATGCAATTTATCTTTGAAACAGATGTTACATTGGCTAAGCGCTGCATCATTAATTCCATGGTCATTACTTTAAATTACTAACACGGAAATCATGGAAAGAACAACATCACTTCAAGATAATTTTATCATAGTATTAAAATTTGTCTGTTTGGCACACATGGCATCCTCATTCTTTCTGTTACAAAAGCTTTAATAACAATTTGTACTTCGCCAACAGCATGAGCATTGCACAGTATCAACTTGTATTCTTTTGAATCTATTTTCAATCAAAGCCAACAGGATTTGACTTCTTCATAATTCTGATCATGTATCCTTTTTTCCATCCATATATTGCTCAGGTAACTTGAGTCCAACCCGTGCAGCAATATCTGCTATTGAACTTTCTCCTGCTCCTTTGTAAAAGTTTTGTAACTCCTACCAAATGGATTAATTCCATTCATTTCCATAGAAAGAAAATGAAAAGTTAAGATTATGAACTTCTTTGAAAGCTCTTTTACCTAAATAATGACCATAAAACTTTTTTGGTGAGTTTTCAATACATCTCCAGAGTCCAGATGACATAGGATTTGCAGTATTCAAATGTTTTACTCTGGAGACAATGTTTTACTCTGGAGACAATGTTTTACTCTGGAGACAATGTTTTACTCTGGAGACAATGTTTTACTCTGGAGACAATGTTTTACTCTGGAGACAGAAGGACATCTAAAGGTGCTGGTAAAATGGCAGTCTTATCTTATTTATGTGATGTTCTAAGAATACCAGAATTTTGGCTTTCATTTTGTAAGTTCTGTAGGGTATATGAATCTGGCAGAGTTAACACCAAAAGAGAAGGCAATGCTGCAGTTGTTTTGCAGTCAACTGCTGGACATATAAGAAGATAATAAATATAGCAGAATCACATGTCTATACAAAATACAAACAATCACTATAGCTAAATAGACAGGCAAGATAACGCAGTAAGGTCTGCTAACTGAAACTTGTAATTACTCAAATTTGATACTCTATTTTCCAATGATATCAAATTTATTTTTTACCTCCAACATTGCATCTCCATCTCTCACAATACAAATTTAAAAATATTGAAATAATAAGATATGTATCCTTCAATACTTTACCTGTTCCTTCCTTGTTGATTGAATGTAATTCAAATAAAGTTCACCCTCAAACATGTTCTTTTTAATGACTTCTTTATCTGATTCATGTCTCAAGCAATTCACAGTTTTGGTCAGTGTCTCGTAAGCAGGTGAAATTCTCCATGACATCTGTTGGTTAAAAAATAATGATCACAATATCTTCTTTTTCAAGACTCGTTTGTGAATGTAAATACCAACATTTTCCTGCTTGAAATTAGTATAAGTCTTAATTTGATTGATAATCAGGCATCAAAAATAAAATTACCTGTAGTATTCCCCCACTATTTTCTGATGTATGATATTAAGGTTATAGCGAAAAAATGATAGCAAGCTAGCTGCCCTCTCCCCTCCCCCTACCCCCATTTTGCTGTTGTATATGATATTAAGGTTGTGACGAAAAATGGTAGCAAACCAGGCTGGAAACTTGCCCGCGCAAGAAACAAAAGTTTCCAAGTCTGGGTAGCAAACTAGCTGCTGTTGCTTAAATTGGACTGTAAAGAATGCGCGAGAAGCAAAAAACTTGATCATTAATCGAATAATTTGTGTATATTGTTATACCGGCAGATGACCTCCAGAGGCTTGGTTTCCGAGTATTCTGAGCTCCTTTAGCAAATTTCGGATCAACCTTATACTGTCCGCCATTTTGTCAACCTTCATTTGGGCCTCGTAACCGAATAGAGGCACTTCCAAGAAAAGGAAGAAGTTCTCATCACTGGTTCTCATTCATCTAAAAAGCTGACCAGAAGACGTCCTTTTCTAGATCGATGATTCCAACCAAATATAACGAAACAGGCACACCGAAGCCAGAAGGGCGGGAGGGGGCTGAGCGGCTATAGCCCCTTCAGTTTTTTATTGAAGTATATGCGTGTATAGTGAAAAACGTCAAAGGTAAAGGTGAGCCTTTGCAGGTGATGCATTTTTGAGCAGGGGCTCAGACAGAAGTTGAAGCTATGGGGCCGCGGGCACACTAAATATTCCAAACAAGCAATGTAAAAAAATACTTTGCTTCACAAAAAAGTGCAGTGTTTCAGAAAGCATTAGGCTGATTCCACCAGGCGAATTTCGCAGCGATTTCACAAGAAAGTAGAAAAGAGTTCTACTTTTTCGCGGCAAACTATTTCGCAGCACCTACTAACCAGTCAAAGCATGGTGAATTTGCTTGATTTGTAAGAAAACAATCTTGGAACATTCACCATGCGTGCAGTTCTGAAAAGGGTGCCTTTAAATTGAGTTTTGGGGGAAATCATTATATAATTTCGCAGCGAATTCACAGTCTCGTGGAAATCAAAGACAATTTCGAAGCGAATTCGCAGTAAATTCGGTGCGGAATTTGCCTCGTGGAAATCAGCCTTTAGACAAGATTTCCTTTCAGAAACTCAAAAACTCAAGTGGAAGGAATTGTGAAAACGCGGCAACAATTTGATACGAGGCTGCGCCAAGAGAGGTATTTTTGAATCTTTGCGATGGCTGCCGAGAATGTTGGAAGTAGCGAGACGGCACTCAAAAGTATTTTTGAGGAAGGCTGGAAGTCGTTGTTAAGTATCCAAGAAAGGGACGTTCCAACTAATTCAGAAGAAGTTCAGGTGATTTTCTTGGTATTTTAAGGGATTTTCTTCGTCCTGTTTGACTTCTCTATGTATGTTGTTGTTGTATAAAAGTACATCATCCAGATTGGCTAGTTTGCGATTTTGGCGGCGGAGGTCACTATGCCTACAAGTTCAACTTACGTGGTTACTATTTACAGCTAAATATAAAAGTTATGAATTTTATTATATAATAATATCTGTTGATATTGCGCGGTTGAAGCCGTAATCGGACGCATGACATCCTTTCCAATCTTTTCGTTGTATGGTTTTCACATTGAAGAGTAAATAATAAGTTTATTTAATACAAGATTCGTTAGGTAAATGCACAATTTTATTTTGAAGTTTATAAAAAATAACTTGCCTAAATATATGTGTAAGTAATAACACAGAAAGTTGCCAAAGAACTTTCTTAAGTCCAGTTGTCAAAATGGCTATGCAAAAAGTCGACCAAGGCAAAACTGACTTGAATGAAAATATATTTTTATCTCATTTTTCTTGAATTTGCCAAAAACTTGTTTCAGTGATGGAGATAGCTGAGATGTGAAATTTTTAAAATTTTCAACTTAATATCTTTGTTATTCCTCAGATATTTTGCTTTTTGTTTAATCGGCCTAAAATTGTATCAATATTTAATTCCCCTAACTGTCAGTAAGATCAGGCAAAGTTTTGCTCCTACTATGGCTATGAATCTGAAGTCTCATCTAAGGGGCAATTTGAATAATGTTATTTTGAACTTCACTGATGATGATTATATTTATGAAAATGACATAAATTTTAAGCATTAAAAATTAATAAAAGCAATGATGATTTTTAGAATTTTGACTGGTTTTTTTAAACCTTTTAACTCTGTCTAAATCCTTGCCAAGCTTGAGATAAGTGTCAACTCTGAAAAATGATGCTAGTTAAAGGTTATTTTTATACATTCTTGTTTTATTTTTAACTTTATTCTCAGAGGGTCTTATTTAGATATGGATTTAGTGGGAAGTTCATCTTACCTTTTTTTCCTATTGATGCTCTGTTTCTTGCCAGGATGAATACCACAGCCCTTATCAAGCCTTGCAGTAAGATTTTTAGCAAAACAGGGGTGAAAAGCTGGGGTGGAGTAAGCAGCTCTGTTAGTAATTTCCTGGTTAGCTATTGGTAGACAAATAAGAATAGAAAAAAAAGGAAAAATTGATTAAAGGAGATCAATTTGCTTTTTAGAAAAATAAAGCAATCTGTAGCTCCCCTCCAGCATTTGAGGAGAGCCTGGAGGGAAGCTAAATGGCTCTCCTCAAATGGCCAGGTTTGCCTCATTATATGAGAGTTTCTATTGTTCATTTACAGAATGATATTGTTAAAGCTATAAAGTTGTTTGAAGACTCAACTAAAATGGTGAACATGATCAGTATATTTAGTAGAAATGAACACATAGATGAAGTATCTGCTACGAATTTGAGGTTGGTGGTTACAAGTTGTACATTTTTTCAGCTAAGATAATCTAATCAGAAACAATGAAAACTAAGCCACAATTTTATTATTCTGTCTCCTGTAACAAGCAAACATATTAACTTGACAATATATGAACTAAGCAAGAAACTTTCATTTTCAGTTCCTTTCATGTAAGCGTTTTAAATTTTGAAAAAAGTAAAGTTATCATCAAACTAGAATTTTTTATTAAAACCAGGTGATTTTCTTGTCTTTTATATAGTATTGAGGTATACAGCATCATTTTATTTCTTAGTAGTTTTGGATGTTGTTACTTGCCAGCCACCCTTCAAAATTTAGGAATAGCTTTATCAGATTATAATCAGTTTCCATCATATTTTTCTAGGTACTTCCTCTTACCGGCCTTCATGGGAGAGCTTAGTCTTTTACAGCAGGGTAATGATAGGAGCTCTGATGTTACAAAATCAAAAGTAAGCTAACATCCCAGCTAGTACAGGAACTTTGTAAGTGTATTCTGAAACAAGAGTATTTCTATCACATTGCCATTTTCTGCATCAGTAAAAACTATGCAGAGGACATGGTTACTAGCTATACAAGGGCCTTAGGGTTTGGAGATCTACTTAAAAATTTCCAAGAGGGGGCTCATTCACTCCTTGTTGCCATTTTACCCTAAACAACCCTTTGAAGAATGATCAAAGGGCAGTATATTTTCCTCATTTAAAAAAACAGGAATGTTTCTTAGTGCCTCTTTTAGCAAAATTTTTATTTGAATCAAGCTGCTGCTTGAACAATTAAAAGTTCACATATGATTGATGAGATAACAGAATGTTTACTTTATCAAATGAAAAAACTTCTTTATAATAACATCAAGATTTTAGTATTGTTGTATCTTAGGACATTTTAGTGTCAATGAGCTGTTTATTCAATTACTTTTGAAATATACTTTTCAATAATTCTGTCATTCTTTTATTATATTTTTCTTTATTCTTTCATTCCAGATTTATTTTCTTGACTTTCTTCAAAGATGCAACGATTATTCAATAACAGACCTAGTGAGTTTTATTTTTTAAGATATGGGATGTTTTCATTGTCATATGATGTTTAGGTACATTCCCACAGTCATCTTTTTTGACAACACCCCATTTCCTATGATCATTATATATTTAATATCCACTTTCTGTGCTTCATGGGACTTACTCATATGGTCTTCCAGTTTTGGAATAATTTTAAAAATTAATGTTTTATCAAACAACATTTGTTCTTGTTCTTTTTCTTCTTTCATCATCTTAATTTTCTCTGTTGACTTCACTGAGCATCAACCAATCCGACATCACCACCCTATATTATCAATTTCATTTACTCTGATAAGGCCCTGTATGTCAGTGCATAAGAGTAGCTTTTAATTTAATTTGGTTTAAAATTTTATTTCTCAACGTATTGGATTCTAATCATCGTTTTGCTTTGTTCCTTTCTGTTGCCTAAAATGTTACCTTAAATGTTATGATGTTTATTAATGTTTAATAGAATAAAGGAAAAATAGAAAAACACAATCCTTAAAGTTTGAGAATATGAAAATGGCTTTGAAAAAAGGAAATATTTACAACATACTTAAAGCTTTTTCGTCTAACACTCCTTAGAGTATAAAACATCAGAATAAGGGTCAGAAGGAACATAATGAAAAATATATACCCAGTTATGGATGGAAATAGGACAATCAGAAAACACAAGCACATGACCAATGTAGTTGTCCAATTAGTGCCGCGTTGAAGACATAAAACTATGAAAATATGAAGGACATTACTCTCAATTTCAAATATTCTTTTAGGCTGTGATTTCAAATTTGTTCACTTTCCTAGCTTTTTAAATATCTCATAAATGATTTATGCTAATAGCCCAATTATATTTTGGTGAAACATATTATATATTTTGGTGAAACATATTATTACTACATATTAGAATCTTCGATATCATGTATGATATAAATAAACCTTAGGTACAAAAAGGAATTGTGTCAAAATACAAGAACAGGAAGAAAAACAATTTAGGCCTGTCATCACACTGTTTATCTTCTTAATGCTTAATTTGATTTGTAAAAGATGTGTGTAAATAATCCCTAGATACCATGTACACTTAGTGAACAAAAGTATTGCACAGGTTTGACAAATGAGTAATGGCGACCGCGTTGTAAAAAACACAGTGATCGAAAATTAAACCACTTTTTTGCAGCCATTAGGCGTATTTTTATAGTTAATAACCAGTCAAACCAATCTTCAAACTGTTGGCAACACTTTTGATTTAAAGATTGTAAAAAGTTACTTTTTAAAACGTTAAAAAATGTAACTTTTTATCGGACAGTCTCGCAGCTTTGAAACCTTTGTGAAACTTGCTAAAAGTTTGTCAAAAAATTTTTGTAACAGGCTCTGTTAATCACGACATGACAAGTTGAGAAAAACATTTAAAAGATCACATTTAGGTGTTGGAGTACAAAGTTGGTCATTAATGGCCTTGTATTTGGTGGAAAGTGGCATATTTTAAGCCATTTTATTATTCCTACTCTTTTACAGCTATTGAGGCACTTGAGTGAACCTGTTTATCGCAGGAATTTTAGTATTTTCATTTAATGAAAGGACGAAATGTTGTTGATAAGGCCCATTGCAGCTCCAAAAATTTCCGAGCAAAAAGTTTAGCATATTCTCTAACAAAAGTGAGAAAATGAGCAGTTCTAGACACCAAAACATAAAATAAGTATTCCTGTGTTCATTTGAATAAGATATTGCAAATTGGTGCAAATATAAGCAATTTGAAAGCACATGTTTCAAAGGTACTTCTTTCATCATGGTTCAATTTTTGGGTTTTTGCAAATGTCGATATTGTTTGATAATAGGCACAAATCAACAATATTCTTGCATTTTACAAATTTAACACCAAACCTTGATAAATTTTCCAACATATTTCAGTTAAAAATTCTTCTTATAACTTTTATGAATCTTGCTTTGGCCACTTGAAATTTGGTTCGTTAAAATTTTTTGCTGTAGTGCCGCCGATTCTGTTTAAGCCTGTGCAATACTTTTGCTAATGAAGTGTAGATGGGTTGGTTTTTGGAGTACGGCAAAATAAGTATTTTAAACACTTAAACCTTAATATCAATGTTCTTTGAGCATTTATTTTCTTTAGCTTCTTCGTGTGTCTATGATTTTGTGACCCTTTTTGTCGCAAATTTCTCTTTGTTCTTTAATATACATCCAAATATAGCTTACTCTTTATACCTTCCTCACGGACAGCATGGAAATAACTTTATATATTTCAATCTTGTCTTGCTGCAGGATTTAAAAAAATTCTGTGCTGATGAGGAGAATGAATCCAAGCCTATTCGTCCAAATGTTTCCACTGACAGACAAGCCAAAGTAGACAGATATAAAGAGACAAAAGCCCTGAAAGAGAAAATTTCTGTAAGTTTACTTTTAGATAAATTGACATTGCCTATTTACTGCTAAATCCTACTAATTTATTACAAGAGACAAAGGAGTCGAACGTTCCAAACGATATCAGATTACTATTTGTGATTCGAAGTAAGAGATACATGCTCTATTTTCAAGTACATCCAGAGCTTCTTCTCTGTTATATTTTGGTGAAGTATTTAACTGTATTGAAAATTGGCTGGTAATTATCAATGGAAAAGCAAATTGTTTTCAGTTGACAATTGACTTGACAGCTGACTCCTTCTCGACTTGGAACTTCATAATGACACATTGATTTGATGTTAGACTAACTGATTGAAAACGGCCAAATATTTACAGGTTTTTAAGATGGATAAAATTACTGAACTTTTAGATGCCATTACTTTAATTTCAATGTCCTTTTCATTTTCTCAAAATGCCTCTATTTCTCTATTTTTTTGTATAGAAACTGGAACAGAAATTGAAGTTGTCTCCGGAAAGTGTGGATGAAGAAACGCAGGTTAATTTTATGTTTCATTCATTTTTAAAATTTCAATCCGAAAAGTATTCAAGTAAATTGCTGAATGTAGCCTCTCCTGACCAGTTTTATCCGCTAATGCTGTGATGTGTCCCCAATCGCCATTATTTGTCTGAGGCCTATTTTCTGTTACTCCTTCTAATAATTTTTTTTATATTACTGGAAAGAATTACTACATTTCAAAGTTGCTAGGTAACAAAGGTTTTGTCTTCAATTTCAAAATAGTAAAGCAACAAAGGTTATGTCTCCAATTTCATATTTTTCATTCTGGAGAAAATTTACCATTAGAAGTCTAGAACCCTCCTCTAGTTCGAAATTTATTCAATGTATTAGCATACTCCATAGCAGAATGCAGTTACCAGTTAATACATTGAACCTTTTGTTATTTATTTTTAGCGTGAATATTATCTATCTTGGATCCGACTGTGGGTAAACGAAAGTGTAGACAAGCTCTCCTTGATAACAAGTAAGTGTTCCAATGTTTGGTCGCAAAACTGGACTTGGATCGGGTCGTAGTTCATTTCGACTACACCCATGTGGTACGTTCATTGCAGGAATGTCCATATAATCCTGAGCAATTTAAAGTTGATCGGGAAAATGACAGTGAATTCCGGTGCAGTTTGAAGGCGATTGCCGATTGATGGGTCTTATATCCCCAGAAATTTAGAGATAAACGCAGGTATGACTGGAGTATTCAGGGCCTTTGAGATTTCTATTGGTCAGCGAGTCCACGGGGATATGGTAGGGAAGTGAAAAGAATCGACATTCAAACCAATAACCCTTGGCCTCCTAGAAAGAAGACCTTTTTAAATGCTAGTGGCCGTCATGTTTTGTCTTTCAGAACTTCTGCTAAAGGCGAATTTTAGCCAATAATAATCAGCATGATGTCATTTTAAATTTCTTCAGAAAAGTCAGCTGCAGTATTTTGTAGCAGTAAAAATCAAATATTTTCATCGATATATACTAGTATAAATGATGATAGATTTTGATTTTTCCAATTTTAACAATTTTAACTTTATCTAAAATTGATTACAATCAGCTATTTATGTTGCGTGAACAGTTGATTTTTAAATAAAAATGACAATCACAATTGAATAGTTTTTCCTTCCAAATTCATTTGATGAATTTGGAAAGCTTGAAATATTGAATGAAAACTTTTTGTTTTGGAACGTCTTTAGTTCACAGTACTCAATTATAAAAGAAGTTATTCTTCAAAATACTTGCATTTTAATCTTGTGGTTTTTTTATTTTCTCAGGCGAATTAGAAATCCTTGAACATATGAAAAAGCTTCAAACAGGAAAAATTAAGCCAGAAGAAAAGCCAAAACCTAGAGAGGTAGTCTTGTTGTTTTGGTTCTTGCCCTGCTTTCAGATTGCTTTTATTGATTGATATCTGCAAACAATAAGGCAAAATAGGTCGTTGTATCGTTAAAATCATTATTCAGTATTCTGCTGACCACAAAAACATATTTACTTGATAATTCATGCATAATTGCTTCTACGTATTAGTATGGTTTGTCTAATGACAGTCATAATTCTAAATTAACTATTGATTTTCAGAATTTTAGACTAATAGCCACGTTTTTTTATTTCTATGTGTTTTGAAATTCTGATTGAATGTAGAATGAATCTTGTGAAATATGAAAAAAATCTTGAATATATGAATTTTTTAACTTTTGATATGATGATGTAAAGAACTTTTCTGCAGCAAAAATCAGCGAGTAGTAATCAGCGAGAGTATGTATCCATTTTGACAATGTTGATTTCCAATGTTAATTGTTTAGTTTAGTTTGTTTGTGATCTTAATTATTAGTTGTTTAATTGTTTTCATAATAAAGTAGTTTAGTTGATTTCTTAAGGTTTTGAAGCTTGAAACTGAATTTGAAACAAATCATAAAATTTCGAAATTAACATGTGTTTTCTCTTCTTTCCAGCCAATTAAACCTATATTGATCACAAAGGAATCTATTAAGGTAATCGAAGTTGCAATATTTTCCATAGCTGTTTTCATTTCATAGCAGGCTTAATTGCCTTGCTTATTGAATTACACTGAAAAACTAATCAAAACAGTCTTGAAGAAGTGTTTCTGCAATGTAAGACTTAAAATGTTGAATGTTACGCTAATGATAATAGTTCACAGCTTTTATAATACTTCACTGCTTGAAAACTGCACATGGAAAGAGGTTGGAAGCATGTGATATGCAAAACAAGTTTGAATGTTAATCGTTAGTTCTTTGTTTTGGATAGACACGATTGCGTAGGAAGTAATAGGCGGGGCACGTTCCTTCTCTTTTCAATACATACCTATGGCCCTGGGTTGACATGTGTTTCTAGGATAACGGCCATTTCTTCTCTCCCTTGTTGTATTTTTAAGTTTATAATGTTTATATTATGTTTATTGAAAGGGATCGTTATTTACTTATATGATAACATGAGAGCAAGTTATCCATTCAATTCTGTTGATCTGCTTCTCCAGTATCAATGTATTTCTGTATCCTTTTTCCTCTTACTATTTGATAAGATAATATCTTTAATGTAGTAATGATTTATCGATATGAAATTCTCTGGAAATATTTGTCCTCAGAGCGGATAGCCTTTTCTTTCAGTCAAAAGTTTTTGGCGCTGGATACCCCAGTCTGCCTTCCATGACACCTGAACAGTGGATGGACAAGCAAATCGCAGATGGGAAAGTCGTTCTAGACTACAAGTAGGAATTTTATATTGCTAATTGCTTAGGTGATTTTGCTGTTCCGTTTTTACGTACCGTTAAAGCTGTGTTGAGTCCCCAATGTGTCTTATTCGAGTCCATTTGGAGGTTCCAGGGATGGAACGTAAAAAGAATTGAGCTATTAGAGATAGAACTCTACCGAAACGTCGACTAAATAGAATTATTTGTATGGTTTTAATTGGTCTGTAAGCATTAGTTGTACAGCATGTTGGTACCATTACTGCATTTGCGACCTTCACAGACATTTAATTAAGGTGCAACCATTGTTTGTACCGCTTGCTAACGTTTCAGCCATTTGGTTAACACTCCTGTCAGACAATCTCTAATACCTAGCATAGACTTGTTCAACGCTAGATAAACAGTTTCAACCCTCAAAAAGCTTTTAATCAATTTGTTGGTAATACATTTTTCAGTTTTATTTATAGCTATCTTCTTTTTACTTTGATGAATGCCTTCCAACGTAAAATTAGGTACCTGCCCTCCATCTCAATAGAGTTTTTCACCAAGACTTGGCTCTACCAGTGAAGGCCTTCTCAAGTTTTCTTGAGATTCGCCATGCTAGTGAATATGGTAACCCTCTCCTTGTTTTGATCAAAACATGCGTGCTACGCTTCCAGTTTAGCTTTAGAAGTAGAACTTTCGCTGAGATAGTAAGCAGGGGCGGACATGTAGCCAAATGTTTGGGGGAAAATCAATTGTTTTATTAAGATGGCATCACATTTTCCCAATGTTTTAGAACAAAAGACCATTGTCCCCTCCAAAGTATTGACCACTGATAGTAAGCTGTTATTTCGCTAAGATGGTATAGCTGCCTGCGAGGTCCCAGTTTGATTTCCAGGTGAATAGTAAGGCCTAAATACTTCAAGTAAGCACAAACTATCAATATATGAGGGCATTTACAATTTCTTGCTTCAGCCCAAACGTCAACAGTGCTCCAACTGAACATTCCTCCGACGATGAAGATGATGATGATGAAGAAAAAATACAAAAGGCAAGAGCTTGGGATGAATGGAAAGATGGTGGGTTCTTAAAGTTTGCGTCAGTTTACTCAATAGTAATGCGATTCTGAAAATTTCCTGTTTTGGTTTAGTTATGTCAATGAAAGATATGTTTAATTTCTTATTTGTATCATAGTCGTTATTTCTGAAGTACCAAGTTTCATCCGTTTTCCAGTGGTTTTATTGTTAGTGCGTTAAGCATTTGTACTGTGAAGCATTTGTAACATATCATTATGGCACCAAATAAAAGATGAACTTTTTTGTGTGCACACTTTTATCATTTTTCAATTTATATTTTGTTCATTAACTTTTAGTTGGTTGATAAAACTACTTTAATATTATGGATAACTCTTCCGGTTTTGATGCCATTTTGAAATTTGAGGCACTTCTCTACAGTTGCATTTCTTCTCGGTTCTTGGCAAAGATCTGTCTCCTTCAACTCAGACTTTTGAGAATAGTTGATCTTTTTTAAAACAAACCAATTTTTCGCTTATTAAACAAATCAATTCATTTTTAGAGCACAAAAGAGGGGAAGGCAATCGCAAAGACAGGGGCTGAGATGGAACCCTGAAGAACGAGAAAAGGAATATCTACTGTAGACTTGAGGTACCAGTTGAAAGCTGGAGATCGTAAGGTGCCACTTTGTATCTATCTACTTCGCTATTCAGGGCAGGCGTTGCCACATACATTCCTTGCGATGACATTCAGGTTTATTACATTGATTGCAAATCTCGTCACAGAGATGTGATCTTGCTAAGATCGTCGTGGTTTGTCACGTCTTTTACAAAATGTATTAATTACATGTAATTGGGTGTAATGCATTATTTTTACTGCCTACGCAAGACTTTATATCATGTGATTTATAAAGTTATTTGAAACAAAATTGAAATCCTTCGAAAACGAAGTGCAGGGCAAACGTTCATTTTTGTGTCAGAGTTTGCTTGACGAAAACAGAGTTGTCCGGAAAAATGGAAATGGTTTGAATGGTAAACGGAGAATCGTAGTAACAGGGCGTAAGAGAGAGGCACAAAAAAATCATGTTACATTTTTTTTGAATTTCGAAAGTCTAATTTTTCTAAAAAAAAGGTATGTCTATTTACAGGACTTGAAAAACTTTCTAAACTGATATTTCATGAATGGCTACTACCAGCAGTAACAGCCAATCAAAATTGGTTAAAGTAATTCGGTATGTGTTTCGCTAAAATGAGGTTCCCAACAAAGGGTAATACAGAAATACAGGTTAAAAGAATATTTATATGCATTGCAGAGAAATGTGAATATTAAAAAGCTCTCTAAAATCAGCGAAAGGGTTTCTGAAGAAGATATTAACAGCATTTTGAATTTTAAACGGGTTTTCTATTGCGTGATTTAGATTTGGTAACGGACTTTTGTAAAAAACATGCCTGATGGTGATGATAGTTTTTTATGCTCGGTGCTGAAAATAAAGAAAAAGCTGCCAAGTTCTTTGAAACAGAAACCTTGACAAGTGTTAAGAATAAGCGCTATATTGTTTTCTGGGACTGTTAAACTTAAATTGTTAAAAGATGCTGTGCACAAATAATAAAATATAAAAAAATCTGCGGTGTCATATGAGTCTGAACTGCAGAGTTAGGGGCTGATCCAGGATATGTGAAAGATTGCTACTGTAAAATTGAGGAGGAATAAGAATATCACACTGTAGTTCTGAGGGAAATTGATGAATGGAGGCATTGTTTAAAGCTGAAAATGCTATTCTATTGTATAACTATTTAAATACTATTTTGAGGTTTATCTACCTTTACGTCATCTAATTCAAATCCTGCGTTTTTATGAGAGTTCACGTCGTATGAAGTTGTACTTTTTTGAGACTTCTTTACCTTAATCAGCTCTGATACCTTGCTGATGGCTTTGTCGTATGGTTCTAGTGATCTGGACCACTTTGGTGCCCAGTCCCATGTTTTTAAACGTTGAGGCAACACTCGTGGTTTCTTGCTTTGAAGAATGTTGATTATAATGATGGCAACTATCAACAGCAAGACTGGAATGCCTATTCCCAAGAAGACGGCTGTGCCAGCTAAAGAAAGGCCGAACACCATTCCTGGAATCACGAAGAAGACAATGAAGATGTACACGATTGCAAACCAACGAAATCTAGCCGTGGTGTTACCAAGACACTTTGCCATGTTCATGGGCACTTTTCTCATAAAAGGAACTGGGTACCACACGAGAATGCCAGATATGTTGAAGAAAAGGTGACAAAGAGCAATCTGCAATGTGTATCTGATCTTGCTTGAGTCTGCTGCGAAGGAGGCCAGCAATGCTGTTGTTGTTGTCCCGATATTGGAACCTAGTGTCAACGGATACATACGATCCACACTCACAACTCCAACTCCAACCAATGGAGTCAGTGCTGAGGTGAAGATGGAGCTTGATTGGACGAAAAATGTCAACACAGCTCCAAAAACTATGGCAAGGTAACCAGTGAGGAATCCAAATGGTTTTGGGAAATCAGTGTTGACAACTTTCCTTGTCATCACAGCGAGGCGTCCTCTGAACATGGAATGCAAGAGCTTTACGATGGAAACGAGGCAGACACATAACACGAAAATCGAAAGGACGAGAAGTATTGTTCCAACGGCGTTGTCTGAAAGCGAGGTGCCATGAAATAAAAAGTCGCAGGGGACATCTTTCACCTTGACCAATTTTGTTGTATTTACCATTTTATAGGAGCTCCCAACTGATACATTTGCAAGATGCGTCACATTGTGCTGACTTTCTGCGCAGAATTGCTGAATCATACTTTTCTGCTCATATTGCATGCGCTCTTTTTCGGTTTGTGCTTTTGCAATCTTCTCAATCAATTTTTTGTCAAGCTTGATGACCTTATCTGTGAATGGCTTGGTGATCTTCTTAAGGTAGTCCTGCTTCAGACTCTCCTGTGTTTTGAGGTTCAAAGATTCGACAATTCTGTCACTCAGGCGGAACAAATAACCAGTTATTGCCTCAAGGGGCAGGAAAATAAGAACAGTCAAGAAGTTGAACATGTCATGAACTGTGGCGGCAGCGAAAGCACGACGAAATTGATCCCTGTCTATAGACTGGCCAATGGACACCAAGGTATTCGTAACAGTTGTTCCAATATTGGCGCCCATTATGATGTATATTGCATTCTCTACTTTGAGAACTACAAGCAAAATTGAATGAACATGATCACTTAAAAGAAACCACACTGGCTCCAAAACATGACCCAAGGGACGGTTCTGGTAATTCTGCTACATAAGAGAATCTCCCTTGGTGTCCCTTGTGAAAACATTACAAGGTGCAACATTGTTTGAAACTGACATCTATTTGTGTAGTGCTGGTTACAAGCCAAAATGAAATACACTAGAGTCAGACATTATTTTCTCTACAATTTCGACTCCGATTGAAAGGTTTTCGTCTAGATCTTTTATTTCAAATTCCTACGAAATGTAGGCAATAATTCTCACGAGAATTGTGTTTTGTGTAGCTGCAGCACCATTAAGGGTGCCGTTTCCCAACTTGGCAAATCATGATTCATGTTATTACTCTACAAAGGTATTGAGAAGGTGTAAAGAAGTGATTTAAGTAATGTATAGCACTAAAATAATACAGAAGAGGCTGTTTTTATGGTAAAAGGTCCTAAACTTGTGGAAGAAGCTTTTCACTTACCATCTCCAGCTACCATAGCAACAACAATAGATGTTGATGTGGAGGAGCTTTGTACCAGCACAGTTACCAATACCCCGATCATGAGTCCCGCGACTGGGTTGCTGAGGATTTCATTTTCTGAAAAGGCCCTTCCAGCTGCT
This sequence comes from Rhopilema esculentum, assembly GCF_057945365.1. Lineage (NCBI taxonomy): Eukaryota > Metazoa > Cnidaria > Scyphozoa > Rhizostomeae > Rhizostomatidae > Rhopilema > Rhopilema esculentum. The sequence goes on from NC_142830.1 coordinate 12,936,792, forward strand.
TTGCCACCCAAAAGACGGAAGGCTGAGCTCAGAAAACTCAAGGAGCAAATGAACATGTACAGCAAAGCTAACAGCAGAGACACCTTCAGTACGACAATAACGACGCGCTTCACCTTGCCAAGGCCGTCCAACTCTGTTGGTAAAGAAAGTGTTTTTATAGCTCATAGAGCTAATTTTCTGGTTGTAATACATAGCTTTCATTTACGGTCTAATTTTAGAATTACTGTAAACATTACTGCACGGATGTTTGAAAGCCATTTGGGATTTACCACCATGCTTTCAGCCCGTATACAATTTTCATATTGTTTGTGCTTGAATCATAGAATGTACAAGTTTTTCAGTTAAATCCGTTGTTAGGTTAAACTTAGTGTTGCCACAAAATCAATTTCATAATCATTAGCACAAAAACTCCAGTACAACATTGTTTGAAGTGTTTTATAAACGAGGCCGGAGATGTATAAAGACACGAGATATCTCGATTTCAGGTAGAGGATGAACAGATTTCATAACATTGAAGAAATATTATACAATGCTCCAATATATAGCGCATATTTTTTACCTTTGATGGCAGAGAAAGGATAAAATAACGAAAGTAGAAATGGTTATATTTTACTTTTTCAAAATTTGCAGGACCTACCCGACCACTTGGCACTCGTATCTTTGAATTCAGGCAAGGCCCAAACATCAACTGATTCATCGTTGTGTTTTTGAGAACCCTGTGAAAATAATTTTGCCATTTGATGAGATGAGTTTGAAATTGTATTTATCCGTGATAGATACTGCCAATTTCGGCTTCATTGGTTCCTAAACCTTGTTAAAATATGATTTAGGAAATTTTTATCCATTACTGCTATCAAAACCTGACGCAGCTATTCTTTAACCACTGAAACCTGACGCAGCTATTCTTTAACTCGTCAATAAAGAAATCAAACATTTTAAGCTAAAAATGTAATGTAAGCGGGACTAGCTAAAAATGTTAAATCATAATAAATGCATCGCGCTATGCACAGTCTCGCTCTTGTGAGCCTCTTTTTCGCTTTTCTTTCTATCATTCATTAGGCTAGTCCTGCTCTCTATCTTTATTTTGCATTGCTACATGGACTGCTTCGCTTAAAAAACAATTCCCCTTTAAGAAGTTACATCAGTTTTAAAGATTCGTACATCACTACTAAGGAATATCAAAACGTTATTAATGCTTCATTTGGGAATCTCATCTCGAGGTTAAGTATGTACGCTGTTATGTACTTAAATTATTTTATGTTGTCGTTACACTTCTATCAGAAACAACCAGGTTAAGAAAAACTCAGGTTGAATGAAAGAGCATGGAAAGACGAGGTATAGGTAATTTCTCACGAGGAACTAAGGGCTTGAGAGATGCCAAGGGGATAAATTCATCAACTGTGAAAGCAATTTGATAAAAAACAATCCAACAAGATCGACAAACGGCAGGTTTGAGAGCAATAATCTCAAAAATGAGTGTCTTAAAATCCAAAATCTCACCTCACTTGAATTTTTTGGATCCATTGTCAGGAGTTGGAAATTGAACTTTGACCTGCAGGAGAAAAATATATGGTGTTAGAATACTCTTCACTTGCCTGTTATCTGTTCTTGAGAACTTATCGTCGCTATTGATTCAAGTTTCAGCATGTTTATAATCACAACGCTATACCAAGGGCCATTGCTTTAAGGGGGCTTGAGGGGTGTGTCACCCCCTTGAAAGAAACCCAGAGGCTTTTTGCCATCTAGGGGTGCTTTGTCGGCAAGTATATTGACTGCGAATCAAGAGTCCAAGTTGCTAAAAGAGAGTGTGACTGCGGTGGAGAAATGATTGAGGGAGTAGAAAAAACTTCTCTCTTCCCTTTTATTTCTCCTCCACAGTGACCTTTCCTTTCAAACCACGAATCCTTTTATCGCAGTAGTTCTATTTCCCCGTTTGTATTTTACATGAAGAAAAATTTTAGAAAGTGTAATATAGGCCAGCTCTTTAGTGTCGAAAGCTTCCAGAACCTGTATTACAGCTGTTCAATTCAAAGGCAATCGACAGATGAACGCGTGAGTGGAATCACGCTCACTGATTAATCAATTTATGATTGAAAGATACCCTGCGCCCATCTGTCGATTGCCTTTAATTACAAACTGCAAATATCACAAAGAGGACTAATATTGATACAGTTCGTAATATATTGCTTTGCTTTTGCATATTAAGCATTCAAAAAGATACTGAAAGTTAAACTTGGTGGAAAATATATGACTGCTTCCAACACAGGCGGTTAGGTCTGTCGTGGTCATGCCTTTCATTTTGACATGTGGTGATCCATTCAATTACTCTGGAAGCCATTAACAAAAGAGAAGATCAGCTATTATCGACTTTGATTGTGATGCATAACATAATTCAATCTCATCCACAATGGCAATTGTTTTTAAGATGCTAGAATTTGAATTCGATGTTCAAATAAACCAAATCCTTATATTCAGAAAAAACAGAAATTTCAATTGAACAGGAAACAAAAGCGGACAATGTGGGACGCTGAAGGCATCAGAAAGGTAGTTTTTCATTGGATGCAAGACAAAAACCTTTTCTTAGACTGAAACAATGATCCAGGATGGCGGGAAAGAGCCAAAATGTAATCGGATTTCTTCAACTAATAGGAAACCCACCAGGGTGAACCTGTGCGCCTATTTGCAAAAGATCCTCAGCGCAGAGCGTCAGAGAGAGAAGTTTTTGTAGGAAGGTTCAGGAGAAAAACAGTACTTTACTTTGGAGATAACGTTAACTTTGGCTGAGAATTTTCAGCAACCATATCATCTCCGCACGAAATGCTTTAAAATCTAATAATCAGTGAATATCTTATAATTGTTACGCGGTACTTTTTATTTTCCAAAGTCAAGGATAGATTGTTTTTAAAAAGGCACTTAATAAATGATATGATATGTTGCAGGAAAATCTGGTCATGGCGCACAATTTATTCAAGGAAACAAATCTTAAAGCGCGAAGTCATCGTTAGAGTCACTCTTGGAAAATAGGGACATTTGTTCGAATCATGATCTCGTTGGTCACTCCTTTGGGAAAATTTCGGACACGTACGCAAGTTGATAAGTTGCTCATTGTGCATTGTTGCGAAGCAGCGATTGAAAATAAAAGAAAGTAACTAACACAATAAGGTGACATGAAATGAGGAATAATCATACTAGGTGTGCTGAAGATATGATTAAGCAACAGGTCATTGTCCCTATGTGCCAATTAGTCTTACGGGAATAAACTTTGAAAAAATAAAGCTACTTGATAGAAGAAACCTTTTCAAGCAGAGCAAAAAACATGTGCCACTTTTCAAAGTGAAATTTGGTACAATAGATGTAAAATAATGTTTTTGGAGCTGTTGCGAATAATTATGGAAACTTTTGAATGTAAGGCATAAAAAATTTGGCGAACGCGCGCTTTGTGTGCTAATGCATCGCTACTAGTTAAAAGAACAGCAAAGCCTAAATGGCCTTTGGACAAAAGTAAAGATTGAATTGTAAGAATATAATGAATTTACACGAAAATTGGGGGTAGTTGCAAAAGTCATGGAAAATCTAAATTTATTTGTCACTACCGTTACTGTTAAAATAAAGCACACAAAATCATTGGACGGATATTTTAGTATAAATTCTTGTCAAATTGAGCTAAATATTCACTCGTAAAAAAGTTGATATAATTTGTATCTCTGACGTTAAATATATTTATAACATGCGCTTACCTTGGTTTCGGCAAAGAAGCTGCCTCTGAAGTCTTTTGGCTGTGTGATTGTATCGTTCCCTCTCAAGCCATAACTTCTCTAATCGTCGCTCTTATATCTGAAACCAATGGGGAATCCCTAAACACGAATACAGCACGTGAATGAATGGCTTTGGGTCTTTAATAACATAATCTGAACACGTGAAGTCACCCGTAACACACAAAGTGATCACTAACTGATCATGTCTTGAGTCGCTTCATAAGTTTTGTGGACACTTCATAAGTTTTGTATGGGCACTATGGTATGGGTGAATTGCGTGAGCGGTTTCGGAAACATGCGGACAGCCGCGCCATAGATTTGCTTTAAAAAGCAAACAGTTGGAAAGAAAGAACTTAGAAATTGTTGGCAAATGAGACGAGAGGGGTCTTGCAACAAATCATGGAGAATTTTCCAGATGGGAGGGTGTTCGCTCTACGGCATTGCAGCACGAAACAACCAAAAAACAAATTGCACGAAACATGCTTCCGCTGAAACAGTGAATTTGGAAAAATAGGGGTTTTTCGGGAAGGGGTAGTTCACAAACTGTCAATTCTAGGCTCCTGTTGGATTAGATTACACATAAAAATTGAAGACAGCAAACATTGATAAATGTTACTAATGAAATTCCACATTAAACTATGAAAACATCGTTAAAAATCTCCCTCAGTTTTTAAACCGTCTTTTCATGATTCACGACTTGCTTTGAAAACTCGATTAAATCAGGTTTTCCATTCCAGTATTGTTTCTTTTACTCGTGGAAGCACGTTTTTATTGTAGAGAGCAAGTGTTGTCGACTTGTTCGTTACACGTGAGGACCACGTTAACTTCATGCACATTGCAGCCAATTAATTCTTGATTGCATGTGTTCACAAAACAAATTCCTAAATGGAAATCCGAAATGAAAAGGAGAATCCCTTTTTTGTTTTCGTAATTCCAATTATTCACAGTTCCCTGATCACATTATGTGTTTTATGTGTTTCATGTGAAAATATTTGGCAATATTTGGGAATATTTGGGAATATTCCTGCATTTTGGAATCTTTTATCTAGAAAGGCTTGCCAAGGTTTCTGAATATAAGCAGAAACTAAATGCAAACGCTTTCTGCGGTAACGTCCAAAATAAAAAAATGCGACCGACGTTAGAACATGCTAAACCTCAGATCAAAAATTAGAAGGAGAAACACTGCTTTTTAAAATTCAGCTAGTAAGCCGTGCTACGAAAAACTGCTATTAAGCGACAATTTACTGTGTGAAGTTGCAGAAAAATGAATTTGTAAGTCCAAAACTAAGAACAATGAGTTTCCCTGGTTTTATAAAAAATGTCGCCGGCTAAGAATTAGAAAATTTTCAGCAACTACGTCGGTCTAGCATGCTAGAGGGTTTCCTCGATTTTCCGTGATTAAAAAGTCATCGATTTCCAAAGATGGATTTTCTGAATTTAGGCCCGAGTCCGAAATTCACCCACGCCAGTAATGTACTGTGTTGCGTTGAAAAACAACCAACGCAACTCAACAGAACTCAAACGTCATGGATACCTCCAAATTTTGTAAATTCTAGACTGCAATGCTTCCATATGCATGGATAGAGCTGTTTGGACAATCAAGCAAGCATTTGACAGCCTTTCGCTAATTTTTGGAAACGCATCCCCTAAATTATTGCTGCCTTACATTGAAATTGTTCTTACAACTACAGTAGGGAAACTTTCATCACAAAATAGTCATTTTTCAGTTGCAAAAACGATATTTTTGCATCAAAATTACACGAAAGAAGGACATACTGAAGAATTCTACTAAAAAGAACAAAGGGTATGACGAAAAACTTCGAACGGTAGCAGTGGGTGTTAGTTACTGTGACAATAAATATGAGAATATTAAAATAGCAAACATAGTCTAAAAACCTACGACATAGTGACAAAATTGACTTTCTCTAAAATGCAAATAAAAATGAGGACCTCTTCTAAAGGATGGCTCCCACACTTCCCTTGTTTCCCAAAAATAAAAATAAGCAAACTAATTCGGAGGGTATGGCCTAGAATTAGTTATTTTGTGATATTCCACTCCAGGAACATCTCTCTTGTTGCAATTTTTAGTGGGTTCCTACAAAAATCTCTTTGGCGTGTGATATTTAGCAATAAAACAAGCAAAAAGCCCTGGAGTGGCCTGAATATAACGAGCTTAGCGCAAAAAGAAATGCACATTAAATCGATGCATGTCAGTCCATTTTGCATGTTGTTTTTGCACCTACATTTCTAAATGAACAACACCCATTAATATTTCAGAAATTCTTCAAGCACCTAAGCGTGTTCATATGACAATTTAAACCTGAAACTGCAGGGATTCAGTTCCGTGGTAGGCCTACATTCCCCTCAATTTTAGACGCATAAAAAGCTTATCAATTTCAATTGTATCCAGTGGCAGACACTTGGGGGGGGCGAGGGGCGGCGACCGTCCCCCAATACTTTGGAGGACAATGGTCTTTTGTTGTAAAACAATGGGAAATATGACGTCATCTTATTAAAACAATAGGCTTGCCCCCCAATATTTGATCAAGTGTCCGCCCCTGATTGTATCTAACTAAGAATAAACCTTGTTTGTATTCCACTGAGAAGAGGCGCATGCTACTTTGAATGAGGTTTTTTCCCCAGAGGATGAGTATTTAATCTCAAGAGAAACTAATTATAAAATGTACCAAAATGAAAGCAAGACTTTCCTAGCAGCGTTCCTTCCAAATGTTGTCATACTTTTATACACAATTTTGGTAATAACGAGAGTTGGAGGTCAAACTGTTGACATGAAACTACAACTCAACTTCTAATGGTAGGATACGATTACATATTTACAAATGTAAATCTATGGAATATAAAGTTTAAGTAGCAGGCAGTGCACTTTTGGATGCGTGAATCTTGCACCATGTGATGGAACAACGTCATATCTGCCTTCTCGAAGCGATTGCGTTATAAACGGGGGACAGCAATAAAAAACAGCACATATATGCATTTCAATTTTTAGAAACTGTTTTGCACATCAGAAAAGGATGGGGGGGACTGTGCTTTGATATGTTATAGGTATCGCTAATGCTATTTAATGTTGATATGATACCCAGCCCATGTAAAGGACGTTATCAGGTGAAGTGCAAATGGATTGGGAGTGGGGGTTGGGGGGGGGGGTCAAAATGAGTGCTTATTCAAAATCTAACATTAATAATTGGCAACATATTTCAGTTGATGAGACAGGCAGCAGGGGATAAATTAACTTTAAACATATGTTACTATACACAATTCAATGTTTGAAGAATTGTTATTTTCTTAAAGCGGAAGAGTTACAAAGAACATTAAATTTAAATTGATTCAAATGGCTCCGTTAAACCATACGTCTATTGTCATTGTTCATTGTTTCATGTTACGAGTAGCTCTTGATAACAGGGAACTCTTGAAGCAGAGAACAGGCTGTTGCAGAAACATAGGCCTACTGAGCTGCCATTCTATAATCTAGAACTTCTGATTAATTCTGACCATTAATTTTGTTCCATGGGTTCTTCTTTGCTCACGCTGAAAAGGAATGGAAATTTTGCTAAAATTCAACGATTTCTGCATAAGGTATAGTGAAGAATTTCTGATTGGCAATTTTATGAAATGGGACATCGATACCTTGAGTAAAACTTGCACAGATTTTAGCGAACAAAAATACTCCAAAAACTTGCTTACTAACGAGGAAATTTTGTGCTTAGAGTAACATCGGTGCTCGTGCCGGAAAAAATCCTGGTATCCAATGAAGAATGCCTTTAATTCCTATTGTTTTCAAACAATGGTGCCACAAATACCTCTATCCTTTCTACAGTACCTCAAATGCAATTCAACTATAACACTGAATAGTCTAGAGGACACCCCTAAAATTATCGAGCACTATATTGGAGTACCAGAGGCTGACACCAGCATGCAAATGTCATCAAAAACGCTTACCGTGCAGTGCCTCTTACGATGCCTTGCATTGACAAAGAGGCCAGGGCATTTACCGTTTCAGTCTCTTCTTTTTCCAGTCTTTCTGCTTCTTGTTGTGGTTTTGCAACTTGGGTTGCAATTCGTTTGATTATTGGCCAAAATTTGCCTGGAACACGAGAAATTATCGAATCAGTTCCATTAGAGATGCAACGTTGTTTAAAAAGTCCAAAAGAGCAAGCAAAAACTGCTCATGCCAAAAAACAACAAATTTCATAAATATCTAAGCTCATGACAAGCAATGTTTGATTCGTAAGTTGGTATCTTTTCAGCAACAGATTTCAGGAAAGGATTCAAGAAACTGAAATGAATGAAAATTTGTAGAATCTACAGACTTTACAATCTGTTTGGCATGATGGAATCTGGCTAGAGGGGAGGAATTAGGAGCCACTATTCGATTTCCCAGGTCCGTTAGCTACCTGGCCCAAGTTTTCGATGAATGCATACCAGTAAATGCAGCCTAAAGCGACAAATCAGGAAAAATCTACTTTGCAGGGAGTGGACAACTTTCTACGCTAAAATTGTCAGTATTTTGGTTTAACAGTATTGCGAAGAGCATTAAGTGCAAATAGTTTCCAAAGAGTTATAACAAAGCTAGCCAGCCCCTGTCTTCCACTTATGAATGACAAAACGATCAATCCTGAAAGATCGTTTGTTGGCTATGACGAACCCGAAAGAACAAAAATCCACTGATGACAGAAAGATTAAGGGTCAAGTCTAATGTAAATGCACTTCCAACCAAAGAAAGAAAAAAAATCAATACAAGCATGCTTTGTATAAAGATGCCATGATCCCAGAAATAAATGAACAAAGTGAAGGATTTGATTCGAGCAAGTAACCGTAATCCTATAACTCTTATAGAATTTAATATAGAACAAAAAGATGATTAAATCTGATCACGAAAAGGAAACAATTCTACTTTGACAGAAGTAGGTTTCTATAAAGATAAAAGGTTTCCTTAAAACCTACTTTGGACATCAACGACTCTTTCTAAAGATTTTACAGCGTTTGGATTCGGCCTAGTAACCAAACTCTCTTCTCGCATCTCTGGGATCTAAAAGAAAACAGAACGATGTTAGTGTCCTTATGATATATAAAAACAGGGTGAATGGTTTACGACTTTCTGGCACTAGACAGCAGGGTACAGAAACTACCATGATAAAGTCAAAATTTAAAAAGGTAATGCCATGTTGGAAAAATTAAAGGAAAATGCCAGCTTCAATTCTCGAGGAGATAGTCTTAGGTAAGCGCCCCTTGATATGTCAAAAAGGCTATTCACTGTAGGCCCTCGCAGAAGGCTCCTAGCAGTAGGTCTCTCGCAGTAGGCCCCTCACAGTAGGTCCTTCGCAATAACTTTTTACGGTAGCCTTCCCGTGGTAGGCCATTCGAGGAAATTCTTCAATGGCTTTGCTACCAAAGGTGTGTCCCCATTCATCCATGGGTGGAAATTAGGCTCGACGTCTAATGCCACGCTCGAGACGGAATGCGAGCTTTTTAGTAGGGGAGTTGTCCCCGGACCCCTAAGCATCGTGCAACTTGAAGTTAGCAAGAGGAGAATCGATTAACATTGCAACATCTACGCTTTATTATGACAAATGAATACTGTTTATTTATTTCACATGTAAGTTAAAATTTGCTGAAAAATTGGGAGGATGTTTTATCTCTGAGATGGATGATCTATTTTGAAATGACCTCGTTATCATCCTATTATAAACAATCTTTCGTTATTTTGTGTTGACCTTTTCTCTTCTTGTTTAGATATCATTTCGCACAGCTGCCTTGAATACATCAAAATGATCTCCTTGCCATGAAAATTTCCACTGGTTGCTTGTACCATAACTCTCTTAAGTCTAATACTTTTTCTACGCGCAACAGTTAAACTGACCTCTAACTACTTTGTGGGCTTTTAAGTTCTAAAGATAACCTTCATGGCAGAAATTTTGATTTGAAATTTGATTTGACTCGTGTAGACACTAAAGGTTTATGATATAAACAGCAGCGTAAAGGTTTAGCGGTAACATATTGGTCAAAGAGGCACTTGGATAAAAAATTCAATCTAAGTTTTGCACTTTGCCGTTAATTTTCCCACTTCTTAGTGCAATCTTGAATTTTTCGGTAAAAATGTTGATAAATTGACCAGAAAGTATCTGTATTACTGGTAAAACAACCCAAGGATTAAAGCCACTTTTACGATAGATAAGAGAAAGAAAGCGGCGAGAAGTAAAAACCTGCTCAAAACATTTATAAGTTCCCTCACCTCTTCGCCAAGCAATGCACGCATGCATCCCTCTGCGGAGTCACATAAAGATGGCAAATTATACCTAGAAAATAAGAAAGGAAATTCTCGTTTTATACAGTATTAATCTTGTTTTATACAGCATTACATAAAAAACATTCTAATACAAAGGTTTTTTGAAAGATTAAGCAAACAATATAAATCTTGTGTGATTAAAGCTTGTGATACATTCATTTGTGGTACACTTCCTGAAGCAAAGGACTCTCTGAGGTAATACTAAAAAATTACACAAGTTTGTAATAAAAACAGTCCAGCGACAACTTACCCTCCTTCCAGAGACAAAACCACCCTTCCATTGGCAAGTGACATTATCTTTTTTGTCATGTATGCATAACCTATAACATTGAGCAGGAATCGGTCAAGATAACTCTACCTCATTCTATAATTATAACAAAATTAGTAAAAACGATCGTAGACTATCACTCCATTTAAAAATTCACATGGCCCTGTTGCCTTACGGGAATGAATCCAGGGGCGTAGCTAGGGGGGGTGTAGGGGGTGTAACACCCCCCAAATCGTCATGAAATCGTCAGTAAGTCTTCAGTTTTTCTACAAAACTCTTAGTTTATCGGTAAAATCGTGTATAAATAGGTGAAATAGTACTTAAATTCTTCTCAATCTATGTTTTCGTCGGTAAATTTTCTATTGATGACCCTACACCCCCTAATCTGGAAGGTCAAGCGACGTCACTGAATGAATCCTTCACACAGTGATCTTTAGACAAATAAGTCAATAGTGTTTTGATGAAATCCTTCAAAAGTTGTACTTCGGAATAAGCACTTCATTAAATAATACGTCACTCACATTGGGGCGTGACATGATATCCTCCGAGCTGTGGACTATGACCAGCCGCTGCGTCAAATCCAGCAGATACAAGAATTATATCCGGGCAGAACTCCTTTGCGATTGGAAATACCAGCGTTCTATAATAAACGATACAGAAATGATAAAGTCTGATTCCTACAGTCATGTTCACTTCAATTAACAACATCTGACAGTTTTTAGGTAAACATCGCGTCTCTCATGGACAGGTTGTCTAATAAGAGTTTTGAAGATGTTAAAATTCATTTGATTTGCCTTGCCAATGCTCTCGCATCAAACTTTGCATTTAGAACTTTGTAAATATCAGAGTTCCATTTATTTGAAAACAGGAAACATTTTGAGTCACACCAAAGATATGTCGTCTGACACTTTTCAGAGTAAAAACGTCAGAATGGAGATCAAATGTTTGCATTTTTCAATACCATTTTGAAGTGTTGTACCATCCAAACATTGCTTGTGTAAATTCTATGTATCTAGTTAAAAAAATTGACCCCGTAGAAGGCGACTCTCGATTAAAAAAACTCCCTAAATCAGTTTGGTACATCATTTCTTTAATTGTTTGTCATTTCTAAACGACAAAGTTTGATGAAGTGTCGTGTTGAGCTGAATATTATATTACAAAAAGAAAACGAAAATTAGTTTTACTGCCGATTCTCTATGGACTTCCAATGGTACCCCAAACGGGGGTGTAAGGGTGAATAAATGATCACGTTACTTCAATCTTTACCCCAACCTGTCATGGAGCATCTAGTTACTTATAAATGAATCAAACAGATATAGTATTTCATTTCAACGTGCAAACTAAAGATCTTTTAATCGGTTCGAGTGTGTGGCTGGGCTCTTGAGTGTTGAAATAGATGAAAAAATGATGATGGTAGAGCCAAAATTTTATGGGGATTCCCTTTCTTGTTGAAAATAGTCCAAAGTCCGCCTACGGGAAGACAGTTTCGTGAAGCCTATCATCCATGATTTGAAGCAACTTACATAAAGCAAATGTTGTGGTTGTTAGCTCCTTATCTTTTTGGATGGGGGGGGGGGGGGGGAAGGAGAGGGGATGATCAGAAAAAATAATTACCGATCCCCACTGGCCCTAAATCTTTCTTAATGTCAAACTAACTCAAGTAACATTTTAGAGAAAATTTGTAACTGTGGCATGCAATCGAAGAATGCTTGTGGTAATATAATATTCAGTAATATAATATTCAGTAATATAATATTCAGTAATATAATATTCAGTAATATAATATTCAGCTCTTAACAAATCCACTGAGGGCAACAAAATCTCGTAGCAACTAAAGCACGCTGGCATGAATAAACAGAAAAGTAAGACATGAAAGATACTAGGGTTAAAAATAAGTATGAGTTTGGATCTATTGATACAAATAATCTGACTACTGAAACAAATTATATTATTTCCTTCCTAAAATACTTGACTACTAAGGACGACAACTGAAATGAACGGGAGAAAAAACTTTCTCTTATCTTGCTTACATCTTACAAAAGTACTGTCTGTCATTAGCCTTGTTCAGTAACTTAAAAACAGAAAATCAATTGCTAGCATTTTCATCTTACCTGAAAGCTGCGAGATACTCTGGATCTCCGACGGGTGGATCTAAAATATACACCAATATTTGAATAACGCACTGCGCATGAAAGATGGGAGAAAAAGAAGATTTTAACGTGCCAACGTAAAGCATGGAAAGACTAAGTTTTATTGCATCAAACGTGACGATTTCATGCATGGGTAGGGAATTGATTACTGAGATTTTATTCCACATTTTACATTTATATGGCACAAATGATTTATGGTAGAGTAGAAAACAAAAATCAGATATTTAGAAGACTATCGTTTAGAATTTCTATGCATGCTGAAATATGGCTCTGGATAAAATGATGGCCATCCTTCACTAGGGTAATTTGAGACCGTTTCTTCTTTGACTGGCAACAAATTTTGGGCAAGGCTGTTTTTTGGGATGTTTTGATGCGAGAGTGATAATTTTTCAAGTAAAACCAAAATGATTTTTTGCAATAAGTCTGAAATACATCTGACATCAAAGTAACACTTGAGCCTAAGAAGCTGGATTCTAAAAATTTTCGACAGTACCATTATGGTATTATTGTCTACTCGTAACAAACCCTAGCTCCAGCCATGATAACTGACCTAGAATTAGTAAATAACTTTGATAAACTAACGGACAGCTTTATTCTCTTGCATTATTTCATCTTACCTAAACCTCCACTGAGAGCAACGTTGACGTTATAGCCCATACCGATACCTGCACCACACTGAAAAAAAAATTTATCATGATAAATCAACGAAATCAAATTTTATTTAGAAATATCCTTCTAAATCGAATTGGAGACAATATTCTGTGTGAACAGCAATCCAAAGTAAACATAAACTTTTAACACATAAGAACTTGGAATTTTCAATTCCTACATAGTCCAAACATAATTTCAATTCTTTCAATTCCAAACAGTCTCTTGCTAGATGCTGGCGTACACTGATTGGTCAAAATTGAACCAAGCATAGACCCCCTTCCTCCTTATTTGGTATTTTCATACGTTGTTGGGAAATACCGAGTAAGACCACGTGTTCCTACCTAGCTTTAGAGGGTCGTTTTAGAACACTGAGAAGCTGTACTTATCGAGCAGTTCACTGGTCCTTCCTCGCAATGTGACCATATCTCGTGATTCCTACGCCTTGAAATACAAGAAGATGGCGACTCTCTTCACTCTTAGTGAAAGTATGGTCACTGCAGGAACTTGAACCCAAGACCCTTAAACCTATATCCGAAACTCTAACAAATGAACCATCCTTAAGAGTAAGATGAGAATCACTCTTTACAATCCATTTATAATCCGACATGTCAGGCATTTTGCAGCGATCAAAAGATTCTAACGGGAATAAAAAAATCCTTACCTCTTCCGGTTTTCCAGTTCCAGGAAAAAAGGTCCCGTCATCGTGGCGATGAATAGATATATAGAGGACATGATCGTCGTCATAAAACATTTGTTGTGTTCCATTCCCATGATGAATATCCTGCATGAAAAGAAAATTTATAATAAATTCCAAATCTAGAATTTAACAATAAAATATTAAGTTAATAACAGTAAAATCTATGAAATCGCTCATCAATTTCATACCAAAAGAAAATTTCAATCTTTAAATTTTTCATGACAAACACATAAAAATCTTATTAGAATTCTACTATCTTATTAATTCAATTTTATTAATCATCATTATTAGAATCGTCTACAGAGAATATTTACAGAGGACCCAGGTTTGGGTTAAAAGTATATATATATCAAACGATAAAAACTTCATAAATGTTCCATATGATCACACGACATCATATCTAAATTTGAGCGGATCGTCATCTCAAGTGCGGCCTATAACTTCAGGCCATTCAGTAAGGAAGGCAAAGAACTCTTACCCAATCAACAATCAGGATACGTTCCACAGCAAGCTTCATTCGAAGAAGTCTAGCAGCGATAGCGACATTGTTGAAGTAGCAAAATCCCCTGGAAATTTAAAGGATGAGTTTGAAGAACTTTTATCGAATTGCAAGTTTCTTAATGGGATGGCATAAGTTTGATGCAGTTGGCTAACATATTATTGTGCTAACAATCTCTTCAACTCTATCATTCTATTCCATTCTTTCAATACTTGAAGCAATACATTAAAAAATCCTAATTAAAAATAATATTTTTCATGGGGATTGTTGAAAATCTCTTCAATTGATTGAGAGCAGATATTTCTTGCGAAAAACATTTTTTTTACAAGCTAAAAAATGAATTCCTGATATAACAGCTAGAAGCCGCAGGGTAGGAGATGAAGAATTGTGACTTTAGAGAAAAGCATTGAGATTCCCTTTGCGTTAAAATACTAGGTTTAAAAAATGAGAGACAGCCTCCATACAATGTGATGCCAAAAGCATATTGGAAAACAAAAATTGAAATCAATGGTATTTTATGATAGAAAAGGTTTTACTAACATTGCTTGGTGAGCCTCGGCATGATGCCCCGGAGGTCGAACAATGGCAAATCCATTCTTAAAATTGAAGAAGACAGCATCAACAATTGTGTATATTGAGAACGCGATAAAAAGTGATGTTCAATGCAGAGATGCCTGCTAAGAGGAGTCTAGCAGTTACTGCCTGGAACGCTTGCTATTGCGTTGTATTGTAGGTGGGGGGTGGGGGGGGGGGGGTGATGCACATTTCACAAGATAAAAATATCCAAACAGCTTACAACCTGACATTTTTTTTTGGGTCTACAAGAAACTCATCTAAATGCTACGAGAAATAATATCTTCACGGTTCCAGAGTAATTTTCTTTACATAAACTGAAACTTAACAAGACAGAACATAGTAACAAGAATATAACACAGGGAGAATGAGAACAAACTGCAAACCTGTGGCTTAAACACTTAACATAAAACCTATACAGGAAAAGTTTCTTTAAACATGCCAGTAAATCTAAAATGCGGGAAGGCGGGAAGGCTCTTCCATGATTTTGGGAATTTGCTCACAAGACACTTTAAATGAAAATTTCCACCGATACCTTTTCTGCGAAGTATAATTTCTAAAAAAAATAGAAACCTCCCGGATGGAAGTTTTATTTACCTTCAGTTCTCCTGTTGCTACTTTCATCGACAGCTCAATCACACTGCCAGCAGCCTAAAAGAGAAAATAAAATCTGAAAAAAAGTCTATCCATAAACTCAAAATTATGAACTTCTAAAGAGTCTTTCATCAAGCGGAAAATACATAACTTCAAAAACAGTGGTCAGGAGGTTCGAACGAAATCTTTAAAATAGGAAGAGTCTTTCACGATGCACAAACAAGCAGACGATAACAAAAAGTACAGCTGGCGAGTTTCTTAAATCTGTTTCTTAAACATAATCACGGTTTTAAGACAGAAAATTTTATCCTTACACATCAAATATAACTCTGAGCAGTAAATTTATTTTTAGAGGGTTCATACAAGAGTAAGTATGGAGGAGGGAGACTAACTAAGCATTTAAATGTGGGTATTTTAGATAGAAGCAGTTTTATAAAGCAAACTGGATAAAGAAAAAGGAAAGGGGAATCAATAGGAAGGAGCACAAAAAAATTCGTTAAGCTAGGGAGTTCTGAGAACAGTCTGAAAAAAGAAGGTCAACACATCAAAGCAAAGATAAAAAATGCAGTTAAATTGCAAAAATTGAAATATTTGCACCAGTTTAATTGCATTTTCAATAACGAAGCACGAAGCAAGAAGAAGTTCTAGAAAAAATATTTCGATTAATGGTTGGGGGATTAAAATTTAATAAAAAAAAGAAAATTTAGTTTATTTCAACGAGAAGCACCGAAAAGTCTTTTCACACTAAGCAGAACTCTAAACATCTATTGTCTGCAGTAGAAACTAAAAGTTTAAAAAAATTAGTGTTAGTTTATATAATTTATCAGTAAGGTTTATAAAATGCATACCATCCTTGCAGCATTTGCACTATGGGATTCGTTCCAAATGGTATCAGCATCGACCTTTAAAAAAGAGTTTCAACTTCATTTGAAAATTGTTCTGATGAACGTGATGATGGAGTGTTCAGGCGGAATAGCACCAACAAGGGGAGAGAAATTAAGTGCTTATGGAACTTCTAATTAAACTCATTATAAACTTAATCGAAGAACACACGATAGAAGAATTGACTTCTTAATCCGTTATCTGTTTTTAAAAACGAAATTAAAGTACAGAGTTCCTAAGCAATAGCGCCATAAAAATCCATTTTTAGATTTCTTTTTATTTTGGACCCATAACCTGAAAAGGCATCAGTTACATGTGCAAATTCAGTTGAATGCGTTACAAATTGGCTGAGAAATGGCCATATGGGGACAGGCCCGTTCCCATCAGATCACTTTAAGTTGGGCTCGGTTCGAAACTGATGAAACAAGCCGAAATAACAGTAATCCGTTGGCAGACTTGGAATTTTTCATTGAACATATCTACCCATTCTTTAATAAACATAACTGATTTTCATGTTATCCGGTCAAAATTTAATTATTTTTTGAGTATATATTTTTGACGTCGCACTTTGAAATGCTACACTTCATGGGAAATTGGTAAAAATTATTTCTGCTAAAACTTCCCAAGATTAAAATTTGCGACAGTTTATTCCTGCAACACATCATAAAATATAAAATATTTGAAATGTTATTCCTGTAAAAATTCATATTATATGAAATTCGCGAAATGTTACCCCTACGAAATTTTATAAAATACAAAATTCTCGAAATGTTACCCCTACGAAATTTCATAAAAAACAAAATTCGCGATATGTTACCCCTACGAAACTTCATAAAAAACAAAATTCGCGAAATGTTACTGGGAAATGTCTGAAAATTAAAATCGCAATTTTTATTTTCGCCAAAAGCTAACTTCAATTGCCTGTAGAATTTCTGCGAAATAATTTGCTAATAATAAATTATTCGCTACTTTCTTTCATTGTTTAATCAATCATAAAATATCATCGAGGATCAGCGACGGGTGTTTCTTTCTCTTCTATATCTACATTTCTTTGCGGGGAAAACTGGTCCAGAGGATAATTTTGCTGTTTCAAAAGTAGTGCCAACGATTACCTCATTCATTTGCTCAACAACTCTTTGGAGCTATGCCACAAAAACCATAAGTACTGAAGATTTGGAGATATGACAATATATGACAAAAACCAAATTCGCTAAATTTTATCATCATTTACTAAGTAATTTTCGGAAAACGCGAACGTTTATTGCCACGAAATTTTAGAATCTGGTCGATTCGCGAAAGATACCTCCATCAACTTTCAGAGAAAGTTTCTTTCTTTAAAGTAGTCGAACTTTGACTTTTTTGTCCAAAACACAAGTCTCTACTTATAATCAATTAATGGCTTTGGACAAATATATTTTGTGGGCCAAAGAACTATAGAACAGACATACCAAATTTCTAATTCTAGGCTAAAACAAAAAATATCTAGATTTCGTAAAGTCCAGAAAGTAACAAAACTGTCTCCGGAACTCGTCTACTGATTACATAACAAAATTTGTCAAGTTTGGTGATTTCAAATGGGGAAGTTACGCCCAAGTTTTCTTCTCTTTGTTTACCTTGTTTTGATAAGCATTGCTATTTACAAAATGTATTGACTTTGCATTGAAAATGATAAATTGAGCTAAATAATCCCTGTGGAATAGAAGAATAAAAGGAATTTACCTTAAAAGTTTTCCCTGAGCAATACAAGAATAAAAGAAATTTACCTAAAAGAATTTCCCTGAGGGATAAGAGAGTAAAGGAAAACTTACTCCTAAACCGCCACAAGGAAGAGAACTAAAACACTTCAAAGATTGGAGGCCTCCTGAAATTTAGAAGAAATATGCGTTAAAAAGAGACGTAACAAATCCTATTTTCCCTTTTGAGTTTTTAGCAACAATGATCTTTAATTAGGATACAAAACAGGAGCACAATTTTTTATCAGCTTAAAATATATATGCATCAAAACTTGAAGATATATCACAATGATATAAAAAGTACCACAACATACTGAACATTATTTTACAAGGAAAACATGGAAGAAAAGTTGCTTGGAAGAAAACAGCAAATAACAATGAAAAGGAAATTAGTCGACATAATAAATAGCTTAATATATACTGTAAATAAAGAGATTATTCAAGGCGACGATAAGATTCAGAAATTAAAGAAACAATTGCGATATTAAACTTTAAAATACCAGAATTTAATCTAATAAATAGTTTCTAGGTAAAGGGGCCTAAGAATTTAGGGACCTAAAAAATTAGAAACATACTTTTTTTGTTGACTTAGCGCCTTTTGTCGAAAAACCTATTTTTGTCTGACAAATAAAAAATTTTCGTAACAAAATGTCCCATTAATTCTCAAGAAACACCTTTACAGTAAGGCATAAAAGAACCTAATGTCAAATTCCTTGAATCTGAAATTACTATATTCACCTTCAAAATTAAAATCTGACACTTAAAGGGAAAAGGCTGTTCTTTCCGGGGATTCACTTAAGTGCACACATAAATTAATAATTATCATCTTAAAAACTTAAATAATTAGATACAAAATACGAATTCAAAGTCATCATAAATTTTTAAATTGTGTGATAAGCAAATCAGATAAATAATTGGCAGCAGATTGGCAAATAATACGCTGGTAGATAAATTCTAGCAAATACGTCTAAACGAAGCTGAATAGAAATGCGGTGATGGGTTTAAATGTTCCCTTTAAATTTTAGCGCTATATAAAAGGGTTTGGCGACGGTCTACGATTAGCTTCATTTTATTCCATTCTACATTTCAACAAGGTGCCCCGTCAGTAAAAAAACTCTAATATTTTTGGCAGCCGCTCACTGATTTGCTTATCACACAATTTAAAAATTCATGACGACTTTGCATTAGTTTTAGTTATCTAATTATTTAAGTTAAGCGTTTTTAACGCTTAAATTGTCGCCAAACCAACTGCTTCTCAATCAAAATCACATCAAAACTATCTTAAAATGCCAATCAATTCCTTGCCACAATGGGTTTATATTCGAAAACATTTGGCAGTTATTTCAGATAAAATCTCACCTTCTTTTCTAGTGATCGCTCCACTTCCATACAGTAAAGTATGCTGTTCACTAGAATAAATAATAATTGGTGTTACTTTGTTGTGACAGATCTTAAAAATCAAAAGACGAAAATGGAAGGTGAAGGATAATTTATAGAGAATTGCTGTCGGTTAAAAAGAAGGAGGGTGGTTGGGTTGTATCATAACTACCTGTGAACCGTTTGGATTTCAGCCAAAGTTGCCTTCCTTGAACGAACACGCTGAAAACAAAGAAGTGAATGAAAAAAGAACTATAAAATATATGTGATAGATCAAACATGAAATAATCTTATTGAAATGATATTTTAGGTCTCTCACGCCAGCATTTCCTGTGCCACTCGTCATAAATTATCGCGGACCAAACTGAACATTTCTTTTATTCAAATGAAAGGCCTTATTACTGAGTCAGCATAAAGACCATCGAGAACTAAATAAATTACCGGAATACAAACGTGTGCTTTGTAATGTAACTGAACATATAAAAAATCAGAATTACCAGAAAACTAACCGAAATACCATAAAAACTAACATCAAACAACACAGATAAATAGGGCCGCCGAGAGGGGGCAAGGGGGCAAATTGCCCTAGGGCCTCGAGGTCTAGGGGGCCTCATGTATTCCGTTTTAAATGGAATTAATTGACCTTAACAAAATTATACTTTAAAAAAGTAAAGCATTTTAAACGAATGAATGAAATTGAGCCAATCTAAAGGGCGTGGTTGCAAAAATTTTCTGGGGTCTCATTATTTGCTTTTGCCCCAGGGCTTCCAAACCCTCTCGGCGGCCCTGTATGTAAATAGCAAAGAAAAAATATTAAGCCACAAGATTCAAAAGAGATAATTGAAAGGTATGACGCTTCATAAAACTTCACATCTACACCGACCCTGTCAAACACTTTGAAAATCTGCTTTCAGGAAACACGAAAAAGGAGTCACGAGATTATCGTCTTTTGATTGGCTGAAAAAGATGATTCAAAAACAAACTGATCAAATTTGTCAAACTGGTCAAAACCTTATGGTTGAAACAATGCATTCGCTCACCTCACATCTTGCAACATAACCAAGTTCTTGCAATCTCGCCCAAATACTCTGTAATCTCCCAGGATGCTCTGGATGAGGCCTCGTATCCCCGCATGTACATTGATGCTTTAACATTAGCGGATCATACACCAGGCCGCTGATGTCCGCATGCGGCATATTTCTTCGCACTGGCGGGAAGATGGGCGAGGCTTGCGTTCGCGTAGAGGTGGGCGCACTATACGTAGGGGTATCTTCTGATGTATATGCCATAGTGTAGTCTTTATTCTGTTCATTAATATATTGATTTCTATTCCGTTCTAAACGCCGTTCTAGCTCCTCAGTATCATCGCCAATTAAGCGTTCACTATCCGGTTTTTTCTCGTTATTTTTTTCGTCCACAACTAAAATGTCTTCATCCTCTTCTTCTACTTCTATATTTTGACGTTCTAGCCGCTTGAAATGCTCCTTCAAAGAGACCTGATTCAGACCCGCAGCGGCCGCGGCTGCCTGCTTCTCCTTTTGTTGAAGCATCAAGTGTTCTTTCAGGGCCATTCGAGCGCTGGCGTGATCCTTCTGACGCAATAACGGGTTCCCGGATCTGTTTTTGACCATTTCCTGCAACTGCATGTGATAGGCGTGTTGCATAAATGCTTGTTGTTGTAATAAGATATCCTCGGCATGTTTTTGTTGCATCAGTTGCAGCTGAGCTATTGTTGCCATTGGAGAGCTTTTCTCCTTACCGTGCTCCTCCGTTGAGGATGACACTGTCGACCCGTAGTACTTTCCGTAATTACTATGCAATGAGCCGTTGCCAAGGTGACTGAGCCCAGGGTACAACAGTGGAATTGTGCTGTGGTATTTCGATAGTATTTGGTATTGGGCATCTATCATTGCCTTAACGCGTGCCTGTTGCAATGCCGGCGACAAGCCATCTGTGTCCTCTAATATATCGCTTGGTACTCGCTGTGCCAGCATTTGTGGCAGTTCCTTAGGGTCTTTGCCGTGGAAAGCTAGGATCTGTGTAAGAAGGTGTTGGTTAGCGCGGTATTCCGACCACAGCAAATGAGAGTAATATGGGTGGTCAGACCGCACATGTGACAACAAGTTCGGGCTTGAACCTGACGAGAAACCAGAGACAGGCGACCAGAGACCAACCAGGTTTTTTCCTTCCTGCTGAATAAAAATTCGAGAAAAATTGCTTCGAGGAGATTCTGTCAAAAAGAAGGAACTGTGAACTTGGTGGGGCTATCAAAAACGTTACCAGATAGTCAAAGCAAAATACAGTGAAATGACCATGGAAAAATATTATTTACTTTGTGATTCAGGTAGCATCTATCCGCTAGCCGTCTTCTATTTTAGTATAGTCCATCATAACACTTATTAGTAATTTTAAGAAGGCATGTCGCTGTTGTCGTAAGAATATAATCGTAAGAATTCTAACAGATCGGATGAAAACCTATAGGTTTTGTTGGTTATACTGAAAATGGGGGATAATTCGACATGTGACAGTTTAATCTTCAAAGAATCAGGCAATTAACGTTTTTCAAATGTAGATAGAGAACTATACTTGTCTACTTACCGATGACTGGGACGGGTGCATTGTACTTCTGCTGCTCCCAAGCGAAATGTTTGGCAAGGAAGGCGATCCATACAACGGAACATGGGAGTAGTCGTGGTTGTGGCCATTATACGAATCGCGATCATTCACCTCCTAGAAAACAAATATACACTGTCATGATTGAGCCTTCTATAGGCAAAACAAATACTCAGTTATTATCGATCATACAGGGTGGGGGTATAGAAGATAAAAGTCCAGCTGAATCCCGCTGAGTCGCACGGTAAACGGAGTTAAGGAAATGGTCGTCATAGCCGCCGTGTTTATAAACGAAGCGAATCACCACACCTACGAAGGCCAAACTTCTAAAATAGAATTGTTTATTACGTCACACTTTAACTCTATAGGAGAAAGCTGCTTTTCCCGTGTTTACATCTACCATATACAGTTCTTTAATACCTAGCCATGCCAGCAACACCTCCCCTACCCGAAAAAATTGGCTGCAAAAATGTCATAAGTACAATTCACTTCTCTTGTTGAGTAGCCAAGAAAACAACGTTTCCAAAAATATTATCTTTCAGAAAACATTTGGGACACCCAAAATTCTGACAATGATGGTCGAAAATTTCCATATGTGCTCGCACATAAACAACATCAACATTCCTTGTTGATTTGATTACAGCGGTAAAACAATTTGTAAGAGAGGCAAGTAATTTATACAGAAACGATCTTAAAAATTTTGTGAGGCTATTAAAAATGACAGAAAGCCAGAAGGACGGTAACAAATCTAAAATTGGCAAGGGCACGCAAGATTGTGTCACAACTAAAAAAGGTACTGTCTTTGCACAGGGAATGCTTATATCTTAAGAAATATTTCTAAAAAAACTTTGTTGAAAACGGTGATGAGTAAAATTTTGTTGATAATTGAGTAAGCTTCACAGCCACGTATTCCATTATCTCAAGAGCGTTATCCTGAATTTGCTTCTGAACAAAAGCTGCAACATTATGGGAACTTTGAGTAGTGAAAGGGGTACTCATACGCATGAATGTAGGGTTTTTATCAATCAACTCGATTTTATTAATCGAAAGCCACCAAAGAACTTAAAAGTTTTTACTTCTAGCGGACTGCTACAGGTTCTAAAGCTTCTTTGTATTAGGCAAAATCACGGACGTTTGCAAATTTCTGATAACGTGTCTCATTTTCAAATAAGGAATGTAGATTGTTTTATATACCTCCTGCCGTCCAGCCTTTTCTGAATCTCTTAATGGCGATGAAAGTTCGCGATCATTCGGCGATTCACAAAACGGATCACCTGTCAAAAAGTGAGGATTACCAAATTGATACAAGAATCTATTGTTACAAAACGATTTTATTGTTACAAAAAGATTTTATCGTTAGAAAAAGATTTTATCGTTACAAAACATGCAAAAAAAGGCCGCTTGTAAGAGCTCATAACGCAAAAGCTGTGTGTTTGACACTAAAAGCAAAAATCAAAAGGGTGTTTCCAAAAGATAAGCCACTTAATGGGACGTGATTTTTACGACTGAAGTTGTTGACAGTGTCACCTTGGCGGGCATCTTGGTGCGGCAGATGTTCATTTCCAATAACGATCGGGATTCATAACGAGCTGGCAAGACGCGCTAGGCCCTATCCAAAATCTTTTCCAAACGTTTTCTTCAAAATTTTCGAACCCCCCCCCCCCCCCCCCTTCCACTTCTTTAACAGTTTTGAAATGTCTCGCACATAAATTCCACGTAAAGCAGTTGGAAAACGGTCACGCAAACATACGCACATCTTTTTTAGAATATATTAGGTTCGCCAGCCTTTGATTTACCTGCCTACATTATTCCTTTTTCTATCTCTCTGGTTTAAGGCCGAGCCATATCTGCTGCTTGGGGTTCAAGAGCTAGGGTTCAAAAATTGGTAGGTGGCGACGGCAAATGTAGATATATGCATTAACAGCATATTCAAGAGACAGAAAGAAATTAAAAGGAGGAAAAGAGAAAGAAGAGAGATGGATAAGAAGAAGGAGTAGAAAGATGAAATAGGGACGAATCAAGAAGAAGAAACAAAGGAGAAGAAGAAGAAGAGAGCGAAGAAAAAGAGAACGAAGAAAAAAAGGGAAAAGAAGAAAAATTGAAAGAAAAACAAGCAAACAAGTCGAAAAGAGGAAAGAAGGGGAGAACAATGAAAATTAGGATTAAGATATAGAAATAGAAAAGGATAGGAAAAGAAGAAGTAATAAAGACGAAAAAGAAGATAAAGCAAAGGAAAAGCATAAACAGTCCTAATCTAGTGATTTAGGCCCACGAAACAACAATTGAGCATAATCTTATCTGCTTCCATAAGGAGTAAAGTACTCTTGCCTTTCTAAAAAGCTTTTCTCATTTGAGTTCCAAGCAACAAGATTCCTAGAGTATCAAAAGAAGGTTGCCAGCTAAAACGGTGCCAAAAAAGTCCGGAGTAGGCTCAGCGATTTTTAGTCCCTGACCTTACCAAACATTCACCAATAGTGAGGGTAGTCGCCAGTTGCCCGTATTTCCAGGAGGTGATGTCATTCATGAGGTGATGTCAAATCAAAAGGCAGGACCAGGACACTGCTCGATAAGCAAAGCTTCTCAGTGTCCTAAAACTACCTTTGGATGCTAGGCAGAGACAAATACTAACAACCAGGGAGCAGGGGCGTAGCGTGCAGGGGGTGTGGGGGTGTCACACCCCCCAACATTTAGGGAACTCGTCGGTAGATTTACATTTTTAACAAAAGAAGTTTATGCCAAGTGAAACAAAATAATTTCTGTCGGTAAAAAACGGTTTTGCATCTCTCACACACCCCCCCTCCTCCTCCAGGGAAAAAGGTCACGATACGTCACTGCCAGGGAGGACTGATCATTCGAAGATTCAAGATAGAAAAGATTGGTGTGAATGCAGGATTCAAAATTTGCAACATTTCAACCAATATGCAATAACTTTAACTGCTTGTGTACATTTAGATACATTCCTTGAAGCTCTCTCGGGTATTACTGTCCAAAATAAAATTTCATGACGTCATCACCACATTTACTTGGGGAACAGGTATCAACAACAATTTCCAGTAACTCAAAAGTCGATTGATCATTAGATTTTACCTGGAAAAGACTTCCCAACAGGACTGTGGGCGCCGACACTTTTCTCCCTTCGTCGGAAGGCCAATGGACTGCTGGAACTTATTGTACGCTTGGAGGCAGCAACTTTATGTCGGATACGAGAACGTAATTTTAGGTTCGGCTCCGATGCTGCAATGAGAAAGAGCATTTGATAAAACGGAACACGGAACGAAGATGTTTCTAACTGCAAAAACCGCAATTTAACACGCAATGGTTGAGGAATTTTCCTCGACTTTTACGTCTAAATAACATGTAGCATTAAGAGCGTATGCTTACAAAATTCCGACATTGTTAAAACTAATTGACATTCGATTACGATCATTCAAATTATGGGGCAGCGTTTTGGGAAACGAGGATGCCAACTGAAATGTAATTCCATAGCTTTGTTAATGTAGTTAAAACAAACCCAGCATTGACAATTTTTTAAGCCTCGGATATCGCTAGAAACGTTTCTCCTTCAAAAACAAACATAAGGGACTGAATGATAAAAGGAGAGGGTATACCCGAGTTCAATGCTTCATGATATCTGTACTGCATTGCTATTGGTTGACCTGAGACTGATCACATGATGCTGCCTCGTACTGATTTTGAAAACAGGTTTCGTCAATAAACAGTTGTAAACAATATGTGCTAATATCACATGAAACTACAGTGCTCATACCTAAACTGAAGGCCCCCTACAAAGGAGCCCTATTTGCCATACTCGATGCTTTTTTGGAAAATATATAGAGATTTTGCCACTTAGAGGTAGAAGATGAATTCATAAACCCAGACAGCTTTTCAGTTCCATTTGCTACAGGCTTTGGGTTCATTTATAGCTATTATCGAAACAAAAAGGTGTGTCACAGAGCCCATGCCACCGGGGAGACCAGGGTGGCCATGCCCCCCTTCCACTTTAATGCAAAGCAAGTAGTTTTAGTGCTGCAGTAAAAGGGGAAAGAGGCATTGGCCCCCTACTTTTGCTAGCCTTGGCCCCAACTTTCAAATTCGTGGTGTGGTCCTGCGTGAGCAAATAGGGTTTATTACCTGCTTTACGAAGAGGAAAATCGTCATCTTCTGCATTTGAAGGAAGGCCCGAAGTAGCATACCTACAAGAGATACGTCAATAACATGGGTGATTGTGCTGATAGTGAAAAAGATTTTAAACTAAGCGATGTTTCAGGGTACATTTACACTGGCCTGTGTTCGCATTGCTCCTTTTCCTTTCGACCACTGATTCTGACTCTGTGAATCAAACTGTGAGTGTCCCACTACAAAGATTCAAACAAGCTTTCTGTTGTCAGCATTTCGCCATGGTACGTTGCTAATTTCCACACTACGTATCTGTGTTCATTTGATCCGTTTTCATTTGCCTGTCTTTCAAAGGGTGTTTCCAATCGAGACAGTTGTCATAGCAACATAAAGAAGCCTGAACAACGGGGGTGAAGATAAATACCCCCCTGCTCCTGTCCTTGCGAAATCAAGTAAATTTTCATAGGCATAGTGGATCCTTAACGTTTAGGAGGGTTTAGTATGGAACTTGTCCGAATATTATTGCTTCGCTGAGATAAAACTATCTAAATGGAGCCTGAAATGTGATGCCTGATTAGGGGGCTGCAGCCCCAAGCCCCTATGGCTCCTAGGCCCATGAATTTTCTCCATTTTGCAATTATTTTACCCTTTCTCCTGGCGCTTTACACTTCATGAAAGCAGGCTGCCGGGAGCATGGAATTGTGAATGCGTGCTAGAACCTACACTCATTTTTTATAAGAAACTGGCTATAAGAAACAAGTACTGGACAGTCAGTAAAAATTAAGAAACTTCAGCACTGGAAGCAAAAAAATTAAGAAACTATTAAATCGTATTATTTGTTCTATTCAAGAACAAATTCATGACATCATAATTAAGAAAATTTTAAGAAACATTGAGTATTGAAATTTCCAGAACATTAAAGACAACAGCGTTCTTTGTTTCTTATAATAAAAGTGAGTGTATATGTTTTCACCCATAGTGCGGACGGGACTTGAATAGCACAGGCGGTCTTGCGTTCTATAAATTTCTTCATTCTCCTTGAAAGGATCTTTGTTAAAATCATTTTCTTAAACAAAGTAATTATGACGATAAACTGTAATCGAATCAACATATGAAAGAATTAAACTGGCATCCATGACGACAAAAAATAATCAAGAAAAACCTTCTATAAGTTTTCAAGCCAGCAAATGACAACCAGTTCTCGTAATAGGATTACCAATATCGCATAATCAATGAATATGTTATCCTTCTAAGAGAGTGATTTAGTAAATGAAATGTAATAAGTTTCTTGCAAAATGTTTAGAAGAATGCGGGTTACTATATTTATCGCTGTAATTAACCAATGTTTATTCGTAAAGTGGGTTTTGGATTTTGAAAATATAAAAAAAGGAAGTTTGATTAAAACCACAACAATATACTCGACAATATAAGCATTCTGATTTCTAGTTTTTATTCGCTTTCAAATACAGCAAGCGAATTTTCGATACAATACCACACAGTACAGCTTGTACCGCTGCGAATTCCGTTCGACAAAATCTACCAGATGTTACTATTTAATGACTTTAGACATCAACATATTTATTCACTGTATTTCGGTCAGAATAAATTACAAGACTTCCGAGCTTATTTACGAGTAACATTTAGACAAAACGCTCAATAATTAGATTCAAACCCATGAATTCAAATGGCTTGCGGGATAAAACGCATCATTGAAATTCATATATCAGAAAACCGTTGAACAGGATTGGCGTTTACATGTTTAACACATCTCGGTCTAGATCCTGCCAGGCCTAAGCAATCACGTTACAATGTTTAAGGTATATCATTCAAGACCTGAGCTGACCTAAATTTTAGGAGACTTGCATTGAGATTAGTCACGAAAGCTTAAAGGGGTCCTCCAAAAGCTCCCTGTTTTGTGAAAACGCAAGACAAATCTTCATATCAAAACTCAATTTTTCGATGTTTTTATATTACAAAGCTCTTCCTCGCCATTTATGACATGAGCATGATCAGAGTGTGTTTCTACCTAAAGAGCTTTATACGGACAATGCTTTCAAAGAGAGCTGTTAAAAAGCAAGCCCTTTACTTTGGGAAAAATAATTAGAGACAGCAGAATTGGAAACAGTGAAATCATCTGCATCCATTGTTGGCGCTACGCAATGTGACTAGTGGCAAAATACTCATCATATGTTGCCATTCTTTCAATTGGATATAATAATTAAAAAAAAACTAAAAGAATTAAATATGATAATTAAAAATCTATGATATTGAAATTTTCAAAGAGCTAACATTACCATTGCCTGAATCGGTCTTGGGAGACAGATGCGGAAGCGAGGGCAGCCTCCCTTTGCTGTTTATTCAAAACAAACTCTTGTAATCTTTGCTTGACCTCGCTTGAAACTGAATGCGATGATCCTAAAAAAGAAAGATACCAAAATGATATATCTTTCATTTTCTATAGGTAAAGACACGATATATATGAAACTACAAGTCGCGGATCGTTAGTTATTGTGTACAGAAAGAACTCTGAAAACTCCTGAAGAAAATGCACCGTACCATGAAGAAAGGCTGAACGCAAAATGTTAGTTGCCTCCTTCATTGCATGCAAAAAGTTTCCATCAATGGAACATTTGGGTCTGGTTGCAAGGCTACTCCCAATCTAGAGTGCTTTGGTGGAGGATTGCTACACATGACCAGATCATGCTACAATTGCTACAATAGTTCATGCCCCATCTTGAATATAAAAAAACAACTTCATACCCCCACCAGCTTGCAATTATATGCTTTATGCCACACCCAAGCGACATCCACGTGTTGATTGTGACTAGCATATTAGTTGTATTTATTGGAAAATAGTTTATCTAGAAATATTGCATCCCCAAGCAAAAAGAAGTGGAGCAAAGCGTCAGGCCCCAGTAAGAAATCCCCTGCCATGGTGCTCCCCAAGAAGGGAAAAGAGATGGAAGAACTGAGGTAGGACAGCAAAAAATCCTTCGCTGAATAAACTTGCGGACGGGCATTAGCGGGAGTACATTTTTTATTTAAAGCAGTGATCTTGAAAGCAATGCAAAACTCGTTGCACTTGATTAGGAAAAGATCAAGCGTGAACATTTCACATCCAAGAAAACAGTTAAGGACTATAAAATGGTGCGCGATGTTTAAAGTTTCGTGCCATCTTGAAACCATAATTTTCATCAGCTCAGCATGAATCAATGAAAGAAGCTTTTTGCTGAAACAGGATTTGAGGCTTAGGGTGGATTTCAGAAACAGTTGGGTATAAGATAAACGTGATAATGCAAATAACAAATCTGACTTGCTAGCTTTGCCGACAATATAAATAGCTCACAAAAGAATGTATCGTAATTTCATAAATTAAATTGCTTCTCTGAAAAGCACAGTATTATGAACGGATAAAAGAACCTTTGTTCTGGTTTATGATGTCATAGATTTAAGACTTTGAGACACAGCAACAAAGCATTCACTTTCTATTCTAGTTTAATGCAAAAAATGCTAGAAAATCTTTCGTGAAGTACGCCAGAATTAAATTCACGTACACATACAATACACAAAATCAATTTTTTATCTTCTCTTCTACAACACTGATTGTTCTATGACATATTCCAAGTCTGTACTTTACTTGTAAGGCCTCTAGCACTTTTTGAGGCCTTTTTACTCTTTGCACAACTTCAAGAAGCAAACAGGGGACTATGCTATGAGGTCATATAAATATACTTTCTGGGATTTTTGTAGCCTGTACAAGCAATATAAGATATTTCTTAGTATTCAAAATCCACGAAAACTGTGTCAATAAACAAAAATATGGTTTGTGAAAAATTTCACTTCACTAAAGGGTTACAGTTATTTTGACTTAAAAAGTGAATTTTGGAATTGATTCCAAATCACAATAATTAGAGGGGAAAGGATTTTAAACAGCTGCTATTGATCCAGCAAATTTAGGAGCACTTCATGGTGTTCTTTCAGATCAAGTGGTAAACATAAAAATTGTGACGTCGTCGTGTTGTCTCTCCATTGCCTGCCATCACTTTGTCTCTGACAGCAGTGAAAATAACATCCATAAAAACATCCATAAATTCTACATATTTCAGCCAAGTAGCCAATAAACAACCTCGTATGAGCATGTTCGCCACCTGGAGAAAGGTGTAATGACGATCTATTGAAAATAAACAGCCTTAATGCGAATGGGTTCAGTACATCAAATGGTTGGAAAGCTACCAAAAATCATCTCAAACATCTAGACCGACTTTCCGTCAAAACTAACCCAGCTTAGTTTCAGAAACCAAAATAGAAGTTAGGTCTTAATGTACTGTCTGTTGACGGGAGCTCACTTGTCTGGAATTTAGCCAAGAGAAGGTAAGAAATGTTGGGCCAAATTACTTGAGTTTATAAGAAAACGCTTTGTAAGAGCATCGAGGCTTGATTTTCCCGAGAAAAAAGATTGAAACAGTGTAAAAAATTTTCTAGCTTAAGTAGAAAAATTAAAAGAAAAAGCAACGTTTTTTTAAAATTTATTTGGAGTAAACAAAACAGGGCAGAATTTTAAAAGCTGATAAAAAGCTTACCTATATAGAATGTAAATGTAGAAAAATTAATATTTAAGAAATAAGAAAACTATGAAAAACCGAGCCTCAAATTGTCAAAAAAATAGAACACCAAACCGAGGCAAAAATCATCTGGTTCTTATAAAAAAGAGCATAATCGAATGTTAACAGTGTCTACTTTTTACTGGAGAGCAGTGAAGAATAGCAACACTTTCCCTAAAAAAATTTCTGAACACGTTCCTTCGACAGACGTTATCGCTCTCAAAAAATATAAGGCGTCTTCCATTATTGGAGAACTATGAAAAGTGACATTTCACCTGCAATGAGAATATTCAGTTATTATTATATTATTATATCAGTTATATTATTATCTGAAAACTTTAGCATAAAGGCAGTGGGCTTTCAAGGGTCTAGTGAAGCTAGGGGCCATGTTTTGTCACTTACGATGCAACAAATAATGTAATTGTCTGTGCCATATTATCCAAGGCAGGGTTATTACCTCCAAAGAACTCTCGAAGATCAAGTTCCTAGCGAGCAGTTACCCCCCAAAACAATAACAGGTGCTTTCCAGCTCCACAAGAATATCTCAAGTCCGATGGCGCATGTTTACATTACAGAAAAATAACTACTTTTGCTCAACCATAAAATACATTGAAGTCCTAAAGCCATTATATGAAATATACCCTTGCAGTAGTCTACAAAAAAATTGAAGGGCAGAATTCAATATAATTAGATACCAAAGACCAAGGTTCATGCCTAGGCCGTGCCCATGTGGATCCCAATTTGTCGCACAACAATGTAGGAGTTTGCAACAATCAGTATATCCGTACGTGTTATAAGATAAAAAATGTTAAGATTGAAGAAAATTGCCCTTCTTATTTTTCTGAACACAGCTGGATTTAGCAATCATTATCTTTATAAAACAACAACAATAAATTTATAAAACATTGAATTTATTTCATAAATCTCAAGAAATCATTCTTGCATCGTTCATCGCATCTTTAATCTGAAATACCTGTTTTGGTAAAAGTATATGCTCAGTTTTAAAATACATATCCTTGTTGATTGAATTTTACTAAATTAAAAATTTGCGGAACAGTAACTTAATTTGCTTATGGTGATGGAATACTTTGCAGGAAAAGTAAAATAATAAAAACTTAGGTTTTATACCTTTGGCATAGTGTATTGAATTCTTAGATAAAATAACTTGTATATGGATAATCATTCGAACAACTAATATTTCTAAATCAATAAAAATATAGAGAAGCCCATTGTGTTTTTAGGTAACAAAAAAGGTAAAACTATCGACTTACAAAGGCGGCTGGAAAATTGACAAAAATATCGGTGAAATCAAGTTTTGATACAGCCATTTTATGCCAACAGATATAGGCCGAGTCTATGTTTGCCGTGCACTGTCACTAAAACCATGACATTTTTGTATTGGCAGATTGTTGAAATGTGTCGAAAATAATATCAAACAGGTATTGGCTTCACTTGCTAGAAAAAGTGCCTGATTAATCAAGGATTTTCTGAAGCCAACGAGATCGTTGCAGCTATGAGTCACTGAGAACAAGCGATATGACAAAAGGACTGATTTTACAAACTACCTTGCCTTGGGTTCACGACTCCTTCGACTGGAAAAAAACTTGTTATCATTCAAATTTACCCTTTAACAAACTATTACACGAGAAAACTTCATCTATCATAAGCCTCGTTGATAAATAATATTCCGAAACAAACTAAGGACACAACTTTCAAAAGGAACCACGAAAAGAAAGACTTGCAACCAAATGAAATAAACTTGATCGCAAGCTAAGCTTGTCTATGAATGTTTTTGTTTGAGAGACTAATGCCATTTCAACATTTCCTTGTAATTATAAACTAACGTTTTGAGAATCCAGATTTTGCCAAAGGAATTTTTTAATAGAATGCTCGCCATTCTTTCCAAGCCAGGCCCCTTTCCGTCGCTTCAAAAAATAATTACACTTCTGCAAATCTTAGAACAGAACAGCTATTCGAAGAAAGATAAAAAACTGAGAACAATGCTTGAAAACACTTGTCGTTTGAACAGCTATAAAAATAATTTAATAACAGAGGAATTTTTTGGTAACTCGACGAATCTTCGAAATTTAATAAAGGATGGAAGAAGCCATGAAAAGTTGCAGACATCAAAAGACAGACAACAGGCTCGAAGATAAAATTGGAGAACTTCTAAAAGAGTAGGAATGTCTATATAACATGCCAAACTGTGTTCGATTGTATGACATTCTAATGTAAAAAACCACGATAAAGCTCTCATAGAGACATGCTTCAACAACAAAGCCATTTTATTTAAAACTAACCACTTCATGTCAACCCATCCTTGTGGTTTCTATATAATATGTAAAATTCAATTGTTTCCAACATTCGGTTCTCTCCTTTGCCAGTCTGAAACACTACTGGAGAAAGAAAGTGTTTCTTCTCTAGAATTTTTGTAACAGAACAACAGCCAATATATCATCAAGGAACCCAGTACATAGAAAAGAGTTATTTTGGCCTACGGACACTGAAAACAGATGAGCTTGCTGAGAACAAACTGTATCAAATCATAAACATAGCAAAAACAAATTATGCACAATACCTTGCATTTATCTTGCTTTCCAAGATCCGAATGATAAATTTAATTCACATTAGAACCTGACTTTGCCACAGCAGGCAAAAACCTTCCCGTACCTCTCAACTCCAGAGACGAATAACAACACCCACAACATTTTTGATTGAGTAAATCCGCATATCGTTACTGGCACGTGTAGCATAGAGGGATTACGACCTTGGGGCGGGGAAGTATAAGAATACGGACAAAGCCTTGTTACTTTTGTACATTCATTAGCAAAACAAGTCCGCCTTAGTCAAAGGTACAAAACGATGAGAAATAATGGAACTGTCTATGAAGCAGCAGGTAATCTAAACAAACAAGTTAAGCAAGATATACGATAAAAATAACTTAACAAGTAGGAGGAAGATTTGTAGAAAGATAAAAGGAAAATTGAAGCAAAATTAGTCTTGCGAAAAGGGGTAACAATAGAAGGCATGCATTTGCTAAGTAAAACACGATGCATATCCCTTTCTTCAAACCACAAACTTTATTTTAGCCTCTTTCCGGATTCGCAAATGATAGCTCTGCGGTCTTTATCCTCGAAGCCAAATACCAAACGTTCAAATATAGAAAAGTGCGGCCTACTATATTAATTTAGAGTTATATTTAGAATTGTGGGCTGACCGTTTGAAATAATTACTATAATTAAAATCAAATCAGCTACTTGATCAAATATTCACGACGTATAGATGTCGATCAAATGCACGCTTGGTCAGCGAAAAAACAATGTTAAAAAACATTGATGCAGTATTGTAAAGGTACAGAATTCTTTATCTGCCAATGATGTCATAATTGGCACGTGCACCGCATTTTTTCATATCAGCACACAGGCAGCATAATTCTTCACATCGTGTTTACTGAAAGAAAAGCAAGAGGGAAGGAGCAATGAACTTTAGTTGCTCTGATCAGAACTGCTCTGAACTGGTCTAGGGATTTGTGGAGGATACTTCTTGTTTCGGGAAGCCCCTCTGATTCACAGGAAAAGCAGACATAAAGCTGATGTCCAAGTCATAAAGCTGATGACCAAAAAAGGTTCTACATGTGCTAGGAAAAGATTCCAAACGTTGGCATAACAACAACACATGGAATTTTGTGGCAATTACACTAACTTGGACATGGGCCCAAATTGTTTACGCGATTAAAAGGGAAAACGGAAAACTGCCACGAGCAAACACTTCGACAACAAAAGGCATTAAAACCTACTCTCCCAAATTAAACAATGACACAGAGCAATAGGAATCAAATACGCAAGACATCTATAAAATACAAACATCCTTGAAGAGTACCTCAAGGTTCCTTACTGGGGGCGTTGTTGTTACTTCTGTGTCTCAAGGTTCCTTACTGGGGGCGTTGTTGTTACTTCTGTGTTGGATGTGCTAAATATGTTGAATCTCCTACGACGCGGTCATTGACTTTGTTGATAGAATATGATAATTTTTAAGGACACGTTCTAGAAATATATTTATTTTGCAGAGAAAGGGATTGATGAAAATGAAAAGCAAGGCCAAAAGCAATTACTACGAATAGAGATAACTCGATAAATCACTTGATAAAGCCCCTAGGGGCTGAAATATTGCCTCGACAGCAAGAGGTATATCCATATGCATCTGCATTTTTTATCATACTGACCAGCTAAAAACAGAGCAAGAAAATTTGTCCTGGCAATAATTTTGGCTACTTTTAGCCCCTAGCCTTCACCCCCCCCCCGAAAAGGCCTCCACCTCACAATAAATTTTGCGATATTAGCCCCCGGGGGCATACTCGAGGGCTTACGGTATCGAAGAAAAGTTTAATTTAGAAAATATTATGATGCTTATAATTATCAATGTCTTACTTGAAGACAAGGGGCTGATACACTGATGTGGTGTGGCGCTTAAACCCTGTGCTGTTCAATCATTTATTTACCAACGAACCCATAATCATGGCCATGCCTTGCTGACCATTTAAAAGAGCACGCTTTTTTCTAGCTTTCCACAGATCTAATTAGCAAATCATTATATACCATCGCATAAACGATTCATGTAAGTCAGTTTTATAAATCAAAACTAATTGGTAGCAATCTCGGGCAAGAAACCCTGGCCACCAGCACCTATTAACTGCAAAAAATTCTCATTATTGTCCTGAAAACACTCCCATGCTCTCAAAACGGCAACAAAT
Source organism: Rhopilema esculentum (assembly GCF_057945365.1). Taxonomy (NCBI): domain Eukaryota; kingdom Metazoa; phylum Cnidaria; class Scyphozoa; order Rhizostomeae; family Rhizostomatidae; genus Rhopilema; species Rhopilema esculentum. The sequence goes on from NC_142830.1 coordinate 12,972,355, forward strand.
GATTTAGCTTGTCATCCAACTAAATTGTCAATCATTGCCGCCCAATGGAACCACCATACGGAGGGCATGCGTTGGACACAAGTAACTGTAAGATGAAGAAAAGGGTCTGGTGTTTAAGAACAAACTTCTTCATTTGTTATTTTGAGTTGTTCGTTTTTGTAAGTGGGGGAGGTCAGTAATTGAGGGGGGGGTGGATGTCTATCTTTAGGCGCAAGCATGTTCACTATCGGAGGTGGGCATGCTAATTTTTAGGGGTAGGCGTGCTCATTATTGAAGGTGGGTGTGTCCGCTCTTGGGAATGTGTCCGTTATTTGGGAGGTGGTGTCTGTTAAAAGAGGCGTTGAATAAGAAAAACAGTAAAAGGATTATAAACATATGACGTAGTATATGATGAAAGGAGCTGCGAATTTAACTTAAACAGAAAAAAAATCTTCATCTGCAAAGAAGCCAGAAATCAATATTTATAGTACCAGCCCTAAGTACCAAATGCCCATCTCTAGACACTACACGACCCACAATGATGATTTAACAAGCAAATCGGTCATGAAATTCTAAACATATATCTTTACAGTATGTTATTTAGAACGGTAATTAACATTACGAGGGGTAGTTAGCTGGTTACAGCACTCCGAAATAATGTTGCTAGGCAATTTTCCTTTTCACGAACCGGTTCAATGATTCATTGCAACCTTTTAGGGCATGTTTATATAGATTCGAGTTTTAGCAAGTGCAGAAAGAGGCGAGATCCCAGGCAGGCGAGATTCCGGGGAGGCGAGATTCCGGGGAGGCGAGATTCCTGGGAGGCGAGATTCCGGGGTGGCGAGATTCCGGGGAGGCGAGATCCCAGGCAGGCGAGAACCCGGGCAGACAAGATCCCGGGCAGACGATGATCATGTAAACACCCGCTGCTTAGTTTCCGGCTAGGCGGGACAATATTACCTTGGTGCGTTGTTTGCACTTCGTGTAGAGAATGCCAGAAAGTGAAGGCTACATGGCAGTGAAAAGCAGATAAAATTGCAAGAAAATGATTTTTGGTTAAATTTGCGAAGAATCACTGTGACGTTATTAGCCTCGTAGTTACGTTATGTTGGGCATGCGCCCGATTCGTTTTGTTATGTCCTAGGCGTGAGAATACAAAATGGAGTATTGACGTTCGAGTTGGGGTGTTCTTTCCTTGTTATATACCGGACAATCCTACAATGTGTCAGGTGAAAAACCCATCTTTGATATTTACAAGGTAAATGATTGCTTTGCTGGTTCTTGTTTCGCGATGACAGATCCGGATCCAATCGTGCCTGGGCCTAGTGCTTCCTCTGAAGGAAATAACGGAACATCGGCGTTCATATCTAACGTGCCATTACCCCCACGATTAAGCTTAGAAGAGAGTTTGGCAGAGAATTGGAAGCAATGAAAGCAAATTTATGATGCGTACGAACTGTTACGAATTTGAAAACTAAACCAGACAATTTTCGAGTGGCTGCTTTCATCACTTGCATAGGACCGGAAGCTCTTCGAATACACAATTCACTTCCGTGCCAGGAGGAGGGTGAACGTCAAAACATTGAGCGAATCTTCGAATAGTGGAATACTTACTGAATTGGAGAAACAAATGTAATTTACGAACGCTATAAATTCAATAAATGTACACAGGGATCTACAGAGTCAGTTGAAACTTGTGCGGCTTCTTTGCGTGCCCTCGCAACCAGATGTGCATTTGGACCACTTAGTGATGAGTTGATACGTGACCGAATTTTTTGTGGCATTCACAACAATGCTGTGCGACGTAAGCTGCTGCAAGAACCAAAACTCTCATTATCTAAACGCATTGACTTATGCAGGGCCACAGAAACAACTACTGCTCGAGCAAAAGCAATGGCTGGCCAAGCTGATAGTCGTGACCTCATGGCAAATTATGTTGGAAAGCAAAGCAGCCCAAGTAAAACCACTGGAGACACAAGAGGTTTTATTTCAGATTGCAAATTTTGTGGACGTAGCCATAAAAGAGAGAGTTGCCTAGCCTTCGGCAGATATTGTTCTGGTTGTGGTAAGATAAACCATTTTGTTGAGAAGTGGAGCTTGAAGAAATCACCAGGTATGAGAGATACATTTTCTAAAGCCAAGATACATGCAATGAAGGAATAAAACTTTTCTAGTGATGATGAAATTCTCATTGTTGAAATTTCACTCAAAAATAATTTGGCAATCAATGCTGTGTCCCAATCCCCTCCTAAGAACAAATTTTGTGCCTCCATGATTATAAAAAGCAGGCAAATTTGTTTTCAACCTGACTCAGGTGCTACCTGTAATGTCCTTCCAAAACACTTCGTTCCTCCAGGCACAAAAGTTGAAAAATCTGATCACTCTTTGCACCTGTACCGTCAAGCTTCATTACTGATAAATGGTATTTTTAAACTCAAGGTAGTAAACTCAAAGAACCAGACTGAGTACACTGTCAGATTTGTTATTGTAAAGGGAGACTATGTACCATTATTAAGAGCTTATGCAGTACAAAAAATGGGACAGCTGACTGTTAATTATGCTAATATCTTTAACGCAAATGTAGAAAATGTTAGCTCTAACAATATAGCTTCAAACAGCACAAATCAACAGGCACAACCAACGGTTGTCATGGAAACAGTTTTATTGACTACTGCAGAGGCTCCACTCAGTATTGCAGATATAGAGAGACGTTTTGGAAATGTCTTTGAAGGCCTGGGTCACATGCCAGGCAAGCTGCACTTAGATGTTGATGAGGCATAAATCCCTGTTTTCATGCCGCTTCGCAGAGTACCCAGCGCTCTTAAAGCAAAACTCAAGGCTGAATTGGAAAAGGCTGGAAAATCTTCATGTCATTCAGAAAGTTACAAGTCCAACAGATTGGGTATCAAATCTCGTCATTGCAGAAAAACCAAATGGGAAACTGAGGGTGTGCATCGATCCACAACACCTCAACAAAGCATTGAAAAGAAGTCATTATCCTTTACCGCTCATTGAGGATGTGCTACCAGAGCTAGAAGGTGTCAAGGTATTCAGCAAAATCGACCTGAAAGAAGGGTACCTTCAAATAGAGCTCGACGAAGAATCAAGCATGCTCACAACGTTCCAGACACCATGAGGGGGTTGGAGGTACCTCAGTATGCCAATTGGAATTAAACCAGCTTCAGAACATTTTCAACACAAATTTGATCAGTGCATTGAAGGCCTATCTGGAGTGTATGCAGTCGCTGACGATGCTCTTGTTACCGGAAGAGGAGAAACATACGAAGAAGCTGTCAAAAATCATGACATGAACATGTTGGCACTTTTGCAACGATGTCAACAAAAAACATCAAGCTGAACAAAGACAAATTCAAGTTCAAGTGGGATGAAGTTTCCTTCATTGGTCATACACTAACACAGAATGGTCTTAAAATAGACCCCGCAAAAGTTGAAGCCATCACAAAGATGAGCAAGCCGAAAGATGTCGCTGGTTTACAAAGGTTCATTGGCATGGTAAAATACCTGGCCAAGTTTCTTCCCAGACTATCTGAAGTATGCGAACCTCTGAGAAATTTGACCCACAAAGATGCACCATGGGTATGGGGAAAAGATCATGACAAGTCTTTTGCTGACATACAAAAAACAATTTGCAAGGCACCAGTTCTAAAGTATTTTTACCATAGAGCAGAAAGAAAAGAGACCCTTCCTCGATGTATACATCCATACTTCTCAATTAGAGACAAGCTAGCAACAAAAGATGACGTAATATTCAAGGGTCAGAGAGCTGTAATTCCAGAAACACTGCGCAAAAAGATCCGGGAGAAACTGCATTTAACACACACAGGAATACAGAGCTGCCTCAGAAGAGCCAGAGAAGCAGTTTACTGGCCTGGCATGAACAAAGATCTTATCGACTTCATCTCGAAATGTGAAATCTGTAACACATTCCAAAACAACCAGGCCAGAGAGCCTCTTATTCCTCGTGAAATCCCAAGCCGCCCCTGGCAAAAAATTGCTGCTGACATTTTCACGGTCAACAACAAAGACTTCCTCTGTACTGTGGATTGCTACTCCAGCTACAAAACTGTTGGGAAAATTTAGAAGAAGCTCAAGAGACACTTCTCTACTCATGGCATAACAGATAAGCTCATGAGTGACAACGTACCTTTTTCCTCTAAAGAATTTCAGGATTTTGCCAACGAATATGAATTTACCACCGAGCTAAGCTCGCCAGAGTACGCACAAAGTAATGGCAAAGCAGAAAATGCCGTCAGAACTGCAAAGATGCTAATGAAAAAAGCGACTGAATCTGGTGATGACTTCTATCTTGTGCTACTAGAATGGCGAAACACGCCGTCTGAGGGGATGGAAAGCTTTCCTTCCCAGCGTATTTTTAGCAGACGAGCTAAAACACTGCTTCCCATATCGAAGAAGCTCCTTAAACCAAAGGTTGTTACTCGTGTCCAAGAAAAACTTCGACAGAGGAAAGAGGTACAATCAAAGTATTATAACAGAGGCACAAGGGCATTGTGCATTAAAGAAAGGTGATGTAGTCCGGATAAATCCAAGAAATTCCGACAGAACAGGCCTCTGGACCAAAGGATCCTGAGCATAGAGCAAGTTGGTGTAAGATCTTATAATGTAAAAACCGAAGATGGAAGAATCTTCAGACGAAATCGAAAGTTTCTACGTCAAACCAAAGAGTCATTCTACGCAGATGAAGAAGATTAAACCATTTTCCCCAGAAAGGAACGAGAAGCAGTGGCTCGACCTTATGAAGACCACCAATCTAAAATGGAGCAATTTGATCCGCAAGAGGCACCTCACTCACGACCTGATGCCACTGAAGAAGAGACAACCGCCGTTAGACCTGCTAAGACCAGATTTGATCACAGGCAATTGAACTTTTTCCAGCCAGTAACGACAAGGAGTGGCAGGAAGATAATTCGGCCTGACTACCTCCCTGACCACAACTTCTGATTAGCAAACTTTGAAGACAATTATTTTATCATGTTACTGTTCTGTTTATTTTTTTGTTGGAGGAAAGGTGTGACGCTATTAGCCTCGTATTTATGTTATGTTGGGCATGCGCCCGTTTCGTTATGTTATGTTATAGGTGTGAGAATACAAAATGGAGTATTGAAGTCCGAGTTGGGGTGTTCTTTCGTTGTTATCTACCGGATAATCTTATAATCACACTGCATCAAAACCGACATGTTCTAACTTTAGGTAACTATACACGAATTACAATCCCTGTCGAAGGAACCTCACGCTTTAGGCCCTTAAAATAGCGATTATAGCATGATGTACCACAAATTATCAAACCAACTAACCTTCTTCTTTCTTTGGCCTTTGGATTATCGATTCGTTCAAGGCAGAAGATTTTTCCTGTAAAATGAAAAGAATATTTTCAAGGTTCGATTCATGGGAAAGAAAATTTTTTTAGCCGGATGAATTCTCCGGCTAAAAAGGATGGTTTTCCGGTACGAAACTTATATATTACCACATCTTTCACGTACATTTCCAATATAATATAATTTATGTAATTAATGCAAATTAATGTTACGGAAGAAAAATGAAAGTAACTCCAAAATCATATTATTAAAAGGATTTTTTATCTAGAACTCCTCAGGGTATGAGAGGAAAACTGAAGTGAAAGTGAAATTGCTTAATTTACAAGTCTGGACCACAATTGTGACTGGCTTTATAACCATGAAGGTGTTGGACTGTTCGTAAACAGATATACGAATTCGTAAACAAGAAAGGATTAAAGGAAACAAAAACCTAAAAAACAAAAGTTAAATCATTATGGCATTTCATTCTTTGAACAGTAATAAACGAACAAAATAAGCTGTAGGTTTGGTACTAATAAAAAGTTGTCCAAAGTACTAGGCAATATTTGTGCCACAAGATAGATGTCAAAAATGTTTATCCAAACAACTGCTATAAACAAACATATTGCTTCGAAATAATGCCTTGATTCGTTGTTTGTTATAAATGTAACAAATGAAAAGGGAAACTTTTACATTAATAACGGATTTATCCCTAACATGTGTGATATAACAGTTTATTTACATAAATAACTAAATGCCAGTTTAACTATGCAACAACTGAGTATAAATCACAAAGCTCTTCAAATTTAACTTTTGTGTTTAAGCCTACGCAGCAGGTTGAAGATTACCTTGCTAAGGTTTATAATTACAGGTCGCATTTGAACCAGTCATGAAACAATCTGGCTGACACTAAACTGTTTGCCACAAGAGTGAATAATTTGGATTTCAAATCGAAAATAAATTTACGATGGAAGCAAACTGCAGTTCAAGAGAATACGTGATAGCTTTATATACTAAATATGGCAATTTTCTCAAATTGCCTTGCATATACAAACATACTCACAATAAATTCATTCAAATCAAATTGGGTTTATACAAAGCTTTAAATACGATGTGAACACTTAACGATGAATATAATTCAATCATTTTAAATATATTTTGACTGTGATGAAGTAATAAAATTAAAGTGATAAAGCATTAAAGAAAGTTTCAAATCTGTCTGGCATGACCAAACGTTCACCCAGAGTAGGGAGAGTCGCCAGTTCTCTATAATTGCAGGCGTAGAAATCACGAGGTGTGGTCACATCGAGATGAAGGACCAGGACACTTCTCGATAAGCACAGCTTCTCAATGTCCTAAAAACTACCTTCGGATGCTAGGTAGAAACAAATACAAATACAATGTTTTCAGCTCGATACTCTACAGCTCTCCTATAAAACAAAGTTCTGTTCATTATTCAAATGTTCCTTACATTTTAATCAAATTGACAAATTACTTGGGGTTATATTGTTGGAAGACGCGAGACACGTTTCTAGTAGCTACATGTCTGCGTTGTCTTTTTCGCGGTCTTTTTATCTCAGCCAAATGAAATTACCGTTTTGATGTCTTAAAATTAACGTTTCATGTAGAAAAATCTAAATAGGACAACTACCGTTAGATTCGAAAAAAATTTTGGCAACCACTCAACGGTCTTAATACGATGTTTACAAAGAAATATTTTCAATAAAGGAGCACGCAAAGGAAATATTTATAAATATTCTTTATGATTTAAATAGAATGGTTTTGCTTTTTCCAAACTTCAGGCGGTAAGCCAATTATTCAAGATTCTATTTTTGTCACTTGGTTTCCGCATCTTTGGCAAGGTCTTCAGAAAAATCGAAACAAAAAAACCAAAAAGGGCTTGAATAATATTGGGCAGTAGAAAGGAAGAGTTTCCCGCCAATAGCTAACTCGTGTAGGGCGCCAAGGACGAACTGAAGCCAAGTTTTGTTTCAAATGAAACCTTGACCTGGCGGTGAGATGTTTATCAAATAATCATTTAGCACGAAACAGAAATAAAATTGAAATGTTGATTCCAATAGTGAAAGGGTCTTGGCAATACATTACTATTTATCAGATACTTTCTGCCAAGTACCAATGTTGTTGATTTTTGATTAATTCAAGGCTCGGTGTTCGTGGTTTTTCTTTATCCAACATTGATTTTTCTACAACTAAATAACTTTAAATTGTTTCTACTGCATGAAAATCTCGATTGATCAACTAATAAAATCTACTCTCATCTGTTAACAGCAGAGACTCTAACATTGTTCTTATTTTGTGGAGCCCTGTTGTTTTTATGGAGCCAGTGTATTCTTAACAAAACCCACAAGTGAAGCAAACGTTGTCACGAAAGTTGCCTAGGAAGGAAAGATTGAGTTAGTACTGGGAGATATTTCAGATAAACTTATATCTGCATTAAATAAAAAAACTAAATCTATTGCGTGGTGCCCTGATGAAGCCAGTAGACATTATGAAATTAATGCCACACGTAAATAACACGTTTGTGTTCTAAACACATCTTGTTGGCTGCCAAACGACATCAATTACGTTGATTGGAAAAAATTGTATTGCTAACGGAAGAATTCCGCATTTTCCGGCGCCAAAGACTTATTGGCACAAAATTAAATTGTATTTAGCTTGGTACCTTGCAAAAGAATTAAGCTTGGATATCACTTCATAGTTACGTAATAAATCATGTAAAAACGTCCTAATATGCAGTTTATGTTGTTCTGGATCATGCTATTTACGTCATGATTTTCGAATTCCGCCTACTATTCATTTTAAGAATCAAATTAGGATTCAATATGTTGGTACAGAAAATAGAGCTTATAAAGTCTCTTACGTCAAGCGAGAGCTATCAACGATCTAATAATGGCAAACAGAGGGCTTTATCTGCTCTAAACCGCTTAAAAAAGACTACAACAAAGTAGAATCCTCGCCTTTTTGACATGGCTCACGACAATTTAGCGAGTTCTACACGTGGCATGAAATATGCATGCACACGAGAACTAGCATGAATAATACAATATGTATTTGAAATTTTCATCGTAACACTCCCACATGGAAGATTTAAATGGAAACTGTCCTAAAATAGACAATCATTTCTTTCCAATCCTGCATTATTCATTATCATCATTCATTTACGATTATGTGAATTATTGATTAAACGGAGCCAAACATCAAGACGAGCGCAATCTCCTTCTAAACATAGTGAGTTTATCTTGAAATGGACACGCCCTCAAACAGTCAGGTTGAAATCGTCTCTAACATGTTCAGTCAGAATAATCTTAATATAACACATGTTTTCACATAAAAACAAGAAATTTAGGAAAAGTTATTACAAGATATAATTATATGAATAACTAGTCACGTTGGTAGAATTTTGCTTAATTGTTTGAGCGAGAAAGTGCTGTCAGATAACTTCAAAAACCTAAGTAAAACAAAATTCACTCTGTAATGACTTGCAGGTTCAATTACAAAACACTTTCTTTTAAAGGCCCTAGAGCGGAATCAATCCTTGTCTAGTCTAGATTGTCTAAGTTTCACGGAGTGCCGTTTAAAATCTTTCAAAGCAATGTTTAAATACTAGGCCTATTATCGAGCAGTCTAGAGATAATCTAGTGACAGCCAGTGTAAACTTTGAGAATACCTTGCTTTTCAACGTTATGCCATGAAATGCTTGGAGAACTAAAAAAATATTGTGGCTAAAATTTTTCATTTTTAACCCAAAGTTTGCTCTACTTACCAAACATGGGTAGACCAATCTCATGTTGATGAATCTGTGGGGTTGTTTTCAAGCGAGCATTCGAGCTGTGCCTTCAAAGCCTGCACGCAACATATGTTCTTTGATTTCAAACCTTTAAACACCGTAGCCGATTCAGTGCGTAACGCGAACTGTCGCGGCGATGAAGACAAAGGACCTGTTGCGATATCTACAGAATCAAATCTGCGGCTATTTAAGGAAACGGTGTCTATTTTATACACAGCCTTTGTTTCCACATATAGAATAGGTTATTTACATTCTTATTCAAGGCCAATCTCCGTAAAAACAGTAACAAAGCTCTAATAGGCATATTGTTTTGTCAAGGTGGCAGCGATAAGGAACTTCAGCCGGTTGGCAAGAAATAACGAACTTAGATACATCGTTCTGTTCGTAACGGAAATGACGTCATTGGCCATAATTGCGGCCGAATAGTCATACAACGTTATTGAATGTTTTAATGGCGAATTGCGGGTTAAAAATACAATCGAGAGCTTTTGAACACGGATTCACATGGAAACACACTTGGAAGGTTATGTTTGAATAATCGTCTTATATTTACTACAGTTTAAAGAAAAAAACGAGCTATGTAAAGAAAGATGGGAAAGTTTGGAAGCTTGTTCTGGGAACAAATAAATTATCAAGTTGATCTGCAGCCAAACGGTTTAGGAACTTCTTTAATTCTTCTATGCAATGGATTCTGCCTAATTGAAATCCAAGTTGAAATCTCCATATTTAGTTGTAGTTATTAAATACGGCTTTGCAAATCTGGGAACTTAAAATGCCTTGCAATGCGATTTAACATTTATGAAATTTTTCAAGCAACGTATCATATGAACATATTTATCTTGTAGAGGAAAAGGGCGAATTTTTCATCCGTTTGGTTTTTGAACATTTTCAAGCTGAGACGAAATCACACGTTTATAAATTTCTTCAATACAATATTTTGTCTTGTATCAACATCTATCTGCTACCCTACCACATAGAAAAGAGAACCAAAAAACAGAAGATGCGATGAGAAAATTGAACGCGACCTATATATAGCACAACCATCGATACCAAATCACACAAAGACATTGAGCAAATGGACCGGCCAAAAAACGAACATTTTCAAGAGCCAAACAGAAATCCAGACAAAGTAACGTCTTAGAAAACTATTCAGTCACTCAAACAATGACGAGTCAAATTTATTTTGCTAGATATTTCAAAGGGTAAAAGAACGAGAATCAAGCACCCTGGTCTAGACGTACTTCATGTGTTGAATTAAGTCGGTCTTTGTATAACATGACTATTGATGCCATTAGGGTAAAATGACAAACCGAGAATGAAAGAGCTAACAAAGACAAGATCCGAACAAACAATAATGACTGAACACCCCTGTTGTTTTTGGTTTCCAATAACAACATTGCCAGTCTGGTCAAAAAGCCATGACAATATGACAACCGATGTCACTGTTGATTTTGAGACAGGGAAATTTCGTGATTAAAATGGGATCAAGCAAGGTACCATTCTGTCGCCTATGCTATTTACACTAGTTTCTAGTTTCTCAATTGACAAACAAGAAGCAACTTGACCATTCACCAAGGAATATTGTGATTTACAGGCCTAAATGCTCTTCCTGTCCCTTGCGAGCGAGACATGTCTTTATAAGGGCGGTCGTTAGCTCGTGCCAATAATTAGGCGCGAGCTTTGGCGAAGGTGAGGGCGGTCGCCCGAGTGAAATGTAAAAACCATTGATTCAAAGGATTTGCACTGACCGAAAAACTTGAGTGATTTGCAAATACTTGGACAATTAAAGTAAATTCGTCAGCAAACGTCAATGCTTCTGTTCTTATCGTTAACCCCATGACCGTTGTATTGAAAGATAAAATCATAGGCCAAAAGCTTGACCACTAAAAGTATGGTGCATTATCCAATAAGAATTTATCGCAAGCAACCCGTTGGCAAAATATACTGTCTTAACCATAGCGGTTATACTTTGTCTACAGAAAACAACATCAAACTCTAAAAATATGAGATTTTAAGCTTTAGGTTTTTGTCACATGAAAAACCACAAATTCAATGTTATCTATTAAGAGCTATTAGCTTTATTCCATAAATTTTCGTTAAAGCAAAGAGAAACGATAAGAATTCTAAACTTGATCAATTCGTTTTTTCAACAGGGCAACCTTATTTTTGTCCTGCTAGCCTTGGAAAAACAAACTTTACAACATGTCACACCATCCTAATAAAACTTGATCACTACATCTCCATTTTTGAACCAGAACACTAAAAACTTGAAAGCGTGGACCAAAATACTCGCTGAAACGTTCTTGGGGTCTAAAATTATCAACCATAATATCACTGCAGACGTGTTAAATTAAAGCTGGCAAAGAAATTTAAGCTTCAAAATATCTGAAAAGAAAAAGATAAGCTCTCCAGAAATTTGTTCCATTCAAAAGTGAAATGTGAACTGGGACATCTCATACTCTCATGCGAATTATCAATTCTAATTTTCCGCACAAATCATAAAAAACCAGTGAATCTAAGATATTCAACCGAGTTAAGGCTTTATTTATTAAGCAGAAAAGTTGTAGATTCAGAAAACAGAGGTTTATCTAAATCCAATGCTGGAAATAAAAAGATAACTTAAAGTAGCATGAAGTTATTCCCTTAAAACAAAACTTTGCGGTGCTATTAGAGCTCAAGCGAATTTCGATATCCAAATAGCAAGGATGTGAATACAAATACCATTCAAAAATCAACATGGGACAAGATAGCTTGTAAGCGAACCTTTTGTCTAGAAAGACCAAGCCACAAAGAACACCCATGGTTGGCCTTTTCAATTTTTATCTACCAGTCATCCTGGTGAGACAGATATCATGGTTTTTTTTGGAGATGTTGAACTGCCATGAGAAGAGCCGCATGTCATCACAAGTTTCAAATAAATTGTGCCCTTACTTGGTCTTCGCTAAATTTCTCCGGGGAAGCTTATTTGATAAAAATACTATAGGAAAATTCTCTTCGGGTTGGATTAAATTCTTGGAGAGACGTATAAGAGAAAGTTTTGAATCAGTAAGGGAACCCCCCATCCTGGAGCGAAAGAGCATGCGCATGAAACGGAGGCATTATTACGCATGCTCTTGGACTCAAGGACGGAGGGATGCCTAACGCATTTTGAGATTTTCGTTCGTTCGTCTCCCCAACAAAAACTGAAAGAAATTGGGACTCTTTACAGCAGGTAAAAATATGCTAACAGCACGTAAGAGTGCCGCAAGGAGTATGAAAAACTAAAACAGCATTGCAACTCAAGCCTTCATACCCGGAATGATGGAAGTCTTCTCAAAATAAAAGTATGAATTGAATAAAGAATATCTGAAGAATAACGTCCTAAGGTATACAAATAAGAGAAAAACTTTTTTGGCTGGTTAATGAAATAAAAAAGAAGTTATTTATCCGTTAAGGAAGTAAAGAAGAAATTTGTAATCGGTTGAAGAAATAGAAACTTCATCAATAGACAAAGTACCACTTGTAAAAATTATCATTGAAGAAAGCAACCAAATGGATTAAGAACAAAGCATATAAACACGAATCAAACGAAGAACATTTGGCATAGTGGAAAACCTTAGATCTTGTAACATGAGAAAAACACACAGGACCGTCATTGATTCATGTGCCCAAGGAGGGCGCTCGGGTCTAATTCGCTGCCAAAGTTGGTAATTCATCCATTATTTGACGATAAGTCTGAAAATTTGCGAAGCACCACTTCATGGTAAGAAATCTTCGTTTTTGTAACAGATTATTTTCTAGTGCCTGTCATACCCCAAACGCCCCACCGCAGCGACGGTCCTGCAAACACAGCCTAAGCATATGCAAATGGCGGATGCTTCAAACAGAGCGATCAAGTTGCCATATTTGGTCAGAAAAAGGGCGTGTCCAAGATGGCAGCTGTTTGTTAAATTCGAAAAGTTCGTGTTTATCCAAGTAGGCCATTGCGATATTTGCTTATGCGACAAAAACAGGGTTTGTGATTTGGAATCTGTTATCAGACCATTTAAAAAATAAATTCTTGAAAACATATAGCCCGCTTTGTTTTGATGGTTCAGAAGGCTGAAAATGGCTTTACTGAAACATAATCACCCGCAATACTTACGCTTCTCGCGCATGTCTCGAAAATATGTAGATCAAAAGAGCTATTATAGAGCGGCGTGGTGTTTGATGGTAATAGGTACTTTTTGTTCAAAACTACCATTTCCCTTGCTACTTTATCAAACGATGTTCCAACAATGCTACAGCACTCACCTTTTTACAAATGTCTCCTTCCGATTTAGTGTCGTATGTGTTGATAGGCCCACCATGGACTACCCGGCCCTGCGGAGGCTTTCTTTCCAAATGCTGGTGAAGCTCTCTTTGTTGTTGTTGTCGTAAATATTCCTGCTGTTCCTGGTACTGGCGGAACAAAAACTCCTGTTGCAGTTGCTGTTGCTGTTTCAAATGGAGCAGCTGTTCAGTGAGCTGTTGCTGTTGTTGTGGCGTGAGTTGTACAGTCGGAGTTGATGACGTCACGGTTGTTGTGCTCATCTCGCTGCTAAAAGAAATTAAAATAGGAGATAATGAAAAGAGAAAACTAACAAATAACATCTTGTGGTAGAGCCCTCCGAAATGCGGTTCGTTGCTTTCTGGTTTTAATTTATTAGGGAGGAGCCACCTAACATTTCTAAAAGAAGATCATTTTGCAACGAAGAAGACTTCATATATCTAACTCAAAAAACGCTTTACTGAAAGTAATCTTTTACAGAAAACGTAATAAACTTATCTTGACAATTTTAATTTGGAAACTCGACAGATCTATTTAGGTATACTGAAAATAAAGACTTTGCAAAATTAACTACATTTAGACAGCCAGAGGATCTTTGAAACAGACAAGAAATATTCATCTTCGGGTGTTTATTCTAGACTTTGACTCGAGACTGTCTGGAAGGAGTGAATCCATTCTTGTGGGAGTTTTCGAGATTTGCAGTTAATTTCAAATTGAATGCGGTAAATGAGCTCGACTCCTACAGCAAACAATATTGTTTCATCTCAAGATGTATCTCTTAATCTACCAAAGGTAGTTTCATGGCATTTTATACCACAGCATAAAAACAAGATCAGGGGTACGAAAACAGCTTCTCTGTTGAATCTCCGGAAGACTGTGATATGGGACCACATAAAGCCTCCCCTTGATCATAAAAGACACCGAAAAATCTCTAGTTTGCATATCGATAAGCAAGGAAAACGTTGTTTAAACTAAGGATTTGAATCCTTTGGTGTTAATACCAAAGGACCCATCGGTATTAAGGATTCAGACACCCTCTTTATTTTGTATATCTTCTTCATCTACAGTCGCACGCGCAACTCATAAAGCATGGATAAGTCGAATCTCAAAAGTAGACGCAAATCTTTAAGCATCTTAAAAGCAGACGCGAGTCTGCTTATATTCTTTGATTCTGTGTGGCATTTTACGACATCTTTTAGCGGGCGTTTACACAGCATAAATAGACAAAAAACAGTTTATTCTCTGGCTAGGGGCAGGGAGTGAAGAATTCCGAGATATTTCTCACTCAACTGCATTTTCGCCACATCGATAAAACTTATGCTGTACTAGACTTGCTACATCAAATTTCCAAGACAGCTCAATATTTCTAATGTTGTGATCTTTCCCAAACTGAATAAACTGCTCACTTTATCTGATTCTGAAAAAACGGTCCAATTATTAGGATCGAATATTTGCGATGAATTCGTTTGCTTATGTTAGATATTGGTACATCTTAAAATATCACCTTGAAATGATATGACTATAACGTAAGCACTCGCTAAAATGTTCTCCTAGTGTTCAATCCTTAAAACCAGTTTTAATATTTTCCAGGTTAGTATAAAATTTCTTTTAGATCATTTGCTTAATGAAACAAAAAGCAGAGGAACTTCCGGTTGAGTTCCACAAGGATCACATTTCGGTTTTCTCATTTTTCCTTACAAGTTTTTCCTTCTTTAAAACAGTTAACTGGTCGTTTTGGAAGGACGTATTACCAATAGTTTTGAAATATTTTTTAATTTTTAGTTTTTAAAGACTTTTTCCCAAGAGCCACATACCAACAGCGTCCTAATGGAGAGGACAGGAGAGATAGACCATATTCGAAACTTTATATTTTTATACTGGGGGGGGGGGGGGGGATGTCAAGAATCTTTTATCTGAAAATATCTCAAAATGAAGAGGACAGCAACATCGATACACGGTGAGACAAACATATGACAGAAACTTCAACGGATATGTTTGGTCAAGTTTCTAGGTTTGCTAGCTTTGGACATCGGCTTACAGCTACCTTGCTCCCCTCTTTAATGTCTGAACTATGATGTCTGTTAAAGCTTTCAAAGGCCTAGCAAAGCTACCCAAGTGTACACCGGCCTTTAGTTTCATGACGAGGTAAAGGGATGAGAATGAATACAAAGTTTTCGTAGAATCAAGAATCACGTGATATGAGCTCAAGGACACAAGAATTAACAATAAAATTAGAAAATGAATATAGAAGAAAAGCATCGTCGGGAACTTAAATATTGAATAATCTACTTATAAAACTGAAAACAACTGCTGAATTTATTGGATTTTTAAGTCACAAACTACTACTAATTTTTGCAAAATGATATATCCAGTTAGGAAGATAATCTGCAGCATTTGGTGTTGATCCAATTACACCATATCTTTATCCGATTATATCCGTTAATCGAATACAATCACAAGGCCATCTCAATAACCACGATGTGTTGCCTCAAAAAATGTCTGGCTTTGACTTGTTACAAGCCTTCGTCTCGAGTTCTTCCAAGAGCTAGCTAGAGCTGCATTTCCAAACGTCCACTTTCAGTTCAGCTCCTTCACAGTAGACGCTCAGAAATGCAACCCTTTCACTTGAAATAACTCAGAACGAAGACAGTAGCAAATCAAGGTGTGTGTAAAAAATGCAAAAATTTCGCAAGCATTTTTTTTATAAACCAGAGATAGCGAATCTCAATATGGCTAAGACCTGTCAGTTTCTGCTTCACTACTTCTTTCGCTATGCGGTTCAAAGAGGATTAATAATAAAGACATTCAGACAATGGATAAAAAACCAAATTTCAAATGTTTACGACTTTTTTATCCTTAGGTGTACTTGTGTCGCATACCAAAGCTGATCACCTCCTATCTGACATTAATGAAATACCTCTAAATTTGCAAAATCAGGCAAGTGTATTACGAAATGGCAGAGATATGGCCACATGTTTATTGGTTCTCTCCCCATCAAACCTCTGTATTTTGGTCTCTGTTCATAACTTTATGAACAGAGCCAAAATAACAGTGATTCGTTAGCAAATTTCAAATCTTTCATTGGCCATATCTCAACCGATTTTAGACATATTTGGCCAACTTTGCGTATTTAAAAGTATTTCATGGTGATCTTTTACGCTATGTGGTTAAAACTCAAAAATTCTAAAAAAAGGGTTTTGATGACGTCACACTTTAGAACTCTATACAGTGTAGCATGCTCCCTTGCGTCTATTTAGCAAATTCATAGCAAGGGTAATTCTTAGGAAACCTAAAAAAAGTCTAGCGAGACTTCAGACTAGCTTCTTTGGGATAACTACAAACAGCGAAAACAAGAGGAAATAGGGCTACATTCAACTTACGCGTTCGCACACCCACTAGTGTGGCTTGAGATTTTCAAATGACCCAACATTTCAAAACCCAACAATTTTAAACAAGAGACAAAATTTACTGAATATCTGAAACGTCATATTGGGAAAGCAAAATAGCGTTCAAACGACAAGAATGTTAGATTATTGTACTGTCGCTCCCACTGAAATTAGCAATTAATTCTTATCAAAGAAGATCCCTCCCATTTAATAACTTGAATCACGCCCAAAAAATTAGGCCTTTACTTTTACGGCGATAGTTTCACTAAAAATGTAATTATCCTAGCAATATCAAGAAAATTTATGCTAGGTACTATATCAGTGAATACAAAACAGAATGAAGCGTTCTTGAGCCCATGACATCAAAAGCTAATCAAACTATTATAAAAAGCCAGCTTGTAGCTAACTAATCATTATTACAATACACACACATTCCTGGTCATAAATGCTGAGACAAACGCCAAACGCACAGAAATTGCCCCGCAGTATACCCGTTTAGCCAAACACCTTACCCCCGCTCCATTTAAAGTTGTGAACCTACTTTATCACCAATTATTGAACTTGGGGAAGGGGACAAATCCAAACAATAACTGTATAATATTGAAGGTTAATGCGATGAAGGGGCCTGAATCTAGCGTTATAAACTACTAAAAAGAATAACTGAAAGACACACGATATATACAGCTTTCCATTTCCATTAGTCCATTTTTACTTAACAATTTAACTCTCACGAATGTTTATCGTTAAATACTTCCTACACTTCTGTTCTCAGCCTCCAACACTGTCACTTCCTTTTGTGTTTCTCAGATTCTCTGATTACACGTGACTAGGCTCCAGTTCTCTCACATCTTTCACATGCTGATTGAAAATAATATGGCTTCTTTGGTCATATATGAAAAATTCGATGCATATAAAACTAAGCAACAGTTAACTGATAAAATCTTTGACTTTAGGGTAAATATTCCTCGCAATTTCATTGAAAATTTGCATAAATGAATACCTCGTTGTATCCGTATTGTCAATTTGCCTCGTGGATACCCCCACCAAATATTGAATGTTATTTCAAAAATAAAATGAATTTTGGACTCAAATTCAAAAATTTGTGTAACTTTTACTTTGTTTTACGAGTGGCGGAAATTTTGAAATGGTTCCTATTGTCATTATTTAAATATAACTAATTCATTTTTTTATTAATTTGACCCTGTGCTGAGGCAAAATTCCGTTCGAATACTTTTGGGAGGGGGGTCTAGTTTTGTGAATAATCAGTGACAGCTCAAAATGCTTTCTGTTACTGGCAGCGAAATCTCTGTTGAAGGGGTACGTGGGAAATACAATATACAAAGATGTGTTGAATATAACATAAAATAACAGTTTTACTCTCTTTTTATCTATTGTGATTTTGAAATACGGTACTCTTAGTTTTAGCATTTGAGTGCAAAATAAACAGATTTAGAAACAAGAACTAAAAATCCATCGAGTCTAATTTTGGAAAAGCTTCCACCTACCACTCGACCTAACCTCTGACGAAGATCATTTGAAAGTATCAATTTAAAAACGATAAGCTTGGCCTAATAGCAATATTCGATCAACAACGCTGTCTTTTGAACGAAAATAAATTTGGTTCTGATGAAAAAATCTAGCTACCATCTGCTAAACCATTTGTAACCCCAACATAAATACACTTATTATCAAAATTACGTCAAACTCACACATCTTCTACTCTCGTAAAAGTATAGCGCTCCCTGCTGACTCAACAAAATATCAAACATTGTGTCCTAACGAAATTAAAAAATTCAGCTTCAGCAGACAAATTACATTAGTGTCAAATTAAAATTATTTGAAAACTTGGAATTATGTTATATTCTTGTTGGCAATCAAAATTCACGCCACCTGCCAAGCATTCCAGGGGGTTGCTCGCGTTACTAAAGGGGGGTTTGCTCGGCTGCCATAATGAAAGGGTCAAAATACATTTCAAGAAGGCAAGAAGAGCGAAAACGAAGTGCATTATACTAAAGTACATCAGTGCTTCAGTGTATCGCCCCAAAGGAAATGATGCCTCTTTGATCATCCCCATGAGACACCACATTTCCGTCCCAAGGGAATTAGCAGTGATTTCTTCTTGGTACAAATTTAGAAGTCTTACATGTGCAAGAACCTCAGCTGCATCTCAAAGCTCTAGGCAATGACAATAGAAACTTTAAAATGTCGAGTATTGGAGCCGAAATCGACATTGTCGAAAAAGACGCAAGCCAATTAAATCTAGCCTAATCCAAGTACAAACAGAACTCCATAGCCAAAAAGCAGCTGCGCTGACTTATCTAATCTAGTCAGAACTGAAGGATGTGAATGCCTTATCAGATCGAAAACAATAGATGTTCACCACACTACACTGTTACTTCAATCACAGCAATAATTACACTCCATACAAGCACAAGTTTTTAGCTACCCTAGGGTTCCTAATTAACGCCCCCATAAATTATTAATTGCTCAAAATGTTTCTAACCCTTTGCTCTAGTTTCTAACCCTTTGCTTAATCCTGTAGAGAGTCGTATTTCGGTAAAAACTTTCCAACCTTTTTCTCCTTTTCCAACTCCTCTCCCCCTCCCCCACGTATTAAATCTTTCTTTCGATTCCGACATACATAAGGGGGCACTTAATACTGAAGAAATTACACTTTCTAACAAAAGAGGTGCTTTTTGTGAAAATGTAGGGAACCCATCTCTCTTCTCTCCTCCTCCGCACTGTCCCGCGACGCCCCATTTTCCAAATATCCCACAAAACGCTCTTTAACCTAGGGTACCCTATGCCACTTTGAAGACAACGCTATTTCTTTTAATCTGTTTCATAAACTTTAACATTTTTAATATACTTTTGTATCCATGAGGAAGAAATACAACTTTTTGTCTCTCGCTCTTGGCGTTCTTTTTTCGGTATAAAAGATACTAACTTGTATAATCTTCATAAAAAACCTAACTGTTTATCTACCAGATTCTGACAGGTGATCGCCCAAGGTCAAAATTGCATAATCTCAAAAGCTGAAGCATATTGCTTAACGCTGCTAGATTTTCGAAAACGCGACAGTTTGGTTTTCTTTGCCTTTTCGTAATTTGACTTATCAATATCTCTGCTTCTGTTTATTTTAACGGGACAAAATATTGCGAAAGCGGAAGACAGCTGTAAGAAAAATGTTCTCCACAAGTATGTCAAAAACAGAGGACTTGAGGAAAAATTAATAATTTCGCTGTTTAATCGTGAAATAATCGCTGGTGCGGTGATAGCAAAACATTGTAGTTTGCATTAAAACTGTGCTTGTAGCTGCTCGTCACTTCTGATGTCGTACAATAAAAATCGAACTGCTTGATATGAGAACATCTATAATTAGAAAGTTGAGAGAAAAAAACCAGTTGAGCAATATCTTTTCGCCCGGCCTCAAATACCCTGGTCCCCTGTCCCTGTTAAAAAACAACAAAATTCTATTGGTGAGCATTTTTTTGTTCAAATTTGACTACTTTATTTTGCAATCGATTCACCCAAACAAAGTTTATACTTCATTTTCACAAGGCTATTCAGCCGTGGAGGTCTTCTGTTCGTGAAATGACAGACAGCCCCCTTCATGAGGGCTGGCTTCCCCACCGCTAGGTGGCTTCACTCTTCTGGCATTTTCAAAACCCACCATTTAGATTGTTCTTACCACGAGGAACTATGGGCCAGGCCAGAGACAAAATTTTGATTCCATGTACGTATTTTCGTACTTTGGCCTCAAGTTTAGGTGTCGGTGACCAAACCTTCTCCATAGGGGGTGCACTTTGAACATCAAAATAGGGGGTTAACAATCAAAATAGGTAAAAGGGGGTGAAGCTATTGGAAATTATGAGGGTTGTTTGCATAATCTTTCGACAAATGAATGAATTTCATTACAAGAAGAAAATGGTTTTGATGATTCATTTTTAACTGCCAAGGGTTTCCTTCCTTATTTCCTGTCTTTAAGCCTAGAACGATAATTGCGACTTTCTTGGTTAAATTTTTTAAGAAATTAAATTTTTTTAAACCTTTGATAAAATATTTGCAGGTCTCTCCAGTCTCCTGTTTGAAATTCGACAATAGGCTAACTTTAACAAGCAAAATATGTTTACGATTATGAGAAGCGTTGTTATTAGAAGAATATGAGAATCGATTAAAAAGGCAATGCAGCCAGAATTTCTTCATGGTTATGATGGAAAATTTTAAAGACATTCTATTAATTAAAATGGGCTATATGACCCCCTCCTGATTAACACCCTTAGAAACACTTGCCCCCACCCCCATCCCCTGCGTCGAATGCCCGGAAAACATCGAACGGACAAAATGTTGTCCCGATCAAAAAGGTCACCAAACAAAGGCCACCACTTGGTCAAAGACACTATGCCTTGCCGTAAACAAATACCTTATCTGGCATACTAACCGATGTCCTTTGTAATAACCATTGAATCATTCATTGATGTAATCCATGCAGCAAAACAGAGATAACAAACACCGCCACCGCATCCCTATGTTTACTGATAACATATGAATTGTTCTTATATCTGTCCTATTAACAGGTAAACGACTACTCAAACAAAATAACAAACAACTATGTTCACTAAAATCCCTGCAAATAATCTAGTAAACACGACCATAGATTGATTACTTAAACTCCCGTGGTGTACAAGTTACAGTGAATCGATAGGCTGTAATGACAATGTTACAGTCATTTAGCCATAAACAAACTTTAATGGCAGTTTATGGCTGACATCAGGAAGACAGGGATTTGAATACTAGTAAAAATTGAATTGATAATGGGAAATAAAAGAACTCAGTACTAAAACCTAAGGACAGAGGATTAGAAAACCACAAAAGTTTAGTTCAAATTATGTCATCTAGAGTTTTTATTTAATGTCATGACCCTCGGGTATGTTATAACAAAACCTTTGGTTAGAACCGCAAGCATATTGGCTTTGAGTAGCCTGATAACCAGACCCCGATTTCAAAGGCTAGGCTCTGAGGTGATTACTCATCCTTAGGCAAGCTAGTAGCACTATGTGTGTTGTATAGAATTAAAAGCAGCAATATGCACCTGGAAAAGCCTATTAGGAAATTAGCAACTTTCAGTACAAGCAAACAAAAAGTGGGTTGATACATGAAACAAACGACACTAAAACCATTAATCAAGAAGTAACTTTGCTTCAAAGCAGATTTCCTCGTTTATTTTAAGGAATATATGGGTCTTTACTTGAAGCACCCCTTTGATGTGTTGTCAAAATGACAATGACAACATTCAATGTTATTGAATCTGTTTGTAATAGAAAAACTTTTCAACATATGAATATTTTATCGAATTTTATTTCGTGCTATTGATGAGCAATTTCAACCTGTAACATTGGTACTTCAATTGCTACATTACTCTATGGGTAACAATGCCAGAAAATGGAACTAGATCAGAAGTGATTTACTGCCAACAGAAAAGGAAGGTCAAATTTATAATGAAATGGATTGCACAGGGAACTGTTGGAAACTGTAGCTCTCTTATGTCAAACAAATAAAACAAACTTGTATTCAGTAAAAATTTATAGTTATGAACTTGGAATAAAATCAGCAAAAAATCACATTCTACCATAAAAAATGGAGTGAGTCCAAGAAAAAATGAGCAGGGGTGGTAAAAGCAAAGGGCTTGGACATTCTGAAAAGAAACATACTTTGCTGTAGCCATGTATGGGTTGTTATGGTAATCGTATTGAGCTTTCTAATTGATAGGGAAAGTGCAGTAAAATTAATCAGATTTTCTTGTTGGAGCAAAAATTTTACATTTTTCAAAGCCAAAATATCTGATTTCAAAGGATAATTTTCTGAGTCGTATAAAATTGTGGAGGAGGTGCCAGTTGCTTCTAAATTAACCATACTTCAACTGCAGCGTACACATATTTGTATTCAACTGTAAAAAAACCTAAGAATCCTTCATTAGAGACTTTCACCACTGGGAGGTAGGTTCTTGAGAAGCATTAATCCAATGATCCTTTTTTTAAATCACTATTTGCAAAATCTTACTTTGTTGCCTTTGATTGCAAACAATTAAAATTTTGCAAAAAAGAAGTCTCTCCTCCTGTATTTCACAGTAGAAATACAATCTGGTCTATACCCTCATCTTACTATGGCAATCTAAAACAACTAAGTAAGACAAGTTATTTCATCTTACATTAGCTTTATTTCTACAAAAAAGGCAAATAAAAGCTTAAAAGCTTATGTCAGAGCTATTGGCTCATACCAAGCAACAACAAAAAACAAAGAAAACCACTCAAACCTATCCAATTCATTATTGATGAAATATTAATGAAATAAATTTTTGCTAATCCTTTGATCAATTGTTTTATTGTAAAAAGCAGCAAATGAGAAACTTTTTGGAATAACATCAGCAAAATTAATTTTACAGGCCTTAGCAGTGGCGTCGCATGGCCATTCTTGCTGGGGGAGGGTGTAAGAGATGCAAAACCATATTTTACCAATATAAATTCTTTTGTTACATTAATATTTTGTTATAAATTTAATTCTACCGACGAGTTTTCTGAAAGTTGGGGGTGTACACCCCCCCCCCCACACCCCCTGCACACTTCACCCCTCTGGGCCTTAGAAATGAAATAAAATTGCTCAATTAAACAGGATATTTTTGTCATTTTAACAAGCCATTTTTTAGCAAATTTGGTAACAAATTTTGTTATTTTGACAAACTTTGCCTTGAAATATCCACGAGTCAATCCCTCCTGTAGACAAATAAAAATAGTTTTGTTGCACAGGCCAGACTGATACAAGAAATCCAAATTCTTTATGCAAAAATGTTAATTGTTATTTCAAAAAGCTACACTATGCAGAGATGGTTTGATACTTATGTTTAAATGTGTAAAGCATGACTCAATTTAGTTTATCTTTATTTTTCTCATGTTAAACATTGGTCAATTTTCAGTAGGTTTTTTATAATTTTTATAATCAGTTGCAACAGTTAATTTGTGCAGATGCATCATTCAACAGAACAAGGGAGACAAAATCTGAAATATATTTCACATTTTAATCCTTTAGGCCAGTCAAATACACCATTATACACCAAACAGAAAGTTTTGAAAAGACCCATATATGCTTGATTAGAAACATTATCGTAATCAAAATCTTCTGGAATATTTCTAAATAACTTTCTATGTTCTTTTTGTAGGATAATTTGCTAAATAGGTTCCATATTTCTAAGTAGCCGGTGTAGAAAATGCCCCATATTTATTTCAATATTTGATCATGAAACCAACTAGGTAAGGTATAATACCTTGAAAGATTATGACAGCCAAATTTGTTTTAAAAAAATATATTTCTATGGATACTATGATACAAACACTGAATGTTATTTTGGTCAAATAATCGCGTTTCATCCTTTTTAAATAATAATAGTAATTCAGACGATCAACTTAGCTCGCAATTAGTTTCGCCGGCTGTCAAATTCTTTGTGATGGGAAGGATATTTTCGAACGCCTCCAAAACAACAACAACTTCAATTTCTTTCCTATTTATATAACTATTCTAACAAGAAAAAACTGTTTCAAAAGTTGTTTATAAAGTTCCCCATGTTTTGGTCCATGTGTTTCTCAAATCAGGCCCCGTACCAAATGCAACTCGAACAGGACAACAAAACTCTCCGAGAAGCATGACATCTAACTGAAACCCGTAAAAAGCATAGTCAAATGGCGTTCACAACTTTATCCATGGCCCTTCCGATTTGAGGTGATTTGCCATACGAAACCCAGCATCGTATGACACTTCCACATCCATCACATCAATACGATAAGGAAATCTTACTCTTTATTTAATAAATAATAAATTAGTAAAGCGTCCTCTAACAGCAGTACCGGTTCCTCTGTCAGGATTAGGCCTCTGCGAACCCCAAACATTCTGAAATGAAGACACTAGCAGAATGGTGCCTCAAGCGATGTACGATATATCGGTAACCAAACGAGGGAAAGATTTTAAAACTGATTTTTTGTTTAGAAGAGTCACATTCTTACTGATACTTGTTCAGTTCTTACCTGGTGTGAATGAACTTCAACTGCACAAGACCACTATTGTGAATTCCAATTCAGTCTCGCCGTTCGGCAAAAAACCTCCGTCGGTTAAATAGGATCCTAAGTGTGTCCCAACTGACGAAAAACCGCATAAATTGCAGCTTATCTTCTATCTGAGCATTGGGAAGTGGGATCGGTGTTGGGTGGAATTTCCATACTCCGTCGTACAACTCAGTCCTTACTCACTGCTGTAAACACATTCGGAATTTTATCATGAGGCACCTATATATTGTACGATGTCAACCGTCACGTGACCATATTTAGCCAATACCGTAATGCTTTCATTTCCAAGGAATTCTTTCGAAGAATATCATATATCCACAAATATACTGTTATTAAAAAAGTAAATCTAATAAAATTCGTTGTACAGAGACGTATATTTATTTATTTTTCACATAAAAGTTATCTGAGCATCCTATGATGTGTGCCGTCGTTTTTACCAGCTTTGTTACGATACTAATCTGGTTAAGATTGCGTCCGTGACGAGGGTGACTTCCAGCGGATATGTGCTTATCTAGGCCATCTAGGAACAGGAAGTCGTATGGTTTTCTTGGCAAAGTGTTTCGGAAACTCTTGCATTAAATCTGCCATGTAAATTATTATTGTAAATTCTGGTGCTTAACTACCACAAAAGAAAAGGTTGCTCCCACAGTATCAATCGAAAATGGACTTGGCAAGTTAAAAACACAGATAAGCAGTGATATGTCTTTGGCCTGTGTCTATGTGCCTATGACTTCGGTCTATGAAAGACTATGTGCCTATGGGTTCAGCAAATTTGCATTCCCCCAACCAACCCCCTCCCAAGTTCATATTTATATATCTGCTTCTACAATAAATATGCCAAATACTTTCAATGAGAGACGGGGGAAAATGTTAGACCATAGCGAAATATTTCAATTAAAATGGAATGCAATTGAGTATAAAAGTAATCAAATTGGCCTAATTTGATAACAATATCTTTTGAATCAAGATATCAAATCTAAGCGTTCTATTGCATAAGCGATCATTTGTATGAAACAATTACAATAATAGCTTGCCAAAACTAAGATTTTTTAAGCGAATATACGTGTGTGGCCTTAGCTAAGGAGGGTTGATGTTTTGAGGGTGCGACCCTGGGGGGCTACTTGAACGTTTTATATAAGGGAGGGTCCATCTACAATAATCGATGTTCACCTAAAACCTCGGACCGCGGAACGTTGAGAAAAGTAGGGGGGTCTAAAAAAGTGGACAGGGAGCTAAAACCGGATAAAAAGTGGTTTTACTGGTGATTCATTGGCAAATATTTTGCAGTTTTGGCAAATAGTGGGGGACTACAGCCCCCGCCCCCCTCCCCCCCTCCCGTCTCCGAGATGCCTGTCAAGACAAATTCAACAGATCCATAAGTATCATCTAGATCAGGCGGGTCTACTCTCATTGTCAAATGTAAGCACCCGCGTCTTTAAAATCTCTGAGAAAGGGTTTCGATTTTATCTTAAATCTAGGACATATTCATCGAGGGGCAAATCACTTCTGAAAATGGTGTACGAGATTAATAATCAATAATGATTGATTCGTGATTGAATCAATTTTGTGTGTGATTAATTTGATTTTTAGCGATAAAGTGATTAATTTTTTTATTAATTTTTGATTTTTTAGAAACTGAATCATAGATTCAAAAGTGCTCTCAAATAATTTCATGCTCAATAAACGTCGTCAACGATTTTGCTACATACTATGCAACAAAAGTCATTTTTTCATACGATTTTGCAACAAAAGGAGCAAAAGTTTAATAACATTAGCAACTAAAGACAGAGATATCTTTTCTGAACAGCAGCATATGCAAAATATTAAATCAGTCTTATAGGTTGGTGACAGTAGCCTGAAGTGAAAAACAGTGAAAAGTTGTTGATCACTTTGAATGAGACATTAAGACAAATGCATGTGCTCTCTTCTGTGGGCTGTTACTTTTGATATTAGAATTTGAATGTGCATCAAAAAAATCGACCTTTCCTGAACATTAGCATTAGCAACATGGAAGCAAATAGCCTGGAATGAGAAACAGGGAGGAGTTGTTGATCACTTTGAATGAGACATTAAGACAATTGCATGTGCTCTCTTCTGTGGGCTGTTACTTTTGATATAAGAATTTGAATATGCATCAAAAAATCTATTTTTCCTGAACATTAGCATTAGCAACATGGAAGCAAATAGCCTGGAATGAAATATAGTGAAAAGTTGTTGATCACTTTGAATGAGACATTAAGACAAATGCATGTGCTCTCTTCTGTGGGCTGTTACTTTTGATATAAGAATTTGAATATGCATCAAAAAATCTATTTTTCCTGAACATTAGCATTAGCAGCATGGAAGCAAATAGCCCGGAATGAAAAAAAAAGTGAACAGTTGTTGAACACCTTGTGAAAGACATTAAGACAAATGCATGTGCTCTGTTTTCTGGCCTCGCTATTTATGTCGCTATTGGGAAATTAAACTATCATTTCTGAAACTTTCACCGATATAAAAAATTACGAGTTCCAGAAATATGGAACTTGATTATCAAACTTTATCTGTCGAAATTACAAGAATCTGACAAATCATTTCAAATCCGGAACAGTCTGGATCCGCCCCTTTAGCAATGGGTGAAAAATGACTGCTATCTGGCGTGGTTTTCGGTCGGATCAACTTCAGTGGCATTTGGGCAACAAAAACAGCAATGGTTGTTTCGGTGACCCCGGCATCATAATGAGGCCTTCAATTTTGCTCCATTGCAGGGTACTTATTGAAGCTTGTTGTTTTCGCGCGTATGTTTGCAGATTTTCCAACGTGTTCATGAAAAGATTGGAAAAGTGTGATTGGGAAATTCTAAATATTGAATTTTTCAATAGCAAATCCGGATAAAAGTGGGCAAGGATTCTAATATTTGTTTTATGTAACTTTTGTGATTAATGTTATACTTTGTGATTAATTTGTTTTTTTATTAATGTGATTAATTTGTGATTAAAGTGTGATTATTCTTGAGAGCGTACGTGATTTTAAGCAGTGATTTGCCCCTCGATATTCATAGTAAAAGGGGGTATTTTTTGAAATTAATAAACAAATCTAGGAAATGGATTTTTTCACCTCACTGCAATAAAAGTTTATATCATCTTCAGCAACCTGCTTTACAGTTTATATCATCTTCAGCAACCTCCTTTACAGTTTATATCATCTTCAGCAACCTCCTTTACAGTTTATATCATCTTCAGCAACCTCCTTCACAGTTTATATCACCTTCAGCAACCTCCTTTACCGTTTATATCATCTTCAGCAACCTCCTTTACAGTTTATATCATCTTCAGCAACCTCCTTTACAGTTTATATCATCTTCAGCAACCCAAAGGCATGCACACCATAGGCACAGAATAGAAATGTGCCATAGGCACACAATTACTGTGTCATGTTCAAGTCGTAATATATTCAGGAAGCTTGAAAACCTATTCCTTACGAGAAAAGTCCAACTCGGTTGTAACAAATATATTTAACAATCATGATGCTAATGATTTCTAAAGCTTTTATGTACAATTCATGCAACCTGCTTTCAATTTATTTATATTAGTTTTAGTAATTATTTCTTTCACAATCATTCAAAACAGCAATGAAACAATCAATTTTCAAAAACTGATTCACAAAATATCTCTTTCTCCTTTGGTTTTAGTCAATTTTTACTTACCCTCGTTACAACGTACTTCGGATATAACGTACTTAATACGCTGGTCCCTTAAAGTACGTTATAACCGGATTATACTGTATATGCAAATTATTGTAGATTTAATGGTAAATGTGACAATGCTAGGGAATCATATAAAGTTTATAATTTTCATTGTTTGGTCTTATTTCAACTCCTTCAATTTCAATTTGAAAAAGGCATATATGCCTGGAATGGAGACAAATGTAGCTGTAAAATACATGTGTATGTAAATAGGTAGATGAATATTGTACTTTTTTTACGTATATAAATAATTGGTATTAATTAGTTTTACATAATTATCTATGCATATCAACTATCGCTCAAACCAACAGTAAAAAAGAGATTATTATTATTATTATTATTATTATAATCGGTCTTAATGTTGTTATTATTATTATAATAATCGGTTGGTGATGTAACTTCATCGGTCTTAATTTTATTCTTCCTTCTGTTAAATTCATGCAGTGTCAAATTGTTTATCGTAATGCACTGAAATCCTCTCCCAACAAAAACATCCAATCTTTGTGGAAAAATACCAGCTAGAGCATGAACATCCAATATGATGTTTACAGGAATACTAGAGATGTATTGAAGGCTGCTAGATCAGAAGATAAAGAGCGCCTTCAAAACCATCTTATATCTCAAGGTACTGTTCTTTCCTTCATCTTTGACCACTCTCTTCCTATAGCTTCTAGAATATGGACCACGGTTCAAAGCAACATGTCTACAAACATTTACCGTTTTTTTATCAAATATCTTTGCAACTCCCTTGCCACGCGAAAAAACCTATCTAAATGGAACATTACTCAGTCGTCCGATTGCTCTTTTGCCATATGCCAGAAACGTTACTTCACATTGTTGCAGGCTGCAAAACATACCTCGAAAAAGGCCGTTGCACATGGCGCCATAACTCTGCATTGAACCTCCTAGCACAATCTTTAAAAGCTATACCTAATTGCTCCCTTTACGCAGACCTCTCAGGTTATCTCTCACCTTCTATCATAACAGGAGACTCTTTCCGTCCTGATCTACTTCTAGTCACTTCTGACCATTGGCATACTCGAGCTTACAGTAGGATACGCAACTAACTTTGATGTTAATGCTAACCGCAAAAGAGAGAAATACTCTCAGTTCCCTAGGTATCTTTGGTCTCTCCTGCTCCTCTTTTACCGACATGTGCAACGCTCTAGATATCAGCGAGAATCATCTCCGCTTCATGATCTCCAAAACATCCAACTTAACTATCCGTACTACCTATTACATTTTCTGCCGCAGAAATAAATCTTGAAATAATCCTGAACGTCTTCAATTCTAACGATCTCTGCTACTGACGACTTCTAAAACAAACAATGACGAACACACTTTTTCCTTTTTTTTGTTAATTTTTTTTTGTTTGTGCTTGTAATAGTCTTTTTCTTTGTAAACCCAGGCTAGCCAATTGCAAATTATCTTTGTAATAGTGAAATTTGTAATTGTAGTTTCAATTGAATTGAAAATGAAAAGTTTCCATTATTATTATTATTATTATTATAGGCTAAGCTGTCCCGGCCAGAGGCGAAGCCACAAAATTTTTTTGGAGGGGTATCGAAGTGCTTTTTGCCGACAAAAAAGGACGTGTCTCACTCTTTAGGGGTGTGGTCAAAAGATAGATACTCTTATATGCTGCTTTTAAGTGTTTTTGTTTCAAAGTTCATACTTAAGTGTCAAAATCAGCTACTACAGAAATGTTAATACGTTACAATTGCGGCAGAAAGGTTGCAGGGTGAATAAAAAAATTGCTTCTTTTGCCCGGCAAAAATCCTTGATGTGTCGACGCACAAATTGTTGGGGGGGGGGGGACACCGCATTTTATAATATATGCATCTTTAGTATAAGGAACCTTGAGATTGTGGTAGGACTAGATGGATGCTAGATGGATATATGCAAAACATCCCTCAAGTATGGATGTTTTTGTAATAATGTGACAAATATACTGTTTCACACAAAAATGTTTAACAAACATGCTTTGAATGAGCCGTTTTTGAGTAAACAAATTAAAATCATCATTTGTTTTATTTGATCAAAAGTCACTCAGCTAAGACTAGCTGCATTAAACATTGCCCCCCTTAAATGCCCCCTACCCAAGAAACAAATTATTTTCCACCCTTGTCTTCTTGGTGGTGCAAACACTTTCCTCGCCAGAGCCCTGATCTCGTTGTCATTATATCCCTCTTCTCCTCAGAAGATTCATTTCTGCCTACCGTGAAGAATTTTCCTGCAATACCCAATGAAAAAGTAATGCTTTTACATTATGAAACCAATTCTTCTCTAGGACTGTCCCCTCTACAGTCTTTGGTTTACAATATTTGAAAGTAAACAAAGATGCCATACCTCCTTCAAGAGATTGTGAGTTTAATTATATTGGTCACTTTCTATCCCCTTGAACATTTTCAATTGGTTTAAGATCAATGGTAAATTAAATGGAGGTGCAGCATCTCCTGAAAAGAATTTTTTCACACCTCTAACATATATGTATAAAGATAATTCTATATCGCCGGGCTGCTAATCTTTTACGTTGTTTGCTTCTTTGCTATAATATATGCAAGCAATGTTAATGTTACCAATGAAAAGTGAGATTGCTGCATTCAACATTCAACCCTTTTGAGTGAGTTGAAAGCCGAGACGTGAAAACATAGGGCTATTCCAGTGCTAGACATACCGTTTCTATCAGATGTCAGTAAGCTCAAGAAACTTCACTTTGAAAGATCAAACAAGGAGGGAAAACATCAAACAAGGCATACGCTAGCAATCTTGGAAATTCTTGCCAAGTAACAGCCATAACAAAAGAGCCTCGTCTTGATGTGTCAGATACTATCAGATTCTCCCTTCCTTTAATAATTTCTCCTGCTTCCCAGACTCTTATAGCCACTCTTTATTCAAATCTCAAATCAACAATCTTGATATTTCTTCCCTCTCTTTCAAATCCCTCCATCCTTTCCTTTGCTAGAAATTTGCTACATGCTCCCGGGCCGTTCCCTGACGTCTCCAAAAAAATTAAAGTAAGCTCCACAAAAAGTATAATTTCTTTTTCCATTACTCTTTTCTATATCTCTCCTGTCATATTTTTATCCTAACTAAAGCTCAAAAAGAGCTTAGTAATGACGTACGTTTTATTAATCAATTCAAGCCCATTTTAATACGTATAAAATATGATATAATGTAAAATTGAACCTTGCATTTTGTGAATCACCAAGCAAACAATAGCCATAATCTTTGTTCGAAATTATACATGCTGGCTTCAAAGATTTTGTTGCATTAAAGTTTCGGAACTGAACTTTAATTCTGAAAACAAACGCCTATTGCTGTAAGAATTTATGGGTTTTTTAATCTTTTGAACTACACTGTGCGCACAAATATTCAAGGAAGAAAATTAGAGACGTAAGAAACGCTTCACAGAAGAGCATATGTAGGAAAGGATACTGCTTTTCTGAATATAGAACGCGTTTGCAAAAGTTCCTAAAGAGGTAACTTCTTAGAAAAGAGCATTTTCCCTGAGGTTGTTGGGCATGCACCTCTGGTATGTTCAATGTTCCAATGTATCTGAACGCCATAATTTTTGCGAAAAGTGGAGAGAGCTAAAAGCTAAATCAGGCTTGTTTATATTCTTTATTGTGGGAGAGAATTTCGTTGTTTATTTTTGGAGTTTTCCGTTGTCAAGAGATCAATTCTAAAGTGATTTTAGGAAGCTATAAAGACTCTTTCTGCTTGCATACCCATGCAAATGTTTCAGCAAATGCGAGTTGTTATCAAAAGTTATTGACTTTTATTTAAAAATTCTTGAAACAAAAGTTTGAGTTCTCTTGAAAGTCAGCAATCGCTTCATGGCGATTTTTAAACAAAAATGTTGGTTCACGGTGTTTTTCTTATTTTTCAAGAGCAGATCTTCGAATTGTTGTGTTTATGTTGTTTTCGAGATCCAATTCATAGTCGCCGGTTTACTGCTACGTTCAATAGTACATATGTTCTAATCTGCAGAGATTTGATTTTCGTAAGGGGGATATTTGTTTAGTCTGGGTTTTGCTTAACTGTTTGCTCAATTTAATGAAAATCTCACTGTGGAACACGTATTTGAGCAATATCGGCAATTTTCAACAACAAAGAAGTTTCAAGCTAGTTAGCATCTTAGTAATGAACTAAATATATATAAAAATTATCCAATAGATGGATATGCAAAATCAACTGCAGCTCTTCCGAATGAGCTGGATGGATATTAAATTCAATTCAATCAAGTAGCAAACAAAAGATGTAGCTTCGCAAGAAAAGGAAAGCTTATTTAATTTACCTTGCTCTTCTCTCCACCGTCAGCTAAATACGTTAATTCTGTGTAGCATTAGGGATCGTGGGATATTACAGATCATATCGTTGGAAAGGTCAGCCTTCAATTACAGCTTTGTGATAACAGTCTTTTTTCAGCCGTGCCCTCCGTCTTTTGGATGTGTACATATCCTCGAGCAAATGACCCCGTTCATGAGACGGGTCACCCCTTTGTTGACTATTTATCGTTCCTACGGGATGTGCTGCAATATGTTAATAAGTAGCAAAGGGATTCTCCTAACAGCAAGAGGAACGTACAATAAGTTCTCAACGAGCAGGCCAATAACCGCAAGACAAATTTTTGTTTTTTTTAGGAGGGGGGGAGGGCAGCCTTGATAAATACGTATAGCAAAAGACATATTTTAATAAATACAAGTATTTTATTTAAGCACTACCTCGCCCATCCTCGCCCCTCCCCCCCCCCCTCAAGTATCTCGGTCCATGGAGCAAGCTCCGTACATTTTGTTTTGCATCCAAATGTTTAACAAGCTCACATGTAGCGTTCCACAGGGCTCATGACATGGTCCACTCTTGCTTCTAATCATCAAAATGATCTTCTTTTCTCTGCAGAACGATAAGGTAAATAATATTTTGGAAGACTTCAAGCATCTCATATGCGTAAATAATATTGAGAATTAGCCAAATTATAAACAAAGATCTGGGGCATTGATAAGATTGGTTGCAGGGAATTTCATTTTATGTTCTTAAGAGCAAAAAGATGTTAGTTGGATCTTATTCAAAGCTGAAAGTTGTTGCGCAGAAATTGTTGCGCAGGAAGTTGTTGAGTAGTTTCTTTTTAGTTACTGTACTGTACATAGGTGTTCAACTAGAAAGTTATTTTGCTTGGGATGATCATAGCGCAGTGCAGTATCAAAACTTAAGTCAGTCTCCCGGATCTTAGGTTCTGGAAATAAGCAAAAGATGTCAGAAGAAATACTTTGCTAAATGTGCAGAGGAATTATTTAAACCTTACTTTCGGTGCTATCCCTCTGAAATGGGTAACGGCAGAAAAACTATAGTTGAGTGAATTTAAAATTTACAAATTCATAGGCCTATAGTTGTATTTAGCAGTAATCATATGGTCCTCGCTGCTGGCCTGATTCAAAGACTGAATTGGCCTACAAATTATAAGCCTGGCTCTTCAATTTCACCATATAAAGAGCCGAGGAGCACATAAACTGACTTGTATGGTCCTTTCATGAAAACGAGAGACAGGCAGAAGTCAATAATTTTGTGGTGCCAAGGTCTGGAATATAATTTACACTTCTTCATGATTAACCTCAATGAATAGGCACTTTATAACCGTTTTCCACAGGAGTTAAGGCATTTCGTTGTCGATATTGTCGTTCAGCAATGTACAAAGATTACGTCTCTCCTCAAACATTGCATGCCTGGTCCATACAAATGTCACTTTGTCATTTTATTTCTTTTCAGATAAAGTAATTTTCATGTAAATTATTTGGTGTAACTCAAAGCTGCTTTCAACATTCTTTATCTGCACCAAACTAGAGCTGGTTGTCGGTCTGGCCTAGGTAACCCGTTTGGACCGTGTTAACAGCAGAAATGTGGGCTTACAAAAAATGAAGGAATTATAACCAACTTACAAGATTCCTTTCTCTTAGTGTTAGCGCGGTAGGGATATTTCTGTCCAACCTTTCGCTCTTTAAAGGCAATCTGTCACGACGTTGATTGGTTATAAGAACAAAGGGATTTTTATTGTTTCCAGTCCCCCTTTAATTTATCGCATTGTAAAAAATATGGCGAAGCGCTGGAATCGTGTTTAGGCTATTGCTCCAGCTATTGTTCTCGTTAACCAATCCACAACGAGACAGATTGCCTTTAAGTGTGAGCTTGAATTTAAAAAAGGCTTGGAAAGCAATGTGGGAAAATGCGTATATTTTTTAATGCAATACTGTTTCTATTTTTATATCAACACTTATAGCAACACATTTGATCTTTAGTGTTAACTTCATGCAACACAAAAGTCTGCTGTCGTGCTAAATAATTAAATGCGATAATGGTTTACCAGCAGTTTAAATTTAACAAATTTACCAGATTTACCATTTACGATATTTTGTGCTTCAAACTCGTCGCTTTTTCGAGCAATTTCATCGTTCAATTTAGCTCGCAAAAATTGCCGGAATGAGGATCATTAAGAAAGGGAGGCTAAGAAAGGGAGGCTAAGAAAGGGAGGCTAAGAAAGGGAGGCTAAGAAAGGGAGGCTATCCTTTTTTACTAAGGTGCAATTACCTCAAAACGTAGGTGCAATTTTTGCTGTTTGCACTTACCT
The DNA here is from genome assembly GCF_057945365.1 of Rhopilema esculentum. Taxonomy (NCBI): domain Eukaryota; kingdom Metazoa; phylum Cnidaria; class Scyphozoa; order Rhizostomeae; family Rhizostomatidae; genus Rhopilema; species Rhopilema esculentum. The sequence continues at coordinate 13,007,606 of NC_142830.1, forward strand.
TATTTCGCTGTTTGCCCTTTTACTTACTAAACTTGCTTTGGATTCTACGTCAAAGTTTTGGATGGAAAACCTCAAGTTTGAAGCATGTTGTTCTAGATAAAATAGGGTTTATCATAGCTCGGCTGTTGATTCGAGCATGGGCCAAAACTTAACATGCTTTCTCTACTAATAGGCCTGATTTCAATTCATTTTCTGGCATAACAAAAACACGAAGCTACCCTGCCTTCACTAACTTTTTTGTCACATTATCCCCCAAATTCTTCTCAGAACATAGGAATTTTTCTCAAATTCTTGAATTAGTCCCCATGCCCAAGTACTCCCTACCTCAGTGTGTGTGCCCGTATCAAAACAATTTCTGATGCAAACTAACATCTATTATCGAATAACCCCCGTATTTGTGCTTGATCGAATATCTCATACCTCGTATGTACCGTGAACATATCTTTTAAGAATGACGTCATAAAAATCTATTAGCAATAAATGAGGCATCTGCCGTGACTGTTACGAATGAAGAACATATAATTCCAGAAGTAAAGCTTCAAAATATAAGTAGGATCAAATGTTTACAATGTTTTGTTGAAAGTAAATGTCTCATTCATAAGAAAATATCTTGTCTTAAAACTCAAATCTAGTTCTTATTTTCGGCAATATGAATAAGCTCCTCTACCCTGCAGTAATAGTCAGGGCCATGAAATAAGTCATAGCCAGATCAAGCCTCCGATACACTAGGTCATTTCGCTACAGGCAAAGCTATACTCCTTTTTTATAAGAACCAGTAAATTTAGGTTCAGGCTGACTGTTCTTAATCTTTTCGATAATTTGAGGGTGGATTGTTCTTGATTTGTTCTTAAATTAAGAGGGTGTAAGCAGTGCGATTGCTAGCTTCTTCGCTCTAGGGAGGTGTTCAGGCTTCATTTGCAAACAAGTTTGAGTATTCACCAAAAAAGCACGCAAACTATCCTCGTTTAAATCCTAAATGGCTAAAAATCCTCGTTTATGAGATAGAACGTTGTTCAAAGTTACATTTTTACAGTAGCTCAGCCTCAGCTTGTTCTTAATTTGTTCTAAACTTTTGACCAATTTTGAGGCCCGTGTTCTTATAAAAAGAAGTGTATTCGATATCCAAGATAAAGGCTTAACTTCTTATTATACGGTCTTAAGTAAACAACAACAACTTTATCAGCATTAGATCTGCTGTCTGCTTCTCTAATCAAGGAAAGAATTCTTAGTTCAAATCTTTTTTGACAACGCCTTGATAACAGAGGTAGGGTCTGTTTTTAACGGGCGGAAAGAAAAACATACCACAGTTTATTGTAAATTAATCAGACAGAACGATAACGGCAAAACACTGTTGGGCCAAGAGGAGGCATTTGCTATTCTAACCTCTCTTTTAAAATTATATTTAAAAGTTTGAAGAAAGTAGACAGTATTTTCTCAGTCTGTTTGATTTTTTGTTAACAAAGTGCTTTTACTTGCTTAGAAGAAGGTTCAAACTGTAATGAGCAAAAATTGAGGCAGAGGCGTCGCCAAAGGGGAGGTACCTGGGGGAGGGCGTTGTACTCTTCAACACTTTCCCGTCGGTTTATAAAGGAACATTGCCGGGCAAAATAAAGGAACCCTGTTATCTTTTTCAACAATTGTAACGTATCAACGTTTCTGTAGTAGTTGAACTTTAAAAATGGCTTTGAAAAAAACAAACATTTTAGAACATACTTAAGCTTTTCGTCTGACACTCTTCGGGGTATAAAACGTCAGAACATATCAAAACACTACGATAGGTAATATAAATACCCAGTTGTGGATTGAAATAGGCCAATCAGAAACGAAAGCACGCGGAACTTTCTATAACCCTCCAAAAAATTTTTTTTGGCTTCGTCCTTGAATGAAGGGACAATCAGTTCCAAATTGTTTGCCAATCTCTTATCCTCTCGAAAGAAATATTTTCAAAGCAAAGGCATCACTACTTGCTTTTCCATCTTTAATGTTATCTTCTACTTTGAAGTCTACCAAAAAGACCATGATTCTGCAAGGCTGATTTGAACAATGTATGGGTACTTTCATTGAAAACAAGAAATCGACAGTTGCACCAAGTTCTTGGAACACATCTAACAGTGAACCCTCATGTCCCACTGCTGCTTATTACTTACTATAAAGAGATAAAAGACCAATTTAGATATTCAAATGAATCTGCTATTCAAGAGCATAAATTGTAACTTGCAAAGTGTTGTCAAGGACAGCAACTTTAAGCACGCAAGTGTTGTCAAGGACAGCAACTTTAAGACTGTCTTTTTTCCATTCAAAAAATGCACGCGTTAATTAGTGATTTTCAAAGGTTTTTGAGAAATAGAGCCTTAGCCACGTAAGCAAGCAATGGATACTAAATCTGAAATGCTGCTTTAGGCATATAGTTGCATTCCTATTTAAACAACAATAAACTGATATTTTCTGATCACCCCAACTGTCACAAGTCTGTTCAATGAAGAAGCGATTGGTACCTTAATATCGATAAAGGCTTAAACACGGCAAAAATTCAGTCCATGCTGCATTTACGTGACTGTTACAAGAAATGCCGGTCGAGTTTTAGACAACGTAAATTTCATTGTAGACAGGGTTAAGATTCTTGTCAACACTGTCAACAAAGCCATTTAGAAAAAGAGCACAAAGCAGTCATCTCGATCCAAAGAGAGACAGCTTAATAACAATGTGAAATATATCTTCGTGAGATTTTCGGTATTCACTTATGTCAGGCAATCTTAAATGTATTAAGACCCTGAAGAAAAAATCATAATATGATCACTTTTGTCAATAAAAGCAGCTTCTCTCTTTCTTACGATGAAGCCTTTTCAATTATAAGTTCAATGAAAGGCCATGACCTCGCTTCAAAGGAGATTTGCCCAGATGTAGATTTCACCTCAAGGAAAATTCCCACTTATGTTCGCAAATACTGTTCTAAAGCATCTTCAATCATTTTATAACCCTGCACTTATAGATCCGTGTAGCCTGCATAAAATCACGTAATACAAAAGATGAAACATGGAAACAAATGCTAAAAGTAAAGCTGTTAACTTTTTAGGCATGCTTTAGTCTTTGTATAAAATGCAAACAGTTTAAGGTAGCATCTTCTTTGGACAAAGCCCTATGTGTATTCCCAAATACAGCGCCCGAAATGATATAGTTACGGAGGCTGGGTTCGAGAAAATTCCATATTTGGTAAAAGCAACAAACAAAGCAACAAAGGTTAGAAGCAAACGCTAGTTTTTGAAAATTGTCTCTAGCGGTAAGAAAGCGGAGGAATGCTGAAAATGTCATACAAAATAGCTTTTAGCCGTCTCAAAAGCAAAATGTAGTTTTATAAGAATCAATGTTGAAATTAAAATAGCATTAAGAGCAATCGAGCTTCAAATTATCTAAAAAAAGATCATCGAGTAAAGGTGAATCGTGAGTTGCAGACAATTTCGAAACTCTTACATAAGCCAAGGGAAAAATCTTGCGGACAGCTGTTTATTACGCAAAAGAGCTTCTTTTTTTGAATAAGCCAAAAGATATTGGACCAACGTTCAACGATGACGTCAATATTGTTTGTATCGGTAAAAATTCAAATCATCCAACCGAGTGGCAAAGTGAGGTCACGTGCTCTGCAGACGGAACCCAAGGTACTGTTTCAACAAAAATGACCCAGAGAATTGGACTGATAACTACTTCAAAATTTCAACAATAATTTAATTCTTCTTCCACCATGCTGTAATATTTACAAACAAATTTCTGTACATTAAGTGTTCATGAACTACCAAATTCTTGTGCGCAGATCATGAGATGTCTTCGAAACGAGACAGAATCTCGTTTGTATCTGAATTTGAGTTGCCACAAAGAGATTTAGCAAGTTTATGAATTTCAGCCGTATTGTCGTCAAAGAAAACAACCTGGAAGTAGAAAGACGTTAGAATAAAAGCAAGGCTTGTACAGCTTTGCCTCTAATAAGTGAGCTCATTGTACTGGTTGAGATTATGTGTTTTATATAGCTAAAAACATCGGAATTTTTCGTAGGTTTTCTGTAACGTGTATAACATTAAAATGTCGACAAGTGTAACTATTGTTCTGTAACGTGTAAAAAATACCACCCTTAACCAAATTAGTCACATAACATAGGCTCGGTTTGCTAATAAACGTTTCTATTTTCATTTGGAGATATTCTGGTTCTTATCAATAAATGTTTTTAATATGACTTTTAAATTGATATTATACGTCAATTGTCATTAAGTGCCAACCAGTGGAAAACTCGCGGGTTTCTGAGGGGCCATGGTCCTTGGGATTTCGCGACAGTAAAATTGTTCGCACTTATTATCGCTTAGGCCCGGGTTATACGTCGAGCTTTTCATGTACTTAATTCAGCAATTTGATTTGGCACACGAGAAGCACGACGTATAACCCGGGCCTTACGAGCGCTGACATTGACCAATGTTTATTATAAAATTCTTGACTTCGTTTTTTCTCATCTCCAAGTCTTTGCAGCCAAGACTTTTCATCTAGTTTTCCACTTCTTCAAACTTAAAGTCTAATAGATTACAACCTTAAAACCTGTATATTCCCTATGGGGATTTAAACTCTCTAGAGGTGGAAAAATAACACTTCAAAAACCGATGCGATTGGTTACATCTGCAGCTGCACACCATATATGGATATCGGTGTGAAATGTAATTGTTTAACGTCATTAATGCGTGACTTAAGAAATTTCAGGTGTTACTCAAAATTTCACTGCTTGTCGTGGAAAAAAGAGATATAAATAAAATCACAAAGAAATTATTTGAGCAATCCAGGCAGAAGAAATTACTCTTAAAGTAATTTATACTTAAAGATTTCTTCAATTAAGCACAAAATTCAGCTTTGCAATTTCTAAGCTAGTGTCTTTACTTAAGAAAATACTCATGGCAAATTGGTTTGACTTTGGGACTGCATCAAATTTTTAATGTACCAAAATACGTAGAGACTGTACAGATTAGAATAAGTTCATTCCTAACATTTTCCGCGAACAATCCTCTTCCAATTTCTTGTAGCAATGATTTTTCTTCATGTTTTCAAATGTTCAGGTAGCGTAAAATGTTTAATTTACGAAAGGAACTCTTTCTGTATAAACAAGTCAGGATCTTTTGTCTTGATGTAGACAGATTCTAAAACACCTATATCAAAAAACCAAAGGCTTTCCCAATTATTTTGAATTTTCTTCAATATAAATTTCGGTGCATTCTGTCATCTTAAACAAATATCGACCTACTGCCGAATCGCTTTATATCTAGGCATTCTGATTTTCACAAATATGCCATTGCTGCTAATATCTGGGAACAACGTTTTGCCTGGAGCTGAAATGTCAGTTTTTCATTGGTATAGAAGTTCCTGATCTCAGAATGCAAGATCATCTTTCAAAATTAAGACCAAACTTTACTGCATTCCAGGACATTCTATACCTACGAAAAGGCGTTGCTCTTTGAAACAAAATCAGCCCAAACGGTCTCTGGCATGGCTTGATAACCCCAAGAACCAGGCCTTTGTAATTTCAATTGGGATTTCAAATACAGCCACATTACGGATGATCAAAATACATTGTCCTCAAGTTAAACGCTTTGCTAAACTCACCACTTGCTGTTTTTTATCAGAAGAATCTCCGAGGAGTGAAAAGTCGAGCGACCTGTAGTGGTATAAAACAATTTTTTGATAAAAATAACATGACATTGCCAAAAATAAAGCATTGTAGAAGGACACTTGCAAGATTCGATCCTTTGATCACACAATGATTGAATCTACCAGAAAACAACTATTTTTTGATCAGCAAAACCTGAATAAATTATCTAAGAGATTATTTGGTTAGTTTATGGAGATATGGAATTCATATCCCTTTACCTAGGGGACAATGTTAAAAATTCCTCTCCCTTGGCATAAAGAAGATATTCAAAGATTTTAGTAATAAAACATTTCCTTTAAAATAGCAACTAAAGCGCAGCTTTTGGTTTAGGAAATGCAAGCAGCAGTTCGTCGATAGTTCGTGACAACAAAGTCGGGTGTCTAATTAATTTATATTTAGCACAAATGTTTAACAAAACGAAGATGCAGCAATTAAAATAACACTAAAAGGAGATCTTAACTGCTAAATTTAGTTGTTCTTTTATGCTTAAACATTGTATTAAAAATCTTTTAACATTTTAACACTGTGACATCGATTCATAAAATTAAGGGTCATAGAAGGAGAGTTAGGGAACTACAACCTCCCAACAAAGTATGTTACCCGTGTCGAAGGAAAATCTCTTTTTGGTATCGAGACTCTATCTGTTAGAAACTATTTGGCTTCTATATCGAATCGGTTAGCCCCTTCGTTTTTGAATGCCTGGCGCTGCTTCTGTTCAAAATCTTATTGAATCCAATTTAAAGTCATATTTTATCTAGTGTAAAGTCCTTTTGAATCTTATTTAAAATCTTATTGAGTTTTGCAGTAGAAAGGTACAAGAAGATAGGCAATTTGCAAGAGATACTCTTCTGAAATCAGCCACGCACTCACATGTCACTCGCAGCTAGAAGTTTCTTATATATAAACAAATAATTTCTTTAGATAAAATGAGCTGGTATTTGTTATTTTCAACAAGTTTCTGGTTAATTATACTGATGTGATAAATAGGAATGTCTGTCGCAAACGATCTACTGGCAACATTTTGAGATATTTTTTTGGCTTCTAAAAATGAGTTATCTTTCCATACTCACTTTGCCTTTGAACTTTTCCTCAGCGTTTCTTTGAAAATCGGTGACGCATCAGATTTAAGCAAATCCCTGCAATGTAATACCATAATACCATCGCTGATAAAATCAATTTGAAATTGGAATATCAAAAACCTAAATTATAATGCCAATGTACAAAACAGGCAAAGAAAGAAATAGGATGAATTGAAAGAAAATAATCAGTAAGTTAAAAAGCTTAGACCAAAATCTTAGTTAAAATAGCTTAAATTAAAATAGCAATTAATCGAAAAGCTTAGTCAAATACTGAGCATTTGAAAAGAGCACAGAGAAGTGAAAACATATATTATCTGAGGGCGGCATGTGCTTAGTGTGATGTGCTTCCACTTTTAAGTTTCTTTTTCTTCAAATTTTGCGGTATCAAAGAATTAAAAGAAGAAGATAAAAGTAGAAGAGACAAAAGGAAGAATAACGATACACATATTTATACACTGCTTTCAATAAGGGTCCTTATGAATATCACAGAAATCATTTCTATTAAGTGCCAGTATGAAATCAACAAGGAAACAGAGAAGAAGATAAAAAGTACAAGAAGAGCAGTAGTAAAATGTAGAACCGCTTACCAAACGCAGAAAACAGAATTTTTATCTAAGGTGCAAAACACACTAGGTTTGTTGTGCAGCCATTTGACACGCAGGATCCCAGCTCCTTGGCCAAATGTTTCCCAAGTCGTGATTGGATACTCTAAAAAGGAAGAATGAATTTGCATGAAGAAACTCAACGGAATGTGAAAATGCAGCTGAAGACACGGTGGTTGAGATAAATGTTGCGATTGTTATTTTGTTTTAATGTGTAATCATTTGTTGAAATTATTCCAATGGCATTTGTATGTAGTGAGATTTTAAAATGAACTGAACTGAACTGAATTGAACGGAATTGCAATGAACTGAATTGAACTGAACTGAACTGAATTGAACGGAATTGAACGGAATTGCAATGAACTGAATTGAACTGAACTGAACTGAACTAAACTGAATTGAACTGAACTTTCCATATCAGGGACATTTGACGCAAATCTGGATTCAAATCAGCGTACAACTTCTCATTCACTATCCAATGTTTGATAAAAGTATAACGTGCAATATTTCCGTTTTTTCTGTCATCTTCAAAGGTCCCTTCGTTGTTTGTAAGCAGGATGTAACAACAGTTAGAGTTTCGCGAATACGGAGAATACGGTCGAATACGGAATAAAAATTTCCAACGAGGTTTAAACCACGAAATTGCAATTATAAAACCAGCAATATAGTCGACGTAATTTGATAAATCAGCAACAACAGAGCTTAAAATTTTTCCTGATTTAAAATTTATACGAAAAATTAGGAACATCAATCTTTTGCTCCATTTTTAAGTTCAACAGATCATGAATAAAACGATCCATTCTGAATAGTTTCCTGGTTGGCCTGTTATTTACATTTATCTCAATAAAAAAACAAGATGAACTCACCAAGGCTCGATGTGGAATGAAACTGAGAATTTATTTATGGGCATTTAATGGAAATTATTACAAAAGTTTCTCCAACAAAATATCGATCCACAAATGTCCACAAGAAAATAAATTAAGGACACTTATAAATCTGCTGGGGTTCAACTTTCGTGATTATCACCATAATTTTTAAAGATCTATATCCATAATGTTTTCAAGATACAATATTTAAAAAAGGAAGAGACGATTAAAATTGTTATTAATTAGCATCATCAAATGTAATTTTGAATTATCGATTTTGCTGAGTGGTAGGCGCCAAAGCTTTTTCTTTCTGAGGGCGAGGTTGTTTAATGAAGCTGTTCTGATTGAAAACTCTGAAAGTGGGCGTCTTCTCTTCGAAAAAAATCATTCAATCTTCGAATATAAGAGCAGACGAACATTTCTTTCACTACAAAGAACATCTGCATCTTCAGGTACAATAGAAGGAACATCTGCATCGTACATTTCGCAGACTATTTTTTGCGAGTATTTTAGTACTACAGCGAGACTTTAAAAGTTTAGTTGTGAAGTGATGCGTTTTAATCTTCTAACATGATGCATTATCAGCTTTCGTATCTTGCTTTTTTCAGAAGGTTTATCATAATAATTATACGTCAATTTGTATGGGAAATATTCTATGCGGAGCGCATGGTTTCAAGAATAGACAACTTAACGTGTTTGAACATAGTATTATAGTACATTGATACATCGCATGAAACTAGCAATGCAACTATATTCTTTGCCTAAAGGGAGTTTTAATGTAAACTTTATCTATCGCGTTAGGTAGCATAAGCGCATTTCCTGACTAGATTTGGTCTTTCAGTTGGGGAGCTTTGCAAGGGTTGATGCATTGACAGCCTAACCATTTTGATAGGGCACAGCCTAAAAAAGTGATTTTCTCATTACAAGTTTATGAAAGAGGCAGTTTGTGAATGAGGCTGCCGATTGAAACACTACAATAGACTCCGTAATACTGACGCGAGATGTTGCACGGAAACTTGTGGTTGTAAAAGGAGTGTTACTGTAAACAGGGATAAATTTAAAAGTTTTGCATAATTGAGTCTAAATTTTATGTGACCTTAGCCAGTAGTGTGACTTTAAACGGAGTTACTATAAGCTGAGTTGACAATATTACCATTCGGATCATTACAAGTATTATCAACAATTCCATTATATTGTATTTGTTTCTACCTAGCTTCCGAAGGTAGTTTTAAGGGAATGAAAAGCTTTGCTTATCGAGCAGTGTCCTGGTCCTTCCTCTCTATGTGACCACACCTCGTGATTCCTATGCCTGGAATTACAGAGGGCTGGCGACTCTCCTCACACTGAGAGAACGTTTGCTCATATCAGGGACACGAACCAAGGGTCTGTAGTCAGCGACCCTAGCCACTGAGTCATCGTCGCACCCAAAAATCCATTATCATAGGCATTTTTGAAAGTAGCTAAATAAACTCCTGTAGTATGCAACGACCGTTTTTTGCTGGTTATCTTCCCGATGAAGCAGTGTTTTGAAAACGATCCCACTATTTCTGATGATCAAATTCATATCATTGTACAGTTCAGGATGTCGAATTCCTATCCACGACGTCATTTCTTCTGTTTCTGATGGTTCCATCTGTTTACACTCGTTGCCAGTTTGAATTTCTACCGGTGAATTTTTCGAAATGACAGGGCACTGCTGTGCTTCCGTAAAGAACGAAATTGCGATCTTTTTTCGATTATCATTAAGGTGCGCTAGTAGAATATTCAAAAAGTAAGCGCGTAAGCTTTATTGACGTCACGCGGCGAACACGCAATGGCTTTAAATTAATGCAATCTAAGCATATAGAGGCAAAGGCTAGGATATTGTGGAAGTCAATTAATACATCAACCTTAATTGGTATCAAACCTCAATGAAATGTTTACTAATTTCTCTCAAAAACTCTCAGCACATTTCATTAAGAGGTTAAACAACACAAGACAACTCCCAGGCACTCAAAGCGTAGCAGCTTTGACAACAATATGTTCGTATCCACAAAAAATCACGAAAATTGATTATTCGATTTTGCAACTAACAGTGCCATATCATCTAACAGAGCCTTGCAATTGACTTGATTGCGAATAGTAAACAAACATTTTGGTCATGAGCTCGGCAAAAATTTACTAAAACCAAACTTTTTCTGATGGTCGTTCTATTAATATATTTAACCAACAATGGGCTCGAATTGCACGGCTAAGGTACATCTTAAAACGTGCGATCTCTCTTGAAAGGAAAAAAACTTTATGTTCCCAATACAAAAGTTTTTCAAATACAAACGACTTGTATTTGACGAAGTTCACGCTTTGATCCGTTAGTATTGTTATACCACGAGGACTAACGCCTTGAAGCGATGGTGTCATTGTTTCTAACTTTGCAGAAACAGGGATTTCATATATCCTCGCAAAATAGAACCTTCAAATGTAAGAGCATGGAAACTGTTTTTCTTTGTACTTAACATCTGTTAACAGTGTCTTTTCTGCCTGAATTATCTATTGATACGGGGTGCCCCTTTGCTAGGCATTGTCAACGAACTTCCTCATCAAAATACTTTAGAAGACAGAAACATAATTTAAGAACCCCTCTATTCTTTTTAAAAACCTACAAATGCCATATACCCAAGCCGTTGGCCAAGACTCCTCCAATTACGATAGGTATAGATTGCACAAATACACAATTTAAAAATCCTCAGACTGTATCATTCTGCATCTATTTTGGGGCAGACGTTTAGAAAAGTGTAGTTAATCGTTAAAAGCCACAAGGTTGTAATGTAATTCTTAAGTTCCTTGTAGTATCGTTTCGTTTATTGCGATTCTATATTATTATGAACATAAAAAGTACATTAGTTTTTCTCGAGTTGATGATTATAGACTTAGCAGATCAATTTTTACAATCAGATATAGAAAAAAAAGTAATACCTTTTTCAGTGTTGAGAAGTGCAATTGACCCATCGGTGCATCCAATCTAAAAAATATTATGGAATAATATAATAATATATAATATAATAATACAATATTATATAATAATATGAAAACATCTTTTATTTTATATTCTTCTACTTACAACAGTAACCTCACTTTACAGGTAGTTACTATCGGCTAGCCTGGTGACAAGTTTACTAATTTTACAAAAGTAAAATCATATAGTAAAATTTTACAAAAGTAAAAGTATAACATTTAAATAAAATCATATGAGTGCAAAGAATCTTTAGAAGGAGAGCAGTTCAGGGTTTGTCCAAGTCTTATTGCGCATACAGAATATATAATAGGATGTGCGTATAATTATTGCTGACAGTTTTTTAATTATAATAATAATAATGATAATAATAATGATTATGAAGATACATATAAATGTTATTATTAGTGGACCGAAATCAAGAGATCTCGATGTTCAAGGGCACAAATTGTGCCATTGTGGAATCATGGCTTTAAACTTTGTTTTGTCGTTACTTCAAGAAAGAAAAATAATATCAATTCATTTATATGTCACCATCGCAAACATGTTACATTTATAATGCATGTCGAAAACAAATGTTAACAACAAAAGACATAGAAATAGTTTCCGAGAATAGCTCTAAAGCATCAAAGAGGTGAAAGCATGTCTATGCAATTAAAATATTTATATGTTATGTAATTTATTCTAGCGTGTTCTCATGTCTACGAGACAAGAAGAAAAATTTCGACAAAATTCAAAGACCACAAATCATCGTGGATATTGGTTCCATTGAGAAGGTTGCTAAAAATACTTATACTTATTTAAGAATTTCGTTTCAGTCTATTTTGTTTCATCCAACAGCCAAAAATAGAGAGCTAAAAACACAGCTATTTCAATAATTGATGACGCAGTTCTAGAGTTTTGTTATTCTGTCTTAAATATTTAATGATTTCCTATAATAGCAAAGGCAGGTGATAGAGTAAGATATGTTCTTGAAAAGTAATGTTTTAGACTTCAAAATCAATACGCAACAATTAGGGAGAGCTCTGACATCCAAAATTAGAAGTCATTGCTGTGAAGCATTTATGAGAGAGAGTTTTTCATTCCGGATTAAAACCAGGAGAAGAAATGAATTAACAGAGAATTGTGAAATCTGTAGGTGAATTTAAGGAATTTTTGGATGGACAGTCAAAAGAAAAGGAAATAGCGACAGCTTGAGCTGGTAGTATTAAAAAAAGTTAATGGATTAAAAGCGTTTCCAAAACTCAAAAAAATATATTTCAGAACAGAATGCAAATTTTGAACTGTCATTGCAATCGAGCTGATAAAAGCGATTTGAAAATAAAGTATGGCATAAGTGCCTTCCAAGCCTTAATTAAATGATGTAAATGTACCCTAAGTAGATGATTAATCAACTCCGTAAAAATGTTCGAATCGGGACAAAACGACACGCGGGCAGGCAAGTCACGTCTGCATGCGTGCGCATAAAAAACATTTTTGTTTTATGTTAGCAACAATAGCAGCTACTTCTTGACTGTACTAAGCAAACAATAATTCACTTACCAACATGTAGGGCATTTTCCAATAAGCGTGGTCTATACATGAAACCATGCGAGGTGTATCTACAAGTGCAAAGGTAAAAAAGGCTGAAAGTTTTCTGGTGAAATAGACAAGGTGCTAAAAACAAGATGGAAATTCGTCAAAACATGAAATGAAATTGTTTCACATTCTATTACATATATCAAAGACTTAAAATACACGACTCTACATTAAAGATACTTTTAACTGGTCCGTAGTGAAGTGCTTCGTGAAATATAGACAGACTATTCATGAATTATGTTCAGACTAGCACGGTTGTAGAAATACATGTTTTTAGAATATTTTGGATTTTGCTACAAATATTTTGCCTAGATAATCTGAAATACCATGACATACGTCAAAATGCTCAAAATCTGTTAAATGCATTACAAATTAGCTGAAATATGGCCACCAGAGAACAGTTATTTTCCCTACAAAACCATCAAAATTGGGCCTGGTTCTAGAGCTACTGAACCAAGCCAAAATAACCACAATAATTCGTTAGCAAACGCCAAATCATCCATTTGCAATATCGCAGAAAATGTGTAACAGATTCAACAAATTTTGTCTATTTTCCATTCTATCGGACGTGAAATTCAAAGTAGCGACATTGCTTTTTTCTGTACGACGCAGCAATGCATGATTTGTAAAAGTATGAGAAAATTTGCAACTACCTTTGTCAGAAATGTAGAACGCTTTTGGTGTGACTTTGTCACCAAATCTGCTTGAATGTAAAACCACGCCCTAGAATGAAACGGGTTTGTGATTTGAACACTGATACAAGCATATTGTAAATCATTTCAGTACAATTAATACTTTAGAAGTGTTGGAAATATTAATTAGAAATGGTCCAGCAAGAGCCGGATGGTTGCCAGAGAAGTCCGGACTTTAAGTTAAATGTAGAACATAGCCGGATAGTGGCAAATGAAATAAAATCTTGAAGAAAAACGTGAAAAAATGTTAGCAGATTGATTTATAAAATAATTATCTTATCAGGCACAGAGGTTGAATCAGCATAGGTACTGAGATAACAGTTGACAGAAACATTTTCACAAAAATAAAACCTAAAATTGCAGCTGCCAAATACTTAAAGTTGCAACTCGGACAAAGTTAAGAATATTATTGGGCACTCTGTGCTCCATGCTTGAAGAGGTATTTCCAGCAATTTCTTCTCTCATTAACAGGCAAAAAATCATCTGTCCTGTCACAGGTTCCCAGAAAGTTTCGTGGAAAAAAGGCCAAGCAACTAATAAATGAATCAATGGACTAGGCCTCCAGTAAAACACAGCCCTAAAGACGGCATTGACTTCTTTTTTAGGCTAAAATGACATATAAATCTGTCTGTTAACAGTAACACGGGCGATAAGTGGCTTTAATCTATAGAAACTTATATAAAGAGAGACATGCAGCCAACTATTGTAACTACGACAATAAATGCCTCACTTGTTCAGTTCCAATATACAGTGATTTGCCATGGTTGGGTTCTACATGAAGCGCTGTGCCAGTGAAAGCAATTTTTTGACTGGGGTCTATCAATCTGGGGAAAAAGAGAGTTTTCTTTTATACACATTGATATTAATTCATGAAAGCATATCTATACGGGCAAAGACTTTTAATAGCGAATAGCAAGCAGCAACGCTGGGCTGAAAGAGTACGGACAAAGCAGTTAAAGCATATGACATAGTATTACATGATCTTGCTCGAATTGATGGCAAAAATCAAAGTGCACAGCCATTTGATTGAGAATATTTTCGTTTTGCTTCCTTCAGATAAATTTCAAGCTTAAGGGCACTGATTGCAATATGCAAAGGGAGCGATGTGGATTTTAACAAGCCAAAAAAATTCTGCTTGATGAATCGAAATTTTTCCAGTTTGAGCCATTATCTGAATATGCAAAGGCTCAAATCATCGACAGTCTATTGATTCAAGCGATGTATTAGATCGCCATCAATACAATATCTACACTTAACTCGTTTTGTAATTTTAGTCTGACAGTTTTGTGGTTTAAAAAATACACACTCTCCTTAGCGACTAAAATATCAGATGTAATGCAGATGTAATATTGGATCTAATACTTGCCAATCCATTCAAAGATTCACATGGATTAATTTCTAAAATCCGCATCAAAGTGCGTTATAATTTTTCTTTGATCTCATGCAATCATGTATTGAAAGAAACGCGAGAAAATTTATTGATCACATACCTTCTAGGTAACTGAAGTGTTATTGATCCACTCTTGACCAACTTTACTTTTCCTCCAGGAAGTAGACCTAGTGAAAAATCATTGCAATAAAAATTCAACGTTTGGGAGTTGGAATGAGGCATGCAGCGCTAGGGAAATGTGGACTAGTGGATAGGGTTGAGGGAGAGGGAGAAATTAAGGGGAGGAATCTTGATGAGAGGGAGCACTGAGGTGCAGATGTGTTCTGTTATTAACAAGAATGGCCTAGAGAAGAGTATCCAAGTACTACATGATTGAATGTGAGGAAGAAAGAAGGGGGGGACCTAGGTTTTAACAAAAAAGGCCTCCCCCCTCTGGCTATAGCTATGAACAACTAGCAAAGCATGTCTCTATATCAGAGGGAGATGATATAGGATCATATCAAACAAGGTCTAAATTATAATACCTATCAATAATTGTAATTCCCTTGTTAGTAATACCTATTCCATCAAAGAAGTTAAAATCTACATCAGCTTAAGGCATCGACGCCATTGACAAATGGCATGTTTTATAATAATTTAAATTTTCTTGAAAATAACATAGAAAGTGTATAAAGTTACCTAGGTCCTGCTGAGAGCCACCAGGATCTGGTGAAAACATTTCAATAACGACCTGTTGAAGAATTGATGAAAATGCTTAAAGATTTGGCTGCAAGAAACAACGGAGATATCTCTATTTTCTACTAGTTGGAAAAATATTTCGTAGAAAATTGGCAACACAGATAATGTTGAATAAGTCAAATTTCAATTAAAAGTAAAAATATGTCCCAGTTATTAAATTTGACGAAAGCAAAGAGAATCATCGATATTTGTAGTAAATAGGATAATCAAATTTTTAGTAAACGAATTACCAAGGAGTCAAATTGTTAACCTAAGACTTAATCAAAATACGAGGATATATGATAAATTATATGTGAAAAAGCAATAAGACAACGGATCAAAAAGAAAAAAATCTAAAAAACTGAAGAGGTGCCAAGTCATCATCGATGAGTAGTGAATGGAATTATTCATATTTCTAAAGTGGTTTCCAAAGAGATAACAAACTCAGGAAAAGATTGAGACTTCAAAGACTAATGTAAAATTGCCTTCTCGGGGCGGAAAATTTAGATTGTTTGGACTGATGTTGATATATTTAGCTACCACAGTCTGATACGGTTTGAAATGAAACAAAAAGAAATACTTGAAGCATAAAAAGCCCTCGAGCAAAACAGAAAAGTCTAAGCTTTCAGAGCATAAAAGACAGAGAAAGTTCTTAAAAACAAAATAAATGGGGAATGAAGGGTATATTAGAACCATTGAGGAAACAGTTTGAAATCAGGAAATAAGAGTAAATTGTTAGAATAATAGGCACAGAGCCATAAAAAGGTTTCTCTAAACAGGGTTTCATGGCCATCGTCGATCAATCATTATGTAAATGTAAACAACATGTATACCCATATGTTAATTGTTCCATTTTCCTCTAAAGAAGCCAACTGTAACGTTCCTCCAGTTTCTGCTGCTGTGAATAGAAAATTGGTTAGATTAGATCAAACGATTCGGGTTCAAATCCGGTTGAGTTGACCCACCCAAGGTGGACCCAGGCTCTCTATAGCCGCACTAAAGAACCAGGTTCCAGCTAGGTTCCATTAAAAAAGCGTGTATTGCATCGTTAATATATGAATTATGAATAGTTGTTAAGCATGCACTTGTCTTTAAGTCCATTAAGTTAATTTTAAATTATTCCAATGGAACACATGTTTTTCAACGGAAACTCAAAGATGCTGGGAAACAGCAAAATATTATAAGGCCTAGGAAAGGTGTTGAAAAGAACGCAAAAACAAATATAGCTTAGCCCCTCATCTACCGTTTTCCACTATTCAAACCTACCGTATTTACTCGAATAAAAGCCCCCCAGTGAGTATTTCAAAATCCAAATTGGTTACCCAGCGTATTCATCTTCGCTCAAACGATCTAAGTTCAATAACGGACCTAGCTTAACTACATCGGTAGCCAAGAATATGTTGATTGATTTTCAGACAACAATTTTGATTGCTTGTTACAATGCCTTCGGCGTCATCCGGCGTTTATTCGAAACAGGCGCTTATTCAAGGTCCGGCGTTAATATAAAACATTGCTGAGCGGGAACACAAAATCCCAACACCATCCACACCGGGGTTGTAGGAATACTAGAAATTTTGTTACAATAAAACATTTTGCACTAACCTATTGAATCACTGGAATTTCCATCAGAAGCACTGCTACTACAAGGAAACAACTTTAGTAGAAACTAAAAATTATAACAAGAAAAGCATGAAATATAAAAGCCTTTCTCAAAATTTTGCAATACAGGTTTTTAATAAGAACGTTGAGCAGGCATGGCGCAAAATGACAGAGAACAATCTAATACCACGAGAAATGGTGCGAAGACATCACACAGAAATATATATCAAATTCTATGTTTTCGCAACACGACATGATTATCCATTCAGTAGACTGTTATTTGCTAGTTCGCGCTGTTCTTGTTCATCTCTTAGGAACGATTGCCTTAGAGAATATAAACAGGACTAAAACGATACAAATGCTTCAGGATATTATTACTTAAAACTTTGACTCCATACGTAAAGCTTTTAACCATGAAATTATCTCTCTTTGTATATCGGGTAACATACGCAATACGATCAAATATAAAATCTAAGATAGACTTCTAAGGTTGTCGTCTATCATAGAGGGTGTAAGTTCTACACAAGTCGGAGCCTGTGGCCTTGAAGACAATGTCTAGAGATTCTGAATTTTCGTGAATTTAAGTACCTTTCCTCGGGTGGAGCTATTGCTTCGATGGACACCACAGAGCTACTATGACTATCATCACCATAAACTGAAGCTAAAAAGATAAAATAAACAAAGATGTAAAAATTGTCTCCATTTTGCAGACACAAGTCAATGCTGTGTAATTCAAACTATCTGGGGGATCAATAATATGTCCGAATTACAAAATTTTTGATTTATATCTTGATACAAAAATCTTGATTTTGCCTCAGTTATTCCTATTTCTTCGTTTTATAGACGTTGTCTATATGATCAAAACATCAATTTTAGGAGTATTCAAAGCCCGAACTAGAAAGGTTGCTTTCCTTGGGGGACTGAATTGGTCGGATTACGAAAAGTTAAATTGTAGAGATTGGAATTTTCGATGCTCTTTGTAATGACGTTTGTTTGAAGACTAGAAAGGGACCTAAGAAATTTGTTCGATTTAGCAAAAGTTCGAATTAACACGAAATCGAATTAGACAGAGTTGACTTTAGAATACACTGACAGCGTCACAAATATAAGAACTGAATAATTATCGATTTGTCAATCTTAACTGTGTTTACATTGGTTGAAATTTCATTTCAAGTGCTAGCTTTAAAGAGATAGTTGTAATGAGCGATTTGCTAGTATTTGAATTTTTGAGCTGTATTATCTTAGGCTTGTCGGATCCAAAGCTAGGATGCTTAGTGCCACTGAACAAATTGGCTTCCATATAACGGAGGCTGCTCTAAAAGTATCGATAACCCAAAACAGATACATTATTTAATGGCTTGAAAAAGAACAGGTTTTCAAATTAGACCCTTCAAAACAAGTACTCTACGTTCTATTCGTCCATCGATAACGATTGCTATGATTTAATTATTTATTTCAGAATAACGTGGAAGATTTGAAATAGAATTAGATTGGTTAGAACATTTAGAGAAAAATCAGATAAGGAAGGCACAATAATACTGCTTCTGTGGATTCCAAGAAACTAAGTTGCTAGTTCGATGCAGGAGTTATATAAATATTTCTGTGCTTATAAATATGTAACATATAGACATTATAAATTTAAGAGTCGTCAATTTTTTTTTCTGAAAAAGTCTAGAATATTCAAGAATATTTCTGAAATTACAAGTCTAGAAATACAACATAGGGAAAACAGTATAGAAAATATGGCATGAAATATTGCAACCACGGAAACATGAAGGTATGGTTGAAAGATTCTTAAACTGAATAGATAGCTTATCCTCTGTAATTTTGGAGAAAATTTATATGATCTAAATCACAACTAAACATGTAAAGAATATATATGGTATTTAAGTTATACCGACTCAAAGTTGTCGGAGACTTGATCTTTGTGACTACTGAGTGAAAAGGACTGTTGAACTTTCAAGATTACAGATCACAGCCAGTTAAAAATTGTCCGGAAAGGTGTTAGCAATACGAAAGAAATGTAAGTAAACTCACCAAGAAATAGGTTAAATAAATCATCACAAAAAGCACTGATTCAAAATTCAGTGAAGCTAATGCAATACCTGTTGAAAATGTTTCAGATCTCAAAACGATCTCCTTTTCGCCGAGCTTCTTTCGGTTATGTAACGAGCTTGGCTCTCTTAAATCCCATACCGAAACCGAGCCATCTTCCTAAAAGCAGGGTAACAAAATTCATAAGTTGATGACGAAGATTAGTTTCAAGGTCTTGCTTTCTACAACGAAGCACGAAGTGACATAAGAAACTTAAACCAAAACGAAACAAAACTTAGTTAGTTATGTTCAAGCATCAGTTGAAGAAACATTCATTGAATTGGTAGGCCTTAGCAAAGACATATTTAAACAATTTTAATTGATTTTAACTCTTAATTTTAATCGATTTAATCTCACATAAAAATCAAAAATAATAAAACTTAAATTTATTATGCATTTTAATTATATAAGATTCTAATTCGATGCAAATACTTAAGTTCAAAATAGGACCTTTATTGAAAACAGTTTTTTTGGCACCGAGAAGGTTTCATCTGTATAGATATTTTAATTATTATCAATGATTATTCATCATTAAATTTAGTAACGAAAAAGTGACCAAAACATACAAGATATTAGAAAACACGCCTGAAAATGCAATTTTTAAAATATTTGAGATGGTACAGATGAGATGGTACAGAAAAGATACAGAAAACCTTTGGATATTGTTTAAGGCCAATATTTATGTGAACGACCAATAATGCTTGCAATTTTCAAATAACAAAGAAAAAGCTTGCAGTCCTAGTATTAAACAAACGTATCAAAATTCACATTCACACAAACCAGACTATTCAATTATACATAATTTCAAAAAAGATGCATCGAATTTTACCGTACCATTCCTGCGAAAGCGAACGAAGGCTTTCTTGGACTAAAGCAGCAACATTTTGGAGTCGAGCCACAAGACAAGTACCTGATGTAAAACAGAAACATGAGGTCATCTCATTAAAATTACGGAAAATGACGCCCAATAGATTACAGAAGTGTGATCATTAAAAATCTTACAGAATACATCATTAAAAATCTGTTCGAACAATTTTCTTGCTTTTCACTACATAACTTAGAAGAACACAAGAAAAATCCACTTAAAGTGCAAAATACAAGTTTTGCAACAAGTTTGAAGGATAGAATGATTCTTAACAGATCCTGAATGTTATGGGACTGCTTGTCCAGAAAAAAAGAGTAATTTGACAGTCATGTCATTAGAATGTAAATGGACCATTTGATGGATTGAATTAGTACTATATTCAATATCAACAGCTTAGGTAAACAAAAAAATGGATGAAAAAAAAGTGAACAAACATTCTGTAAACAATGCACACAACAAAACAAAAATTGCAAGATATCCTTACATCTGAGGTTCTGTTGAGTTGTTAAGTTTCCAAACACATATTACACCATCTGGAGATATTGTCGTCTTTAGGAGAGAAAAGAGATTTCAAATATGCAAAGCAACTTGCTGGTACGTCACCTACGTAATACAGTGAATCAACAAAACGTATTTGTATTTCAAGACAGAATGTTTATGCTGTCCAAAGAAAATATTTATGGTTAAGTTCTAAAATACGACCACGTCAAAGGGTTGAATGCTCTTATTATCCATAAAAGCTAAAGAAGAA
Source organism: Rhopilema esculentum (assembly GCF_057945365.1). Taxonomy (NCBI): domain Eukaryota; kingdom Metazoa; phylum Cnidaria; class Scyphozoa; order Rhizostomeae; family Rhizostomatidae; genus Rhopilema; species Rhopilema esculentum. The sequence goes on from NC_142830.1 coordinate 13,028,502, forward strand.
AAAATTGGACTCCAGTATCTCCAAAGACTTCTGGAGAAATTAGGTAACATAATGAGCTAAAAAGAGAGAAAAAAGGTACACCTGAAAAAATTCGAGTTTTTCATTCTTTTTGGCTGGGGATCAATCTATTTTTGTTTGATAAAAACTGGGACTAAACTTATGAAGGCTGAGCCAGGGTAAGTTCTCTTAGTGTCAAAAGGGCTGTTTGCCAAAATGAAACAAAATATTTGTTGCTATTATATGCTTCAATAACAGATGGGTTTTGAAATTTCGAATGGGAACCCTGTAGAGCTAAATTTTAGTGAACACCCTGTACAACTAACTCAACGCTAAAATTTTGATACATGACACAAATAAGATAATAAGAGAATGAATAAGATTTCGATAATGCTTTGAAACTGAGTACGAGAAGGTACTCACAGTCATAGCCTTATAAAGTGAATGAATTAAAATTGGACTTTTTTTGCTTCATTCTTTTTGACAAAATGAAAAAGATATGAACTATATAATGAGATAATATAAGCTTTTCAATAAACGATTTAGAGTATAAAATCAGAGTGTACTTACATTTTCAAGACTACTTTTGCCATGCGCAGTGAGAAAAAGATTGGCATTTGAAGTGTGTGTATTTACAATTTGCCTGCCTGTAAATGAAGGGTCAATATTTGGTTATAAAACGTCTAGTGTAACAACACGTCTCTAAGTTTTTTGGAAATGTAAGAATCGAAGTGGTTGAAAAGTACCGTTTTAACGGCTTGTCTACTCTGGGTTCCAGAGCGTCAAGTGGGACGTGGGGGAAAATAGGGCGTTGCGGAAGAGTGTGGAGGAGGGCAGAAGAGAAAGAACGGTTTGTCATACAACGCTTGATGCCGTAAAGAACAGCGGTTAGCAATTTCGAGATTCACAATGAATGCGATCATCAGACAACTGTGGACGTTAAATGGAGTTGAAAAATTTCAAGGGTACACTGCATTAAGAGATTTCATCGAATACCGCAAAATTCAAAGAAAAAAGTAAGTTGATTGTGCAGCATAATTGAGGAAATTCTATCATCTGACATTCCGCAGCGTATGAAAGAGTGAATAACGACAAAACAGGGATGCATATCCAGGTGCGAATCGAAAATGGTTATACCGTAAATCCTCGAATTGCCCCCCCCCCTCATTCGAAAAAGCCCTCCCCTCGAATAAGCCCCCACTCTAAAACTACAAACTGTCAATAAGCCCCCCCCCCTCGAATAAGCCCCCACTGCTACCGTATATTCTCGAATTGGACCCCTCAACTTGACGGTTTTTGTCATCTGAGGTTGCCTATGGCGTTTTATTGAATTACCACGACAAATTCGTACTTTTGGTAGTAATTAATTAACTGCTCATAAAGAAATTCCTACTAAAATAACAAGGTCTTTTAATAATGTCTTCCTATTGTTTACAATAATTTATAAGCCCCCCTCTCTAAAAGGCTCGTCCAAAAATATCAAAAATAAATAAGTCCTAAGGGGGCTAATTCGAGGATTTACGGTAGTGCAATCAAATGCATCTTATCTTGATTAGAAACAGAATGTATTTTTGAAACAAACATTGACTAATTATGGCCTTGAACAAACCCATTAATATTTTTGTTACATCTTAATATTTTGTTTTCATGCATCCCTTCCAGAAGATTTAAGCCTTTTTCCTTTTTAGTTGATGATGCTATGGAAAGGCTAGCTAGGCCCTAACAAATTGAAGGGCCAACTTAACACGATCAAACCTTAGCAACATGATTGTTTTTAATATAATCTCTTTTCCAATTTTTAAGGTTTACTTCATAAACTTCTATCCTTAAACTTACTGAATAATATTTCCAAGAAACCTCTCCCTAAGAGAGTGCTAAATGTAATGTCATGAAATTTTACTACCGAATATCCTCAAGAGACCAAATCACAACGACTTGAAGGAGAAAGAGCTTGTGCTCATGTTCACATGCAAGCCAATTTCTAACACATCGAATTGATTTCAGTATGTTGTAAAATGTTTGCTTTTTGCAAAGCCATTTTCACTTTCAGGGGGTACTTCAGGATGCTTTTTCAGCGTATTTGATCCAAAATGCAAAAATACTGGAAACATATTTTATGACGTAATCATTTTCGAACACTATTTGAGAAATTTCATAACACATATACACGCTTCTTACCGTTAGTAAGTTGACTTTTCAAATCTAACTTTAAAAACCTTTCACTGAACTTCATTTCCGATTGCTCGTATCTGTCGGAGATTTTATCTTCATTGTCTGCCATCTCATTTAACAATGTCATGCAAAGCTACAAAGGAAGATTAGACAGAAAATTTGGAAGAGTAATAACATTTTATTAAGAACAAGTTTTGTCGAGGCTCGATGGTCTAATATATTTTGATAATTTGAGGTTTGAAGTGTTCTGAATGTTGTTCTTTCCAACATTGATCTTTATGCAACTAAATACTGGAAATTGCTTTAAAGACCGTAAAAATTATGTCTGATCCCTAGCACGGTTGATTAGTTGATGAAAAACACTATTTTTGGTTAACACCAGAGACAGCTTTAAAAATCGCATTATTTCTCTTCGAATTTTCACAATGCTAACAATTTTGCCTGATATTTTCGGAGCACAGTTGATTAGTTGATGAATAACGCTATTTTTGATTGACACCAGATAAAACTTTAAAAAGCGCATTGTTTCTCTTCGAACTTAACCTAAAGCTGGGCTTGTTCTAACATTTTCCTTATATTTTCTGGTAAACTGTGGTTCATTTATTCTATTTTCATCAGTTTGATTCCTTACTTGTAATTTTTAAAGCTTCTTAGCAGCTACGAAAACGTGTAACTAAAATTATTCGAAGGTAAAAGGCTCTAAAAATAAATTTTGCTAATTCCTGCGAATTCAAAGTAAAGTTATATAAATCGAGAGGGAAGGAAATGGATGAAATGGGTAACTTTTTTGTGAAACGAATGCCTTACGAATGTAAGGGAAAAAATTTTAACTACCACCAGCAATTCCTTAAGAATGGTGGCAGAGGGGGAAGGGGAGCTTGTGGCCATAGAATAGACTGCCAGAATGACTTCGACACTTAATTGATTTCTACAAACTTCTTCCCCAGTAACTTAGAAACTAGACCAGTTAACCCATTTAAAGATCAGGAATCTTGTAAAGCAGATTTAAGTATATCGAAAACATGTCCAAAATAACCCACTTGGATCCCAAAAACTCCTTCTGGATTCCTGAAATCTTTGCTTATATGCTTCCTTGGGCCAGTTCTGTACATCCTCTATTAGTGATTAGGTTGTAGATATATTATTCTTCCTAGCTCATTATAAAGCCATGCTTACAGATTAGGTAGTAGAAGCAATAAAGAAAGGAAACGATTTTCGTTTAGGTAACAACTTAAGAAGATCACGATGGACTAGCAAAGAACACGCTTTAAAGTTAAAAATAGGGAATGTTAACATAGGGAAAATCTGAAAACATACCTGTGTTGCTTTACTTAAAAATTTGTTGAGCCTTTTTGTGTCATGGCTCATTGTTGAAGACTGAGTAGTGTTTGCCTTTGATGAATTCTCATTTTCGCCTGAAACAGATATACTAGTCTTTAAACTCTACGACTCACTTTAAGACCCTGATTTGAAGCTTATCTCATTTTATAAGAAACCAGTCACAACTGTAATTGAAAACGTTATTTCTTATATGCAGGACACTACTGTATTTCCTAATCGATCCTTATTCTGACATTCTGTACTTTGACGAGTGTAAGACGAAAAGCGTTAACGTGTCTAAAAACGTTTGGCTTTTCCAAAACCATGAATGAATGAATGAATGATATAAACCAATGCTTGTATGGACTAACTTGCCAATAAATCAAACTGATGGTCGAAACATTAAACACGCACTATCTGATTAAAATGTGCACTCTAAGGAAGAGAGCAATATTCAGTTCTAATGTAAAAATAATGTTTATCATCTATGGATTTACTACATTTGCTGCTGGCTTTTGACAAATCAAAAGATAAATGGACAAATTCAAAAAGCATTTCTATGTATACTGAAGCGATTAAGAGTAAAATCTAAAGCCTCAAGCCACCTTGGTTAGTTCTAATTGACACTGGTGTGTTAAATGAGACTTGCCATTTTGCAATTTACTACTTGGCTACCACAAATAGAGGAAACTAACAGTTAGTATTTACATATTTACAGGGACCTTGGGAAAGGGGGAGGGGGCTGAGGGGCTTGGCCCAAAAATAATTTCTAAAAATGTCCTTATAGGGAACAGAAAACTATAAAAAATTTGCCTTGCTCTTGGCTTTTAGTGCCCCTTAATTCGTAACATGCTTCACGGTCCTTGCTTATTGGACCTGGTTATTGAGTTATAAGTTAGGTTACAAACTGGAACTTTTGTTTTTGGTTGATAGCATTCTCAGGCAAAGAGGATATCTATCTGTAGCTGTGCTTTCGCATGAGAAGGGCTGGCGAATTTATACCGAAGCTAAATTAATCCTATCGTCTTGAAACCTGTCTGAAGCTCTCGAGTCTCTTCATTTTATGAACTCAAAAAACAGTCATTTTGAACGAACCAATGGGTGGGCTTGAGCTAAAACACTGGAAGGGCTTTATTGAGTTTGGTATTTCAAGGTATAAGAGCGTTGAATAATCAAATGATTACAAAATATTTTCCAAAAGTAATTGTGATCACCACGCGATCATATTTTAAAGAAAATCTTTTTACGTTGTTTTTCTTTAATCACCAAGTGATAATGATGCAATGATCCAATGAAATAAATAAAATGAAGATCAAAATCATCAAAAAAGACTCAAGTTAAACCAAACTACCAATGAAAGAAACCAATTTTTCACCTCCGAAAGATTGGACTTCGTTTGAAAACTGACACCATTTTGCTTCAGCCTCAATCTCCTCAGTTTGTGTTTCCTGTTCGAGGCAGTCTTCGTTTGTCTGCACAGCAACCTGTTCTGTATTGGTCCTTCCGAAGCTTTTCATGTATACTTCGTATATGTTAAGTGGCTGCAGCTCAAACAGATCCATTGCTACTACATCAAGTTCGATAAGCTTGCTCAGCTCCTAATTAGAAAAAAATCTGTAGTTGAGTAAAAACTACCATTATGATCACAGCAGATGAGATCTCTGTAGCAAGACAAAGGAGAATAGAGGCTAGCATGGGTCGAACGTCTAGCCAGGGCCAAGTGATAGGAGGGGTAGGGACCAATTTTCTCTAAAGTAGGAGGCTTTGGGGTTATCAAATTGAATATTTGCTACTGACAGTCCTTGATACATAAATACCTTTAATTATAATCCAATTAACAGGGTATCTCCCAAAATCGGAGCATCAAGTACCAGGGTCACTCCAAAATTATTAAGGTGTTCAAAAACCGCAAGTGGCATCATGTTCAAATTTTCACAGTTTCTCAAAATACTCTCCACTGGCTTCCATATACATCCTTACATTCCCTATGCTAGAAACAATGAAAAACATCCATGCAAACCTTTCCTCTTCGTCTTGTCTTGCTGGCAACTTTGTCACTGATTTGCTTCTGCTTAGCTGCGATGAAGTTTATCTTTCCACGTGGCTGTGTCTTTGCGACAGACGTTGAGCTGGATGTTCCGAGGCGACCTATTGAAAAATCGAGTTGTTACTTCATTTTTTTAAGGATTTTCAACTGCCGTACATCTTTGACATTCCTGCGAATTCAGCAGAAAAGCCTAAAGTATAATTGAATTGGTAAAATCAAGCCAAGAATCTTTATCAAGAAAATTTTGCTTTTTTCATCCATTTCATGAAAATGGTTTATTTGTCAATGCATATTTTGAACTCATATTATAATATTGCAATTTTTGTATTTTTTTGTATTTATTTAAATTAAAAAGCATATGAGAATATTTAACACTGATCAAGTGACCCGAATTTGACAATTAATTATTTCAACGACTGCTGAACATCTTCGTGATTCTGTCTGATAGCAATCAGAAATCTTGATACACAGGGCAATCGCCACAGTATTAGGAACCTCGCTTTTGGAAAAATCTAAACACAAACTTAAAGCTGCACTTTGACAAGTTTGGTGTAAAGGATTTATGAATTTTTATCAAAATCAAAGACAATCGACGGATACTATAGGGGCTTAAGCCATCTTTCAATAAAAAATGGACCAATCGATGAGTGTGATTCCAGCCACACGCACACTGATTGGATAATATTGATTGACAGGTGACTTAAGCCTCGCGCAAATCTTTAACAGTAAAGATTCTGTACATAAAGTCATTTAGAAAATGTTCTGACTTGCAAACTAGAACCAACAAATCAATGAAACAAAAAGATGTGATTGTGGGAGAAATTATAGACATCTGAATGTGACTAGAACAGGTTACCTTGAACGCCATCTCTTGTAGAAGGCTAAAATAAAATCAAAATTTGGATTTTTAAGCGATATCATTCAAAAAGATTTAACGTCGAAAACAGTTCGACAGAGCACAAAGAGGCAAACAGCATCTAAACGAGACCATGATCAATAACGATGGGTTACTCATTAAGAAAAAATACAGACGAAAATACTAGGCATATTTTATCCGGCATATCACATAGACTTATGGATCCGTAGAGGGGCCACTTTTAAAAATTTCCAATAAAAAAAGCGTCAAAAAGGAGATATTTGGCCATAACAAGTGTCATTTTCTAAAAAAAACATTTCATAAAACACTATATGCAGAGGGGTTTTTAAGAGGAAAGACTTGCTTGGCAATTGATGTGATTCTCAATGTCCCTGAGACTAGATCTTTGAGGAAATCGGTCACCGCCTTAGCAAAACAGACCTTTTATCATTACCCAGGTAACATGCATAGTTTGGCACTAGAGCGATGGCAGTTTTTTATTTAAGATATAAAAACGTGATGACGAAGCCATAGGCCGATGAGGATACGATTTCAAACCAAAACGCAATCGGGCAGATTATAATGCCAGCTTGAAACATTTCCCAATGTAATTTGGCACAAGAGTCTTATAAAGGAGGTATCAACCAAGACCTTGGTGCCAAAATTTAAAACAAGGGATTTCCAAGCCATCTGTCTAGGATTTCAACAACAATAATTTCAAAATATCGACTGGAAACTTTCTAAAGGAAACTCGCAACAATTTTATTCAATCGATAAAAAGTATAAATAGCAATCATAAAAAATATACATCAAACAGAGAAAAGCAGATCTGAACATACACGACTTGAAGAGCGGCTGCTGTTATGCGATTCCGCCAACTGGTTCTCTTCCCTCATCGCCTTGCGTATTTCGTCAACACCCTCAAGTTCTTCGTTGGTGAAATTGAGTTCGTCGCCTTTTTCATCTTCATCGCCATCATCTTCTTCAAAGTCATCATCATCATAATCTTCAAAATCGTCATCACCATAGTCGTAAGCATTGTCATCAATGACTTCTTCATTCACTTCATCGGAGTTAAGAATCGAAGATTTCCGCCTTGCGATGCTCGCTTTTCTTCGGCTTTGGTCCTCGATTTCTTCTTCGTAGCTCTGAAGATCATAAATTGAAATAATCATATTGTTATTTTTATTATTGTCTTTAGACACAGTATTACAAATGGCTTAAAATTCTACCTGACATGATAGCAAAAAATCGATTATGTTAACAGGATAATCAAACTGTACAATATATAGACTGATATGATATTACCAGAATTAAATGATCAAATGTACCATCGGATTAAATATTAAATGAATTTTTAGATCGTGTGCATTAACGATTTGATTATTTTGCTGTTGGATACATTAATGCAAGGGATTAACATTCTATCCGACTGATATTTATCAAATATTTGAACATGATAATCAAACAGCTTATTACATACTATCATCAGACATTATTAAATGATCAAATGAAATATCCGATCAAATATTAAACGCATTTTTAGATCGTGTGCATTAATGAATTAATCATTTTTTTGTTGGATACAACAATGCAAACAGGGGCGGACACTTGGTCAAATATTGGGGGGGGGGGCAAGCCTATTGTTTTAATAAGATGCCGTCACATTTCCCATTGCTTTAGAACGAAAGACCATTGTTCTCTAAAGTATTGGGGGGGCGACCGCCCCCCCCCTCGCCCCCCCTCGCCCCCCCCCTCGCCCCCCAAGTGTCCGCCACTGAATGCAAATTGATTAACATTTTAACTGACAGGATAATGATGTTTAAAAAACATTATAACAGGATAACCGAACAGTATATCACAGACGCTGATCAGATATCATTGCAATTAAATGTTGCAATGTAATATCTGATTACATATAAAACAAAATGTTAGATCGCGTGCATTGATGAATTAATCATTTTCCTGTTGGATACGGCAATGCAAATGCATAAACATTATAACTGACAGGATATTTGGTCAAATGTTGGACGTAAATCGTTTGTTCAGGTCATCGTCACAACGTTAATTTGGTTGAGTTGACCCTCATAATGTGTTCAAAGAAAATTACAGTAGGAAATTAGCACTTACATTCTGTTTATCAATGGAAGCTTTTCGAAATTTCGGTCCATGACCAGCAGTAGGGTTGTCCTGTAAAAACAACTATCCTTCACTCCAATAATAATAACTAGTGGTGTGGGTGTAACAAGATTACTCCTCGGCTTCAAATTAAAAAAACAACAAGAAAACAACTTGAATGTCAAAGCATTAGATATATACACCAATTCGACTTACGGCCTCGTTTTGAAAATTTCTCCTAACCTAATCATACGACTTTTTAAAGCTCAAATTTGGTTTTATCACCATAAATTTAGGCCGGATACGATTTTTCATATTGTTTGTGCTTATATTTTAGATTTTACGGAGAAATGAAGTTTGAAAACTTGTAAGGGATTTGACCGCAAAAGTCATTCGGGGGAAACTTTACCACCCTAGTCGCAAATCACGGTCAAATCCCTTATAAAATTTTTATCTTTTTGTCGTCATAAAATCAATTTCGTGAGCAAAACCATAGTGAAAACTTCAAAGTATACTTAAATCATTGCTTGCAATCCGAATCTGAGGTCAAAAATTTTGTACAAAATAATTTGAAGAATTTTTCAAAATGAGGCCGTAAGTCGAATTGGTCTATTGCTATGCAGTCCAACAAAACAATCTGTATTGAAAGTTAACATAGAAAAACAATCTAAATAAAATACCTGAATTCTACTTCTTCCATATCTCTATTTCAAGGGGTTAAACAAAAATGCCCTGTTGCACAGAAATTGTCACCTGTCAATCAATATAAGCCAATCAATGAGTGGAATCACACTCACTGATTGGTCAGTTTTTATTTGAAAGATGACTTAAGTCAGGCCTGGCCATAAGATTTTAAGTAGGGGAGCTATTTCTAGATACATAAGAATATAAAAAAGGAAAAATTGATTTCAAGGAGAGACATTTGCTTTTTAGAACAATTTAAGAGAGCATTTTGTAGCTCCCCTCCAGCGTTTGATGAGAGCCTGGAGGGGAGCAAGAGATATGGCTCTCCTCAAATGGCAAGGCCTACTAAAGTCCTCTTAGCATCTGTAGGTTGCTTCTGAAAAAATGTTTTCTCGGGATGTGACCAATTGTACGACCATCTCTTAAAACAACTACTGTTTGAGGTTCATCAGTGTTTTAAAAAATTTCATCAGAGCTAAAAATCTTTTATCTGAAACACATATCCTTTGGAAATGTACATTTATATATTCCTTGCTCATCCAGCTCCCTTGTAAACAGATCCTGCAAATCTACTTAACCAACTCCCCCAAAAAACCTTTTCAATAAACATCAAAATTGAGATCACCTTTTCAGTCTTTCGATCATTCTGACGACTTTCCTGTGGCTCGTTTTCATCAACACTGGGCAAATCCCGGCTCTTCCTTTCTTTTGATCTTTCAGTCCTACCCATGTCTTCTCTGGGTTCATTTTCATGATACCTCACTTCACTTTCATCCTTTCGCTTTTCCTTTTTCTCTTTATGCCTGTCTTTTCTGTCTTTAGAAGATTTCCCATCCTTAGAAGAACTGCTGCTCCTATGCTTGCTGCTTTCTCTTGAATCTTCGCGTTCCTTATCTTCCCTTTTCGACTTATGGTGCTTTCTTTTAGATTCCCCATCTTCTTTATGTCGACTCCTACTGCCTTCACCGTCTTTCTCCCTTCTCCTTTCCTTGCCATCGTCCCCATCCTTTTCACGGTCCTTTCTTTCCTTCCTCTCGCTTCCATCCCTGTCTTTCTCTCTCCTACCCTTCTTATCGGCATCTCGTTTCTCCTTCTCTCTTGCATCCTCCTTGTCTCTTCTACGTTCCTTGTCCTTGCCATCACTCCTCTCTCTTTCTTTTGTTCTGGATCTGCCATCTTCACTCTCGGTTCGCAATTTTTCGTCCTTTCTTCTACTTGACTTCTCTTTCTCTTCCTTATGGCTCCTTTTTCCATCTTCTTTGGGTTTCTGTCTACTTCCTTCATGACCATCAACTGGTTCCCTTTCTCTCACCCTTTCCTTCTCCCTTTCTCTTTCCCTGTCTTTTTCTTTGCGATCAGAATCCTTTCGATGACTTCCACTAGCTTCACTTCGTCTCTAAAAAAAATATATTTTTAAATCTATTGAAACACTGAAAGAAATTTTAGATTAAACCCAACTTATCACCAAACGATAAAAAAAACTTATGCAAACAGATTACGTTAACCAAAACATTCAGCAGATCTAGACTAAAAAAAGCATGTGTGCCAGCAAAAGCATGTGTTACCATTGTCTTTCAGCCAAACAATGGACGACACCAAATAAGGATCAATAACCCTAAAAAGGAGCCTTACAAATTCGAAGGACATGTTTTGATGAATATAGCATTGCCCTTGATATAAGTTGGTGATGATACACAGGGCCTCTCAGTGCAAAATTTGAAAGCAAAGCATATCTAATTAGCCGAAAATTAGCATGCAATAAAAAATGGAATCAATGAATGACAATGAGCAAACAATAAAGATTACCACAAAAGCAGATATTTTTCATGGCACAAGCCTTTTATTGTGACAATTTATTGTGAAAATTCATTGTGGCATAATCTTACATGTTTTTCTTTATCATCCCTCGTACCATGCCTCGATGATTCACCACTAAAATGGAAGTAAATTTGGTATGAGTATACGGTGGAAGGACAAAAATGCTACCAGATCCTATCACTTGCCATGCTCAAGCAAACCGTAAGCATGGGATATGCCAAAACGTGGCAAAAACATAAAAAATACAATTATATTTACCTTAAATTTACAGTTCTAAGTTGCAACACCAAGTTTCATGCTTAAGGCAATCGTTGGCCAACTGTCAAATTTTGAACGCATTAAAATTAAACAGTTGTTTGATAAACCCATTAAGTTTGAAATTCAGTGTTGCAACTTAGAGCATGCTCGATAAAACCAATCGTGTATAGCTCTGCCTATATGGCATTGAACAGTATGAATAAATTTTCTACCTCGACAAACGTGGCAGCACGCTATAAACAGACTTGCATTGAAATTTTATATACGATATTCTCATGGCACCTCCAAAAATTTGATAAAAGAAACTTTAGATGTCTGTGATCCAAAATACTTCAAGAAAAAATTTGTGAATTTAGGTGACATAGAGAAACTGGACAAAGCAAGGGAAGGTTCAAAAATAGAAGATTCAATCCTTCAAAATTAACCTGCAAGATTTAAAGAGCTGCAATTAATTTAGAAAAGGATGCTTTGAAAATAATAACCTTGAAAACTAAACAATAATTATCAGATTTCAGAATAATAGATTCTTGAAAAATGCCCACTATAAATAAGCAAAAATTTTAATGAAAAGATACCAAGATAGTACTTTAGAACACATTAAAAGAGCAAAGACTTAATTGACCCACTGAAAAGACATAGATATGACTAGAATATCAGAAAATCAAGCACCTTTTGGTGGGTGATCAATTGCTCAAAAGTATCTTAAAACACAACTTGCTAAGCCAAATAACCAACTCAAATATAAGGTGAAAACCATGTTTGAAAAGCATGAGATATCAACCTTTATAGTTCCTTAATGAAGCTTTGTTGCTTCATTAAAATATAGCTCTTATACTCAAAAACACCATATGTTTAGTTGTGCTTTGCTTTCTGTTTATGTTATAGCTGAACCACTTCAAACTTGTCATATTTATTGCTAAGTGTCACATAAATACATTGGCCTTGTAATTTCATACATAATGCATCTTCAGGGACCATCATATTTAACATACGGTTTTTTGGGCCAAAAAATTACATGTTAAAAGTCTGAGCTTTGATTAATCTTACCTTTTGCTACTTTTTGAAGATGACTTTTTCTTCTTTTCTTGTCCCTTAAAAGAAAAAAGGTGTGAAGAAAAACTTGTCTTATGTCACAAAATAAGTAATTTAGGAAACTATTTATCAGGCTTGTTAGTGTTGAAAACTGAATGGAACATACCTGAATTGCATCTAAAAGTTCACTTTCCTTCCAAGTGTCCTCTTTTGATTTCTGCAAATTTGAATTACACTGTATCAACAAACATAAACTCAATCAGAAGTTAAGCAACTCTACTTAAATGCATTGAGTCATGGTAAATAGGCCTACTCTACAGGAAGTCTTTTGCTTTTGGCATAACAGCTGTAGTTTCATCCCATATTGGCATCTGTTGTTGAACACTTGCTTTTGACAAAGAGGTTTTGTAAATACAAGATGAATTCATATGGTATAACCTCTCTTTTTATCATGGCACAGTGCCTTTCTGGTCTTGAATTTTGGTACTAGGCTAAATTGGTATTACAGGCTAACAAGCAATTAGGACATGACAAAATCTATCTTTCAGAAAATCTAGGAATTAAGATGATATCCTAACTGTGGTATGGAAAGCAGCAGCCATATCTTTACCTGACACTTTTTCTAATTCTGAGAGCACATTTCTAATCCTAACAGCATATTTCTATAAATTGTTTAAAGACCAAACAAGGCCTCCATTTAACATGAAAAGATAAACACAAAACATCTCAAAACTCTAAAGTATAAAACAATACAACAATTATTTGATTAAAACAGCGATTATTCACCTAATGATAAGATTTAAGGGGGATTGCAAAAGTTTGAGGGCTATTTTGTATGTCTTCCTTTGCCAAGCAATTCAAAAGTAGAAAGGAAGGGTCATCAAAGATTGTGGCCTGGACTAGAGAATACTGCATACAAAATGGTCAAAAATGACAGCAATATATGAAAAAGGAATCTAATGCATTCTCTCAACCTCAAAATGTAGAAAAAATTTGTGTCCTAGGAAAATTGATAACATGACAATAAGGCCTAAATCATGCAGCAAAGATTTTCAAGGAGTAAAATGCATATATAATCCTTAACTGATTAAAACCATAAAGAAATTTGTATGAAGAGCATTGTTGGGAAGATAAAGATAGCTCCAAGGCATGTGATGTAGAAGAAACAGTCCTAAAATTTGGCATTAATAACTGTTTGTTGAGTTCTTCTTTTCTTCTATGACTATGAGTAAGAAACTTGAAAATATTGCTTGACAAATGTTGAATGATATTAAGCTTGAAATTTTAGTCATTATAAGAAATCCCATTCCAATTAAAGTTAAAACACCTAATTATGAAGACAATGATTCAATGGTTTGCAAACTTATCAAAAACAAAATGTACGTAGAGATAGTCTTCATATACATCTTGAAAAAAATGAATAAGCTGAACTTCAAATGCTTGCTAAGCAATTCTATAGTTAGTTGTAAAACACCGCATAATTTAAATTGAAATAAACTTCATACTCGAGAAGGCATGATGTATGGGCGTTATTTATTTATTCTTTCCATAAACAAGCCACATCAAAAGCTACCCAATTGGTCAATGATCCATTTGTAAATTTCCTTTAGCGTTACTAGGCCAATGTTGCGAATACAAACAATTTTGCCGACATTTTAGGTTCATCTGGCCAGCCTCATACTGAACTTGAGATCTTAAAACCAATGATGTAACACCCATTTACCAAAACAATTTAAAGCTTAAAATCTTCGAATTAAAAATGGCAAGCTGAAACAGTATAGCTGAACTTTCAAATTAATGCCGATTTTCGAAAATATTGGTTTTCCCTCGTCCGCCTTGCAATTTCCCGTACTGAGCCCTTATGCGTGATCGTCTTTTTGCCAGTATTTCCGCTTGAATGATTTTGCCTCACCAGCTCAAAGGGCAATTTTGACCGGTTAGACATCCAGCGCCTTCGGGGCCTCTATATCATTGCTTAAAATTTTCCATAAAGCCACCCTGGTAGCCTAGCCACCTCTAGTACTCGAAATTATTTTCTTTCGCCTGTTTCATTTTTTTTATCTTCTAAAGTACAGCCACTGGCAGGAATTAATTTAACGTGCCTCACCGACCAAAATACACGCTTTTTTATGAGGAAAAACTTTCTAAGGAACCTACATGTAGAAGGCCGAAAACTAAAAAGTCGGTTCCATTCATTTGCAGCCAAAACTCGCATAGATTTTTTGCTATTATTTAGCTTTCAGAGATCAATTAAAGAGTGGAAAGGTGATAGTTGCTTATGTAAAATATGTAGATAAAAGGTCAGTGGGAATCTCACCAGTAGCATATATTTATTGAAATTAGAATTTATTTTTATGTAAACAGTTGGTCTTAATTAGTTCAAGTTAGAACTAACAGTATTTTAACCAACTGTAAATAATGTTATAATAATAATAATAATAATATTCGTGTGTCAAGTGTCTCATTGAGTAGTTCACATATGCTGCCTCGCATATGTTTTTCGCATGTGCTGTCTCGCCCCTCTCTCTATTAAGTGTTGAGGCTTATTGTAGAAAAAAAAATTACTGTTTAAGGAACTATTAAGTAGTGTTGCCAAACGTAGGGATTTCTACCTACTTTGGGGATTTTCAGAAGGTTATAGGTTGTAGGAAAAACCTACGGGATAAACAAAAAAGTAGATAGTTTTCTGGAAATTGTAGGGATTTATATTTGTTTGCGGCCAAACAATTAAATTGCTTGTTTTTCATAGCTTTGAACATCAATTTCCACTGACTTTTCATGCAAATCAAGAAATATTTATGAAAAGACATTTTGCAAAAAAGGCGAACCATATCTTACGTCATAGTAATATCTTACAAAAGCATTACTTTTCATATAATTTTTTTGGTCCTCGATCTTTATGACTTTTTAAAATAGACTTTCGCTGAAAGTTGTTCTTAGAAGCATGAGTGGACGTGGGTAAAAACGTAGGGATATTTTGAAAATGTAGGGATTTGTGGGGAGAATTCACGCTGACATGCGTAGGTGGAAGTAGGTAGAAATCACCTGCGCAGTAGGTAGAAACGATAAGTCGAGGGTGGCAACACTGCTATTGAGGAACTTTTGGTACTAAAATTTGTTGATTTGAGGTCTACGAATAAGGAACTTTTGGAATAAGGCCTTGAGGTATGTCCTATAATTAGGCGTTGAGGTAGGTTATAAAAAAAACCTGTACGTGCTTGTTAGTTTGAATGGCGTGCCATGCCTGATTTCAGCCTCGAAGAATTTTCATTCAGCTCGAACACTAAATTTTTCGTGGTTCTGATTGCTTGTTTACTCCATCCTGTTGCAGAAACGGTCAAAAAACAATGGAAAAACATAGGAAGACAAACATCAAATATACAAACTGTCCTTCTACCATAAATGAGAGAGTTGATCACGTTCAACATGAGGAAATGTACTATCTGCTACTCCCTCTGTATGCATAAATCTGCTTTTATTCTCTTTCCTTCTCTGTAACATGAAGCAGCAAAGGTTGTTGAAAGTTTAGAATTCGAGCTGCATGAAATGTCGAGACTTCAATTTTCTTATTCTGAATCTTCATACATTATAATTATATTTCATTAGATCTCGTCTAAAATGACATGGCAAACGATTCACTGCTCAACTGCAAAAAACAATCAAGAAGGTCTTAAAATGTATATATGTCCTTCAAGTTCTACTAAAAAATATATATTTTTTTGTTTGGGTTTTTTGTTTCCTTATACTTTATCTAACTAATCACGTCAGACTACGCCAGGAAACAAAGTTTCAGTTGTACAACTTGCCTAGTTTTAAGGTTATACTGCGATACCCAACAATAGCCTGGGTGCAAGTACCAAAGTCTAAAAATAGCTTTTTGTGACTTTTTCAAGTTTCAGCTTCATCTTACTCTATTCAGCGCGTCTAATCAAGCCAGAAATCAGAGTTTTAGTTGTATAACTTTCAAAGTAAAAACGTTATAGTGTGACACGTAATAAAGGACAAGTACCCCAGTTCAAAAAGCATTCAGAGCTTGATATACATGTCTCCTTATTCAGTATATCAAATAGTGTACTTGTTCCAAACTTTATGCTTCTACCATAAAATGCACAATTCCAGAGGTATGCGACTGTACTATCATTAAGCTTCAAAGAAGTAAGTTTTTTAATAGAACAAAACATTTCAACGGCCATAACTTATTGCTTATATATTAGATCACATTAATGATTGGGTACTTTTTACTCAGTTTTGCAAGCTCTTCTGATAAAATCATTAGATTTGAAAACTTCTAAGGTCAACATTTTGCCAGATGAACCTAGCCGTGCATTTTTCACGCTACCTGAAACATTACTGCGAGGTTCTTTCTGCAAGGAATCTGTTTTATTTACCCTAGAAAAGATGAGAATTAGCTACCTTGATTTGTGTACAGAAGATTATTTGTTGTGCAAAGTATGGTATTGTCGAAATGTCCTGATATGATATGATAACAGAACTTTCTAATACACAATGTTGATTAACTTAAATATAATGTTATCAAGTTGCAAAAAGCCTTTTTTGTGGCCCCAATTCAAAAACGACAAAGTGATGTGTTGCATTCTTGTCAGATGATAAAGACAAATGTTCAGTCTCTGCCAAAATTATCTGGAATACGAGTTGATAAAGTGCTGTTCTGAAAAAATGGCATTCGGTAAAAATGACCCCGCCTCCTCTCCCCTAAAACAATGTTGGTTATAGAGTTCAACTCTATTTCTATCTAAAATTCATCCATTGATCCACACGCAGCTTTGCATAAAATTGAAATTTTTTTGGAAAGAAAGGAGAAGGGGATGCAAAATTAGAATAACAGAAAATTTGGTGTATTTCACCAAGATTTGTTGCAGGTATTCAGTGACAGATTAAGGGGGTTCATTGGGGCCATGGCCCTAGGCCCTGCGCTTATGGCAGCCAAAAGGGGCCTGCACGTAAGAGAAAAGCTAGAAATTGTAAATAACGAGGGACCTGCCGATGTTTTTGGCCCCGGGCTCCGCAGTCCCTATATTCGCTGCTTGCAGGTATTGTAGTTTCTTCCAGATGATATGTCTCCTTAATGCGAGCCTTTCTGTGGTTACTTGAATTTCCCCGAGATTGAGTGTGGATAGCGAACATTTTCCATGTGAACAATCCTAAACAAAGATCCGGGCCAACATTTATGTGTGGTATTAATATTGTTTAAAATGCCCGGTGTCCTAACACAAACGTTAAAAGTAGAAATATGATTTTTTAGTGAGGAATTTACACAGAGAGGGAGACAATTTTCACTCTTCTTCACGTACTTAATGTAAAAGTAAGGCACAGTGTAGCCATAGTGCAATAAAAAAGTCCAAATATATGAAACGTGAAGTGACTAGCGTCCAGGATGCAAAAACTACGAAGTGCTTTCTTGTGGTGATCATAACCTAAAAGATGAACAGTATAAACAACGTTAAATTCAATGCACTCACTTCACTTTGAAGTAAAAACTGAGCTCTACGAAATTTGAATGCAGATTTTGCATTTGCTCTTTTGAATATCCCTTGTGGCAGAAAATTATAAAATTATTTTGTTGTTTTCTTGTCACTTTTATTTTCTTTTTTTAACATTTTTGCTTTCATACATTAATAATGATGATTATAGTTTCAGTAGTTTAATGACGCTTAAAATTATTTGAAGCCTATTGAAAGTGGTATCCTAGCATGTTACTTAGCTTAAAACAAATGGAAAGACAATGAAATTCTCCACTTTTTAAGAAATCCATTTTAAGATTACAAGCAATAAATTTTTTTTTCTTACCTTTATGGTTATTATGCGCATTGGTATGTTATGTCAAGGTACTTGTATGTCCCACGGCATGGGTCACCAAATACTCTGTTTGTTGCTGGAACTGCACAGGAGCGTCTTCTGTCACATCTTCTTCTAACAGTTGAGAGTGACCTGTGGAAGATAATTTCCTCATGAATCGACGGATGATCGCACCTTGATCAATTAGCAATGATCTGCATACTGTCACGTGTCCACTTCCAATATTGACTGGCTTCAGCTTACATTAAAGCATTACATTACCCGCCTATATTCAATTCTTCGATGCCTCAAAAAATAACATAAAATAATATGAAGCAGAAAACCGAGTCACAAGAAGCTCTTCTTTCTATTTGTCAGTGCCAGTAAGCAGAAAATGGCTGCCTTATCATCAAAACGAATTATTTCCACCACAGAAAGATTTTCGAGCAGTTTCTTAGCGTTGATTGTGATCAGCATTACAGTTTCTCAATTTCCAGCCATATTAGGACTCGAATTGTTATAAATGGTTTCACCTATAAATTAAGATGCCACGTTTAAGCAGACTTGACTTAGTTTTGTCGCTTTACTATGAGCAGCATGGAGCACAAATTTCCTTGGAGCACAAATCAACGAAAAGTCCAAATCCAGACATAAGAATAGTCTCGCAATTTTCGGACAAATTTGTTGTGGGTTTAAATGCCTCCCCTTCATCCCTCCTGTAATGATTGTGCATTTTAGCTTTTATCATTTTCAATAAAAAATAATGAATATTAATCATATATTGGAATTTGGAAAACAATAATCACGTGGACAGGATATCAGACTCGATAGCGATTGTGTGCCAAATATAAAAAGGGCGAGCCATAAACCTCTAAAATTTTAAGCGTTGTCACCCAAAATCCTTGATCCCAATATTGTCACCCACAATTTCTGCAAATGGCTTATAGAAGCAAAGTTTCAAACTCCCAAAGGCTGCGTTACACAAAATACTGCTTTTTTATTCCTATATTAAAGCAAGCTCCGAAAGAATTAAATTTTTCATCAATTTTAGATATAATTAAGAAAATTTTGTTTTAAAAACCCATATTTATAGCATGAAAATAGTTCGTCGAAAATGGGCACATGAGGCATAAAAGCGCAGTTAACAGACTCGAATCTTACCTGCAAGCTCTGCATTTAGTATTCAAGAAGTTGTGACGTCGACAATAACTGCGGTTTGATCTTCCATAATTAGCATGAAGAATCTTCAATTTTTGTCGGAAGGGACAAACAAGCCTTGCAACTCTTCCTTCACAGGTGACAGACCGTCTTCTAGCTTGACGATTAAAAGAAAATGATTAAAACATCGAACATACTTTTGGAGCAAAGATTAGACATAATAAACAAAATGGAGAATGGAGAAATGATTTTAATCTTCGGATATGCACAAGAGCTGAAATGAAGTTTTTCTTTGTTATGCTACCTAGGGTCTAGGTTACAATAGAAACTGTTATAAAACAAATACATTTGATATTATTATAATTATTATCATTATTAACCTGATAATAACCAGTTTTTTACCCTGAAGTGTATCAGACGAAAATTTTTAGTATGTCTCAAAATGTTTGCTTTTTTCAAAGCCATTTTTAAAGTTTGTACTACAAAAAATTGTTAACATAAAGTTCATTGACCTTAAAAGCAAACAAATATGCATGTTGTACTGAAAATTTTGGATGTGATGCATTTTTTATCAACGAGCAACATAGAATTATTGCGCTTATAATTAAATATCTGCTGTGCTTATAGCTCTTTATCAATTCTAGAATATAATTTTTTTCAATCTGTTAACTTCAGCTATTCACGTAGTCCGGGTCGCCAAGAGCAACGCCGGGCTAAGAGCCAATGGACAGGCAGAATACTTGGGCCACCTCCTACCCAAAGAAATGAACCTTAGATTCGTTTAGTATGAATTTAAAATGCATAAAACGTTCTATAAATCCTTTTAATTTATATTCCCCTAAGCAATGTCATCAGCGTACACATTACAACAAGGAGGATACGAAAAATGTTATTTAAAAGGTTTTTTGTTTCAATGCAAAAAACAATTATAATGTTGTTCACAGCTCTACTCATTATTTCGGTTTAGACAGCAAGACGAGTTTTCTTGGCTGAGAGAATGTACAGCAAAAATAAAAGCAACAAACAATAATGATTTGTAGCAAATTCAAGACTTTGAGAAATTCAAGACTCATTTAGACCCCGTTTACACTGTGCCGGATAGAATTTATCCACATAAAAGTTGCTCGGATTGATTTGCGTTTACACTGTGCCGCAAAAATTTTGTCCACTTTGCCCAACCGTTTACACTGTGCCGGATAACTGCAGCCACATGACCTAAATCATGCACAGAACGCCCAAAATGAAGTTTCTGGGCAAAAGAATAATAACAAAATTCACGCCAACGTAAAAGACTTCATTCTCTCTTAAGAATCATCTGCTTCTCTTTTAGACCAAATCCAAAGATATTGTGAATACAAATTAGGCCTAGTTTGTTTTAATAGTTTGTTCTTGAAACAAAATGACACTGAACTAGCAACGAAAGTAGGGAAAGCTGACAAGGATGCCAATTTTACGTGGACTGTCAAGATACTGCACTGACACGAGTATTTATCGACAACAAGGCAACCAAGATGGTGAAAGGTCAGTGACAGTGAGACAGTGAAAACTAAATTGGATGAAATAGCCAATCGCTTTCGAACAAGATACGATTTGGATAAAACTGATTTAATCCACTTTCCTAGGTGAACTAATTTTGTTCGGAAAGCCGCCCTCAAACTCGTGCGGATAGCGTGGGTCTAGTGTAAACGCGACGCCTATCTGAACTAATTTTGATGCGGATAAAATTTATCCTGCACAGTGTAAACGGGGTCTTAGAATTGAATAAAATGAACAGCAACATATTTCTAAACAAGATTCAAACAAAGTAATTATGTTGTCAATTTTTTCGATTTTGTTTTATACTCACTTGGTCTTGGACGCCAGTGGTGGCGCCAGAGGGGGGGCAGGGGGGGCTACAGCCCCCCCGTCGGAGGAGGCTAGCCCCTCCGTCGGAAGATAAATTATGCTTGAATTTTTTTTGTCGGAGCGAATTTTTTAAGTTTTGGCGGAAATAGAAATTTCTAAAAGGACTGTTATCAGAATTCAGGAAGCTCATCCCAAAACAACTCATCGACACATCAATTTCATGGTAAATAATAATCTGTTATAAGAAGTTTGAATTGGTTGTTTAGATGTTCAGTACCAGGTGTTTTCCGCATGCTGTTAAATTTGATCTTATGTTATGGATAGTGCAGTTCGTCCAAATCTTGCTTGCTATAACCAACCTACAACATCGGAATATTTTTGTGCGATAGCGATATGGCAACAAATGTTACCCGTTTCAGTGTTAGATGTAGTATATGTAATGACGTATTTAACAATGATTACGCTGCCCGCCACACGAAGTCCAAGCACAAAGATTTGGCTGCAATGGGAAGGACTGCTCCTACGACGGCAATAGTTGAAACGGACTCGCAGCAGAGAAAAATAAAAACATTTTTTCAATCAAAAGGCGGTACTTTTCCAAAGAAACGAAAGGTTAATGATTTTGAAACTGAAAGAACAACAGAAGACCCCGAAGAACAAGAAGTTGAAATTTCGAAAATTCAAGACGAAGAGCAAATCGAACGTGGTATGTTATACGTTTTAATATTTAAGTCCTTTTAATACGAGGAAAAACACTTAGCAAAGGGCTTCAGCCATAAAAACAATCAAACTCATTTACGTAGTAGCTAAGCCATTTTACCCCATCCCAACCATACATATTTGTAGTGTTTTGCTTCTACGTACACGTTTTTTTATTTATAAGAAACTTGACTCAAGCCCAGAGTACTAATAGTTTCCAAATTTCTTATTTTTTACTATTTTTAAGGGAAACCATCTATTACTATTTACGATAAATCCTTCTAGTTTTTTTTATAAACAAGTTCCTTATTAAGAAAAAAACGTGTATTTTTATAGGAAACCTAGCTCTCCAGAAATTAAAAGTTTCTTATTTTCGGACCTATATAATATGGGATTTCACTGCGACTGCGACATATTTAAACAAATATACCTGGCTATGACTGGATGAGGAATAAACCTTGTTAGACGTATAAATTTCTTCGTTTTATTTACAAATAAAAATAATTTTTTGGATGATTTTGATATTAAGAGTCACAAAAGATTGATTAGTAAAAATGCCTTTTTGTCCATCTCCCAGGAGATATTATAATCTTTTTCACACATGTAAAACAGGGTAGTAAATCATTTGTTTAAACTTCCAGGTACAACTTCTAGCTTGGACCCCGAAGTCACGAATGTAGATGCTGACAACTACGTCACCATTTCGGAAGCCGAACAGTCGATGTCGGACATTGTGGAAGCAGCAAATGAAAGCGACAGCAACGAGGATATCGAGGAAAATTTGGAACAGTTGGAACTCGAGTTGGAAGATGAAGTTGATCCTGCAGGATTATCAGCCGAAGGTATACTAACTAGCTATCAGATATAATCGTAACTCTCCATTAACCAGCGGCGTAGGGGGGTACTAAAAAGTGGAAGGGCGCGTGAAAAAAGGGCACCTTGGTATGTAATTAAGACGAAGGCAAACCCTGCTAGAAGGGCACGGGGGCATGCTCGCCCGGAAAAGTTTTGCATATAAGCAGCCACTTTGGCTCCCATAGCCTCTTTCGCACTAAAGCTCAAAGAAAAGTCTAAAACAATGAAAAGAGGCACTTCTCAGATATAAAATAGGGCACTGCCAAGAACTTAACAGGAAAAAAGTTTGCAAAGTGTGATGGATAATTTTTTTCGTTTTAGCACTTCAAGGAGATTCGAGAGGACCGCAACTTACACTATCCGTCGCTGGCCCCAAGGACATATCCTCAACCAAAGACGGCGGACCTGTGCAGCCTCGTAATATTTCCTTCCCTACACATTTGATTGGCAATCAGCATCGCGCATTCACACCTTTGCTGTATGAAAAGTATCCCTGGATTGAGTATTCGCAAATGGAGGATGCCATCTTCTGTTTCCACTGTCGTAATTTTTCAGAGAATCGGAAGGATCCAGCGTTTGTTAGTCAAGGCTTGCGCAATTGGAAAAGATGCTATGGCACCAAAGTGAATGATAACAAACTCTTGCAACATCAAACCAGCCATCTTCATGCCCAAAGTGTAGCTGCTAAAGCGCACTATGAAAACGTTAAGTCTGGAAATTTTCAGACCATTGCCACACTTCATGATGCCGCTTATTCGAAACTGGTTAAAGACAACAGGCATTACATGCGAGTGATTTGCGAAGTCCTGCTTCTCACTGCTCAGCGGAAGATTGCCCAACGTGAGACTGGAGGTTCATTTCGTGTTGCCGATATAAATAAAGAAGCTCTAGACTATGGACCTTCTTGTGGTAATTTTCTTGCGATACTTGGTCTTCTTGCAAGGCATGACCCAGTTGTTGCTGACAAAATCCGCACTGGCCCGAAAAATGCAAAGTATACTCACCACAGCGTACAGAATGCCATCTTAGACATTATGAAAGACATGGTTCTTGAGCAAATAAAAAGTGAGCTCAATAAGGCTCAGTATTTTACCGTCCTTTCAGATGAGTCTAAAGATAGAAGCAAAAAAGAGCAGCTTGTTGTTGCAGTCCGTTACTGCTACGAGAATGCCATACATGAGGAATTTATTGGCATTGCTGAGGCGCAAAGTTTAGATGCAGATGGTCTTTCAGACACAATAATTGAACGATTGCAACGCATCGAAGCCAACATGAAAGCATGCGTGGGGCAAGGCTACGATGGAGCTTCTGTTGTTTCTGGTCACCTGAATGGCGTTCAAAGGAAACTTCCTCTGAAAACCGGTGCTGAAATGGCTTACTACGTCCATTGCTTTTGTCATCGATTGAACCTTGTGATCGTCGATGTTGTGAAATCAATCAGTTGTGTGGCAGACATGATATCGCTATTCAGAAGCCTGCATTCTTTTCTGAGCAGCAGCACCGTTCATGTACGATGGGTAAAGGTCCAAGAGGATCACAAGGTTCATGTGATGGAAATTGGAAAAGTTTCTGACACGAGATGGTCTTGCCAGGCGAAGCAATTCAATGTTTTCTGGGAGCGGTTGGATATCTTGGTGGAAGTCCTGCAGGATGTGATTGACACAGATACGAACCCCGGTCGCAGAACAGAAGCTACTGGTTATCTTCTGCAGATTGACAGGAAATTTGTGAGATACCTGTTTGCCATCCGACACGTCTTGAACAAAGCCAAATTTGCGTCTGACATGTTGCAGAAACCCTCCAATGATTTGAGTCAAGCCATTGATCTCATTGCAACATTGAAAGATGAACTGGATGACTGTCAAAGCAGGGATAAGATTCAAGAGTTCTGGGATACTGCCGAAGAAGCAGCGGATCGCTTGGAATTGCCGGAAGAAAAAAGACCACCAAGAAAGAGGGCAACGCCTGCTTCTCTTCGAGAGTTTGTTGTGGAAGCATCTTCAGAGCCTCAAGTAGCAAGCGGGTTTGATGGCTACGTACAAAATGTCAAAGAAATACTAAACAGAACAACTGCAGAACTTTGCAAGCGGTTTGACGAAAAAAACATAAAGATCATGAAAGGCATAACTGCATTGGCCCCCAAGTCGAAAAGCTACTTGGACCCAACAACTCTTGTCAATTTTGCTGAGCTTTTTCAGTCTGAAATTGGTGCACTACGCAGTGAAATTGCCACATTTAAATATATGCTCTCAAGAAAAGAAGAAAAACACCGCCCAAGCACACTTCTGCAACTAGAGGCACACTTGGAAAAGCTAAATGAAGCTTTCTTTGAGCTGCACCGGCTTGTATCCATCGCATGCACTTTGCCAGTCTCTTCAGCCGAATGTGAACGCAGCTTCAGCTCTATGCGCCTCATCAAGAGTGATCTGCGCTCACTTATGAAGGACGAGCGTCTAGACAGTCTGATGATGCTAGGTATTCATCGTGCCCGTGGAAGTGCTCTTGACTTGGACTCAGTAGTAGACAGATTTAAGGCTAAGTTCCCGAAGAGTAGAATTGCTCTGTGAAACAATTTTGATTCTTGGACTTGAATTTTCGATATGTAGAAGTGCGTATTCCACCGCTTAGGTCTGTTCCTATAAAGTTACGTTGTGTTCCAGTTTTCCTTAAGTTCAGTTGGTTGCTTTTTATTTAAATTCATACTTTCCAAAGATAGGCCCTACTTGAATTGGCAACGTTTGATGAGTTGTAAAGATTTAGAGTAGTTTTAAGCTTATCTAGAGGCAGCTTTCAAAAAAAATTTCCAGGGACGCCGGAGAAGGGGGGCGCGGGGGGGCAAGCGCCCCTCCTGCCCTTTGCTAGGAGGGGCAAGGGAGGGGGCAAACGTGCCCTTAGTAATATGTCAAAAAACGTAGTAAAAAACACGATTACACCATTTTGATAGCATTTTTAGCCAATCTAATGGGTGTAGCCACCAAAATTTTCCCGGGGGAGTACCCCCGGACCCCCCGAATTTTCGGCTCGCAACGCTCGCCTTCGGTCTCCAGTACCCTTACAATTCCTTGTCGCCCCCTAGCCCTATCGTTCTCTAAAAAAATTAGCCCCTCCGTCGGAAGTGCTAGCCCCTTTGTCGGAGGAAACCTAGCGCCACCACTGTTGGACGCCTATAACATCGATAAACAACTCTCAGATATTTGTATGTTCCCCAGCAAGGATCGCCATACACCCTGTTACTGGACCAAAGATGGCAAGAGCGTCTTCCATTGCATAGCTGACGAACTTTGAGCAGTGATCTGTAGTACCACAGAGAAAAATGGCAAAGAATGAAATGTACATATAACAAAAGATAGAAATGAAAAATCTTATTTTGTAGGAACTAAAATATAAAGGTATCAATGCTATGCATCTCCCCTAGCAATGAAAATTTTCATTAATCTGCAAGTTCATTTAAAATTTGGTAATTCTAAGAAAGAAATGTGACTTGTAAACGAATATCATGATTTTGTTGCAACCAAAGAAGATTACCTTGATGAACGGCAATTTGTGGTTCTGATAGCACGATGTGGACAAGTTCTTCGGTCGGTTCTTCCATAGTTTGCGCCGATTATTGAGAGAACCATTCCATGTCTGCAACCAATAGATTGTCTTCTGTGTTGGCAGATGTTAACAGTTGGAAATCCTTTGAAAGAAACAAGGTATTCTGTTTAGAATAAAAAAATCTATGAATATTAAGATGTCTCAAAGGCATAAATAAACAAAATTTAAAGTTTTTTGTTGGTACATAGAGACATTAACGTATTCACTCTATTCTCTTTTAGCTACTTAACCACGTCATTTTAATAAACAATTTTCTTACGAAAATCAAAGTAGGTAGATACAATTAACTAACCAACGATTTGAATAGTTATAAATTTCGTATTAAAAAGCTTGGGTGTGTTGTATTTTGATTCCATGAGCAATATGAAATAAAATGGAACAACTATTCCAAAAAGGATGCTTTGCCGAAAATTTTCAACATCATGCATACATCTACATTACCAGAAGGAGGTCACGAAATAAGGTATTTAAAAGGTTTTTTGTTTCAATGTAAAAAAAATTACATTGTTGTTCACAGTCCTACTCATTATTTAAGTTTGGACAGCAAGACGATTATTCTTGGCTGAGAAAATTTGCAGCAAAAATAAAAGCAACCAACAACAATGATTTGCAGCAAATTCAAGACTTTGTTCATTTAGAATTGAATAATATGAACAGCAACATATTTCTAAACAAGATTCAAACAAAGTAGTTATGTTGTCAATTTTTTCGATTTTGTTTTATACTCACTTGGTCTTGGACGCCTATAACATCGATAAACAACTCTCAGATATTTGTATGTTCCCCAGCAAGGATCGCCATACACCCTGTTACTGGACCAAAGATGGCAAGAGCGTCTTCCATTGCAAAGCTGACGAACTTTGAGCAGTGATCTGTAGTAACAGAGAGAAAAATGGCAAAGAATGAAATGTACATATAATAAAAGATAGAAATGAAAAATCTTATTTTGTAGGAACTAAAATATAAAGGTATCAATGCTATGCGTCTTCCCTAGCAATGAAAATTTTCATTAATCTGCAACTTCATTTAAAATTTGGTAATTCTAAAAAAGAAATGTGACTTGTAAACGAATATCATGATTTTGTTGCAACCAAAGAAGATTACCTTGATGAACGGCAATTTGTGGTTCTGATAGCACGATGTGGACAAGTTCTTCGGTCGGTTCTTCCATAGTTTGCGCCGATTATTGAGAGAACCATTCCATGTCTGCAACCAATAGATTGTCTTCTGTGTTCGCAGATGTTAACAGTTGGAAATCCTTTGAAAGAAACAAGGTATTTTGTTTAGGATAAAGTAATCTATGAATATTAAGATGTCTCAAAGGCATAAATAAACAAAATTTAAAGTTTTTTGTTGGTACATAGTGACAATAACGTACTCACTCTATTCTCTTTTAGCTACTTAACCACGTCATTTTAATAAACAATTTTCTTATGAAAATCAAAGTAGGTAGATACAATTAACTAACCAACGATTCAAATAGTTATAAATTTCGCATTAAAAAGCTTGGGTGTGATGTATTTTGATTTTATGAGCAATATGAAATAACATGGAACAACTATTCCAAAAAGGATGCTTTGCCGAAAATTTTCAACATCAGCATACACAGGAGTGGCGGCATGGGGGGGCAAGGGGGGGCTTTAGCCCCCCCTAAATTTTTGTTAGCCCCCCCGTCGGCAGGCAATCAATTTTTGCTTTCTCTATACCGTCGGCACTTGATGGATGTCACCCGGTTTACATGTTGTTTGAATGACATAAATAATCGAGGAGAAAACTGCACTGGCTGGTTTATGGTTTTCTCAATGGCTTTTCTTCGGCAGTTTTACTATCATAGTGTCATTACATCCTGTCGCTTCCGTGAAAACTGTGACTTAATTTCATGGTGCTCCTTCGCATGACCCACAATACCATCGTGCTCCCTCGGTTATAAATAAAATCTTTAATGAATTTTCTTCTTAAGGGATTCTCTTTTCGTTTCAAGACATTATTATTGCCAATGAAAATATTTCGATCATGAGCACATTTTGCGTAATAAATTTTTCAAAAAGCACTTCTTGTCCTATTTCATCAACTATTTTTCAATAGCATTGTTCACCGCATAGCTTGCGACAAACAAATGGTTTAGAGAAAACCATCGATTAATTTCTTCCAACATAGATAGGAAGAAATATTCAACAATAGGCAATATTTGCGCATTAAGTTTCTTACAAGGCACAAATTGCCGAGAAAATCTCGTGGACTCCGACACAGGTTGGAAAGTGGGGACGGGGAGGGGGCAAGGGAGAATTTTGCACCCACAACAAACGATTTTGGAAAAATGCTCTATTTTTAAAATTGTTAAAATTTTTAAAATTAAAATTGTGCCTCGTGTCCATTTCTCCTAAAGTTTCTCAGTAGAAGCATCAACTGCAATTCACTATGAGCTCCAGATTTTTCTTAACATTCATAAATCATGCTAAGATGGAGAGAGGGATCTAAATTTAAAAGTAACTGACAACCTGGTATTTTTCAAGACCACGGCGAAATTGTTGTTTTTATCTGCTGTAAAAAAGTTTTGCAAAAAGACAATAATTTTCAATAGGATAAGGAGGATTGCTTAAGTGAAATTTGCTTAAAAGAGTGCATTTTCCAGGGAACTAGAAGCATCACAATTTGAAAATTTCCTGCCCCTTCGGCGGCAACCATGGTGCCGCCTCAGGTAGTAACTATATATTTTGCCCGTCTCGATATAGAGATTTGACAAGACTATTAGAAAAGTCGGTCATTATCATACAGAGTTAGATTGACAAAATGTATTGCAGAGGTTTGTGACACCAGCTAAAAAGTTTCAGGCAATAATTTTTTAATCAGGTAAATTTGCATTACACAGCCCCCCCCCCCCCAACGAGGCTTGCCTCGCGACGGCCCTGCCTGCTAAATGGGGCAAATCGAATTTTTTTCTGTCGGAAATTTGACACATCCAGCGTCGGCAGTTACGGAGAATATAAACTTCGGCACCTCGAAGGTTTGTCTCTAGCGCCACCCCTGAGCATACATCTACATTACCAGAAGGAGGTCACGAAATACGGTATTTAAAAGGTTTTTTGTTTCAATGTAAAAAACAATTACATTGTTGTTCACAGCTCTACTCATTATCTCGGTTTGGGCAGCAATACGAGTTTTCTTGGCTGAGAAAATTTACAGCAAAAATAAAAGCAACAAACAACAATGATTTGTAGCAAATTCAAGACTTTGTTCATTTAGAATTGAATAATATGAACAGCAACATATTTCTAAACAGGATTCAAACAAAGTAATTATGCTGTCAATTTTTTTCGATTTTGTTTTATACTCACTTGGTCTTGGCCTATAACATCGATAAACAACTCTCAGATATTTGTATGTTCCCCAGCAAGGATCGCCATAAACTCTGTTACTGGACCAAAGATGGCAAGAGCGTCTTCCATTGCATAGCTGACGAACTTTGAGCAGTGATCTGTAGTACCACAGAGAAAAATGGCAAAGAATGACATGTACATATAGTGAAAGATTGAAATGAAAAAGCTTATTTTGAAGGAAATAATATATATGAAAATTTTCATTAATCTACAACTTCATTTATAATTTGGTAATTCTAAGAATGAAATGTGAATTGCAAGCGAATATCATGATTCTGTTGCAACCAAAGAAGATTACCTTGATGAGCGGCAGCTCGTGGTTCTGATAGCACGATGTGGACAAGTTCTTCGGTCGGTTCTTCCATAGTTTGCGCCGATTATTGAGAGAACCATTCCATGTCTGCAACCAATAG
Source organism: Rhopilema esculentum (assembly GCF_057945365.1). Lineage (NCBI taxonomy): Eukaryota > Metazoa > Cnidaria > Scyphozoa > Rhizostomeae > Rhizostomatidae > Rhopilema > Rhopilema esculentum. The sequence goes on from NC_142830.1 coordinate 13,058,544, forward strand.
ATTGTCTTCTGCTTTCGCATATGTTGACGGCTCGATATCCTTTGAAAGCAGCATAATTCTATTTTTAGAAAATATCCACCACTTTTTACCTATTTAACGCCCCTCTCTCTAATAAATATTCACATAAACAGAGTTTGTTAAATACTTGCCTACACTTTAAATGAGGCCTAGGAGAGTTATAAGAAAAATTGTAGAAAATCAATTTTCATCAGATTTTTATCCGAATATCTTTTCAATGTTGTGCATTGCTTTTCTTGCAATTGAATGGTGAAAACGATAAAGAAGCGCTTGCTACATTCGTCGAAAGGAACGCAACGAAGTAAAACGAAACGAATCGAAACGGAACGAAAAAAATGGCACAACAGGACACGACAAGACAAGACAAGACACGAAACGAAACGACACGTCACGACACGATACGACAAGACACGAGAAGAAATGAAACGAAATGAAACAAAATGCAATGAAAGGAAACTAATTTTCGTTTAAAACGTCTTATCCTGAGGTTGTTTTAAACCGTCAGGATCCAGTTAAAATAGATGATTCCGACTTGAAGACACATCAATTGAAATTTTTATAAGACAAACGGATAATGACTTCTAACAACTGATTAGAATTTTCTGTTGGCAGGCTTGGCGCATATTGACTTGAAATAACCGATCTTCGTGTGTAAAAACATTGTTTTTGATAAACGTCCTTCCTAAAACCAAAATCTTTTCATTATCACCGAAGTATTTCAAAAATCAAATTCGGTAAGTATATTTAGTTATTTAGTTTTCTAAAAAGAAGGGTAACAGTTTATGATCTCTTTTTTTCAATTTATAAAAACAATTAGTTGCCGAGAAATTTCGTCACACCAATTGTAATGACGTTCTATTTCTTCTGTTTGTTATTACAAAGTTTTTTCGAAACTGTCTTGCCGCCAAATTTCGGATTATTTTATTATTATTGGATTATTTTGGCTCACGTTTGGTTCAGTTGCATAAACTTTTTTATGAAGTGCATTGGTGATGACAGTACAATTCACAGAGGATATCTTGTAAAATGAAAAATAAGATAAACTCTGGAAATTTTAAACTGTTGAGAATTTTGGCTTTAACGATCTAGACAAAATGTATTTCTGATTGAAAACTAATTAAATAGATACCTTGAGATTCCGCCAGGAAACCGAGACAGACTACCAGTATTGCAAGACGTAGCATTTTGAATTGAGCAGAAATCTGAAAAGGAAGTACTCAAAACTTTATATTGTATAATCAATAGCGAAGTCAAAGGTCCTGCAGATCCCGTGCTAATCTCGGTGTACTGCTCTTTACTATGGAAACCCTGTATTTTGGTCCTGCTTGTAAGTATGATATCCTTTGTTTGGTCCTGCTTCACAATGGGCTTTTGTAAAGTTGGTCCGGTTTCACAATAGACTAGAGCAAAAAGCAGTTTTGCTCAATCTGAGAAGAAGGACCTCGTCGAAATGGTCAGCATGACATAGGCAGTAGTGATTTCATTGGTTGAGGGTTCACCTACGTAGGCCAAAGGGCATTGTTTTAAAAACCTTTGGTCCTGCTTTTTCTGAGAGCAGGACTGCGACGACTGCCCTGTGCACTTTCGTTCTGTTATGAGACACCGAGACGAAAGTACTAGCAAAGAAGTCAATCAAATATAATGGCGAGGCAATGTGGATGTGTGAATAGACCGTTGGCACAATGACGTCATTTGACGATAACGCGCAATGCATTGTGGTAGGGGTAGTAACAGTCGGAAAATATCAAGGAAAATGAATAAAATTTCCAAGAAAATGGTAGCTCTACTTTTTTCTCAAACTCTTGACTGCGCATCAGTAGTTCTCAATTAACAGCAGAAAACGAAAAAGAAATAGGGGGGAGGGGTTGGAAGAGCTTTTAGAGAGTATTGCATGCATAACTCATTAGGAAATGCTGGAAGAACTGATGAGCTGTACTTGAGGATGCAACCCCATAAGTTTTTCGAGATGAATTTATCATGATCAACAACATGAGTAGTGTGAGATGTCATGCCGTTATAATAATCTATATTCTCCATTTAGGAGTGGGAACTACATAATTAACTCTGATTCTTGCTAATTTTAGGCAGTAAAGCAGGTGGGTCTTTCCACTGGTTTACTCAGTTTAAGAATTTTTTCATGACTTTATTCTTTGACGTTTCTTGGGGCTATTTGCATTGATGGTTTTAAGCGACATGGATTGAGGGGGAGGTGGGGGGGGGGGGGGGTGTTAGATAATGATCGGAGCCACACCCGTCAGGTGACTGGAAAATGCAGAGAATGGTTTTTAAAAATTAAGCTTTTAAATTCAAGATACAGAAGATAAGAAGATAAGTAAAGAAAATTTTTGCATTATTTTGTTACCATTGACCATAAAAAGTTTTACCGAGTCAAGGCAAAGTGTACCGAAGGACACAAAAATATTGAGAGTGTTACAGCCCCTGTACCGTGTACCCCCTCGGTGAATCCGTACCTGGCTTTTTGTTTGTGTTGGTTCTATTTTGGACAATTTCTTGATGAATTTTTTATATTACCATAAATGTCAAAATGTCTCTTCTCGTGCTTTACATTTCTGCACGAGGTATTTGGTATTTTCCGTTACAGTTTGCGGTTAATTCAGACAATTTAAGTCTTAATGATATAGATAGGCTGTATTTTCATCTTTTCTTCTTACCAAACCATTTTTACTTCGACGGGTAAATCACTCTATGAAAATATTGTACATCTTTGGTGGAAATCCTATTGTTTTGTCAGAGAATCCCTGAAAATCCTTTTGCTTTTTGGAAATCTTGTACGCTATTCTCAAGAGTGAATTGATTTGTGATCTCTTAGTTTGGCTTTGTTACATGTTGTTAAGCCCCGGCAAAACCAGTGCATTCGGCCAAAAATAAACAGTTGTTTGATGTGTAAATGAACAATGCTCCAAATCACACCATCGATCCAACCATTGGAATTCAATGGATTCGCCCTGTTCAAAAAGATCACTTTCTTTTGAGCTCAGAATGTCGTCATTCATAATAACAATAGTAGCATCCTTTGAAGAGATCCCACGTCGTTGAGTAAAGAAGAACTGACATTGTCGAGGATCGAAACTTTGAAGGGGAAATAACTGCTTATCCTCTATCTCAGCTTGCTTCCTTTCCTCTTTCTTGTTCAGTAAGCAAAGAAGAGTGTTCTCCTATCGCCCTCTATTATACCCTTCGCAGTTTAGAATTTCCCACGCAGTTGTACAAATGCCTTACGGATTTAAAAAAATATACTTTGGTAAAGTTTAGGTATTGAGAAATAAGGAGCGGCCGAGCGTAACCGCGTGACCTAGTGGCATCTCAGCACAATTCAGTTTCACCTTCAATTTCATTTATATTTAAATTCACTGCCTACAATCTCTTGAATAACAATACCAACAAGTAACAAAACTATAAGGAAATAAAATACTTTTACAGAATATCAATACAATGATATGGAAAATTAATACAATATACGCTAACAAAGAGAAAAACATGATAGATTGTATGGAGGGAATTACTTAAAGGAGGAGCTCTCTCAATAGGTAAACTAATCGAGGAGAGATCCCCCCTACCCTGGTATAATTTCAAATGAATTTGGTTGAATTCGAACGATTACAAGAAATATACGTTGTTGCTTTTCAATTACAAATTGGAGTTCTGCAGTGCACCTTTTTAAGATAAGAAGCACAAAAACCTCCCATCTCACGAGGTTGCATGCGCCTAGCAACCAATTGTTGTTAATGCAGAAATTTTGTTTTGTTATGTTACTAACTAATTATACTAATGTTACCATAACGGAGAGTTGATATTATTCACAGAGGGGTAATTACACAATTAACTACGTTTCATTTATTATGTTTTTTGCGTCAGTAGTTACGAGTAGAGTTGAACTAACACGAGTGTAAATTGATTGCCAGAAAAAAATGATAAAATTTGACTTCTTCTTTGTCGTTTTCTAAGGGTGTAACCAGCGAAGTGTTGGGTTATGGAGTTCCCAACACCCATCACAAAAAGGTGGACGTTGAGATACGGATAAGATATGGATGAGAATTCGTTGAGATATGGATAGGACAAAAACATGGTGTAGATGTAGATCATAGAGAAGCCAAGGATCAAAATATTGATGCTATTTTTCATAATATTAAAATATTACTGAAAATAGGGGTAGAATACTCAAATAGGGATGATCAAACATTTTGACCATTTAATCGTTATAAAAGATCTGGGATTGTTTCTTTACCCGGAAATTATACTCTAATGGGAACATGATAGTGGGGACAGGATAGACAATAATATTGACAGTCTAATGGATAAAGTTTTTTATAGCTATGTTATAGCAATTTCTTGATTTTTCAGCAATCAAGATCTTCGAGTATGTTCTGGGATATTATTCCAATTTGCTATCCCCGAATGCGAGATAAGGTGTTGCTTAATAATTAGTTCAGTTCTCACTTTTGGGCTGTATCCTTTTCTAAATGCTGCTTGCCAAGTGTAAATGCTATGTCGGTCTATGGTTAGTTGGTAGAGGCTAGGATAAAGGCTAGTGTCGTTTCTTATCGATATGTCAAACATTTGTTTAGCACATTTTATTTGATAAGATGCTTTTCAATAAAAAATGTTTGATAAGCAATGGTAGCTATATTATCGCATCCCACGCCCAATCTCAGGGTTGCAGAGCGTCAAGAGATTTTAACGGATTGCAGAGCGCGTAGATTGTCATGTGAGTGCGGTAGAGGAAAGAAAGAGAAATTGTTGAAAGACGTCTTTATAATAAAAATTCGCCACTTCGGACGCGGCTTTTGGCATCCTTTGAAGGGCTGGATCGCCTTCTTTGCCCCCTGATTCCCTGTCATTGGGGGGAGGGGCGACAATATAGCTGCAATTGATGCAATATCCTTATCTTCCGTTATTTTTCGATGAGAAGTTGAATGTCAAACATGGTCCAGTTTCGCGTGGGTTGTTGTTGTTGTAAGGGCTGCTCTTTCTTAGAAAAGAATTCATGGGTAAACACTCCGGAAAATATTGTTACATGTGGATACTTGTAACTCGTTGTTCATTTGAATTTATTGGACTTTTAAAGAAATGAATTTTCCGAAAAATTCTGCTGGTCTCATCAAAAGATTGTGTTTTGCATCTTTCATTGTCTTTGCATTCCAAGAAGTAGTGGCAGTAATCTTCAACTGATTCAATGTTATAAAAATATATTATCAAATTTCACAAAGGTTATTTTGTTTTCTCTGTTAGCATGACAACTGTCTTTCTGCCAATGAGACAAACAATTGGTTTGCCTCTAGTGCTTAGTAAGCATAACTCCACCACCTGAAACTTTACTTATGACTGATCACGTGCAATAGAAATCGGTGATTACAAAGAGGGAACAAAGAGAGCACAAAATCCCTCTGAGCAAGTTGAAGATTTGGCTCCAATTACACTCTTTTTTTAGAAGAACAATTTTATAGTAGCAATTTCATATGAACACTAGCCTCAAAATTCGTCAAAATTTTAGAAACAAATTCAGAACAAACTGAGGTTGATCTTCTGCAAAATGTAATTTTGAACAATGTTTCATCTCACGAAAGAGATGTTTTTGTCATGTAGGGGTGCTTTTAGGTGAACTTTCGAACTTGTCGGCAAATTAAAGATGTCTCACTCACTGTTGGCAAATGAGGCCTGAATACCTTTCTAGAGCGCAAAAGCTCAATTGCCCTGTTAAAACCCAATTAATACAGCCTCAGATTTTCGAAAAAGTTTAGAACTGCCGGCCTGAGCCTCAACATAAACTGGTTATTTTAAAAAAGAATGTACATTACAACAAGCCCGCAAATCCAGATTCCCCAAAAAGGCCATCTATTTATCCCAAACTCTACTTAGTACATTGGGATCGTAAAAACTTTTGATTTTGCAAAATGTTTGACAATTTAACTTTTATAAACTTGATCAATCTACTCCCAACTTGCACGACAGTTGTAAATATAATCGCTAGTACGCACCCTCTAGACTGTACGGCGCGAGGTAAGCCACAATCCCTCGAATTTTTGGGGCCCAACAACTATTAAAGGAAATGTCTTAGATAACAGCCAAAATCTAAGATAACATAAATTTAAGAAAAATTTAGAGAAATAAAATACTTACGTTACCTGCTTTTTTTCTAAAACATGCAAAGAATTCGAAAAAAGGTTGTTTTCCTCGTTGACTGACAAAATTGGTCGAATTATAAAAGGTTGAATTGCAGAGATTCGAAATAAACAGATTTGACTGCAAAATAATTTTGAATAGTTTCATTTAAGAATAACTTAAGATTGACTAAACAAGTCTAACTTGCGTAGAGTCTTAAAGAAGAGTAGAATGCAGAGTTTAATTCCTCATACCTGTTCTTCTGCTCTGTATGCTGCAAGTAGTCTTCAAGTAAGAAGGTACCAACTTTTATACGAAACAATTGTCCTCGTCTGTCAACTGATCACAAACCTACTTCGATTCAAAGCGCAGACATTGGCCGGGGTTAGTGAAGTGTGGAAAAGACAATAGAGTGACCTTTTCCTTGCTCATTGTTCACAAGACATTCGAGGCTTAGCACCAAGTAACTAAGAAAAACAAAAATGGCCACGTCTATTTGTTTAGGATGGAGATTGATACTTTGCTGCCGGGGAGAGGAAGTGAGATAAGGCATAAACCCTACATATCTATCTATTCAAGGACCGTGAGGCATATTGCAGATTGAGGGGGCTAAAACGTTTTGGGGCGGGGCTGAACATGCTTTAAACCAAAACAAGGGCAAATTTTTGTATGGCTTTTAGTACATTTTGGAAATTATTGGGGGAATAAAGCCTCCGTAGACACTCCAGCGGTCTAAGGACCTGTTTACATGAAGTGGGCTAGCCCTCTTAAGTGTACTGGGTGCTTGTTTAAGAGTGCGAGTTTACGCTTGTTTGCTCCAACTTATGGCTGTTCACACTGGCCGCTATCTAAAACTTGTGCAACGGCATTGTTCATAAGAATTCGTTTGTTTAAAAATGCGTTCATGTTTGTCGGAGACCGCCAGATTTGAAATACAAGAACTGGGAAAAATGGGGCGTACAATCATTCTTATGAACAATGCTTATCAACAATGAAAAATGCTTACCAATCACTTACGAAAAAATATAAAATTTACTATTAAAAACATAAATTAGTGAAATATTTGTTACAATAAACAAACCAAAATTTGAATAAAATATCTTTATCTACTGTTGCAAGCTTTGCATTTATGAGCTTTTATAAATATATATTTTGAATATCTAAAGGGAGTCTGAGTTTTTCAACTCTGGTCATAGTGTTTCTCGTACTTTTTCCTACAAAAATGATCGTTTGATATTGATCCCAAGGCAAATTGACAATTGTAGTTCATCAAGAGACGTTAGATTGTAATGAATTTTTTCCACCAAAGCTAGCTTTATGAAGCTAGAACATACATAGATGTGATAATAATTTGTAGACCTCTACCAAAAGCAAATTCAGGTTCAACTGATGAACGCTTAAAGAGCTATCAGTTTAAATAATTTTTCAAAGCTTGAAGCATCATAAATATATAAATAACGATCAATGTAAGTAAATTGTACCAGGAAAATTTTTTTTTAAAATAATTAACGACGTTTCGAGCATAGCCCGTTATCAAGTGAGATAGAAAAGAGATGATAGAACTAAAAAACGTTAAAGAAATATGGATTTTTCAATGAACGTGTTTATCCTCGTGGCAAAACAATTTAGAAACAAAAAAGTGTTTCAGTGTATTCAGTTCCTTTATACTTTGTTACTTAAATAGTTGCTAATGCATGCCTAGCGAAAGTTTCCGGCATTTCTGTATATCAAATTTTTCACTTGTTGCCCTTTTGCTCTTTGTTCATAAAGATCACTGGTCAAAGTTCGTCAGCTTTGCAATGGAAAACGCCTTTGCCATCTTTGGGCCAGTAACAGAGTATATGGCGATCCTTGCTTTGGAACATACAAATATCTGAGAGTTGTTTATCGATGTTATAGGCCCCCAAGACCAAGTGAGTATATTTAACATATAAAGTGTGACGCCAAAAATGTTTATTTTTAAGTTTATATAGAAACATATGTATGTTCATATTATGTAGTTGCAGATAATTCCAGTTCTAAACACGTAACCAAACAACAACGTTTGTTAGAAAACTTTTGCAATATATCTTCCTCGCTTCGAGAAAAACTCTACAGTCTTAAACAAAATTTAACAATCTGATACAAGGCTGCGTTTTTTTACTTTGCTACTGGATTATGTATGTGTGGTGTTTGCAACTTTTGCCAAGAGGAAATAAATAGACTTTCCAAGAGACTACACAATCTCTCTCGAATAAAAACAAATTTCGTTTGAATTGACTAATTTGCAGTCTCAATTGAATAGCTGCACGTGTGATTGCTTTGTCTCTAGCTCCGGCTACAAATGGCACGCTTGAATTTTGGATTAAATAGAATCTTGTAACACGTAGAGGACAGGATTCGAGTCCTGCCTAAATTCTACTAAAAGTGCTGCCCTGTGTTAGTGGCGTCATAAGATAGGGAGCGCTAGGTTTGTATTCGGCAACAGTATTGGTCGTGTTAAAATATTTTATTAGAAGCAGCTCATTGATCAAATCGCTGTGTCTAGAAAACATAACGGATTCGTCCCTCATACTTTAAGTATTACCAATGGATAACCGGAGTATATATTACGATAGGATTCACCGTTTTAGCTGGACTTTGCCTTTTTTTCCTGACTAAGGGTACAGACCAGAGCAAATACGATTTTGCTTAGCTTTCATTTCTAGGAAACTTTATTGTAACAGACGCTAGGAAAATTCTTAGGGCGGCAAGTAAGTTAAGATTTAAGCCGAGGTAGGTTGAAACGATTTGTGAAATCTGAAAAAATTGCAACACCAAAACAACTTTTTCTTTTGATAGCTGTTTTCATGTCATCATTTGGTCGGTGAATAGAGTGTTTCAAACTGATCGGTCCCGATAAAAAGCTTCTGTTGGGAACACGACTTTACTGTTTTACAACAATGTCTGAAGCAACCATGAAATTTTTATTTCTGCAAATATGTTGCAACATGACAGACGCTCTCGTGCTGACATGAAAATCAAACACGTTTTTTGTTTCTTTTTCTGATAGATGGATGTCCATTTGATATTTTGATTTTATATTTTTATTTCTCAAGCTAGAAGACGGTCCATCACCTGTGAAGGAAGAGTTGCAAGGCTTGTTTGTCCCTTACGACAAAAATTGAAGATTCTTCAAGCTAATTATGGAAGATTAAACCGCAGTTATTGTCGACGTCACAATTTCTTGAATACTAGATGCAGAGCTTCCAGGTAAGATTCTGTCGAGTTTCTCCACATTGTATTCATCCCTCCTGTGTTCATTTTTAGCAACTTATTATTTTGTTTATTGATAAGAAATTCAAATTTTGTCGGATCAAAGCTTCAATCTATTCATATTTGGGCATTGAGCCCTCCTGGATTTTGATTTTTTTCTTTTTCGAATTCATTGTTTTCCCTTTTTCAGATTTTTAATTTCTTACTTCCAATGATGCTACGATCTTCAAAGTTTTTACCAGCAAGTCTGAAAAAATGTTTTGCGCAGTCGTAAAGGAGCTGGGGGAAGTAATTTCTCCTACTAAAGGAAAACATTGTCCGGAGAATTGTGAGATAAATTGAGTTAGACTTGAATCATACTTTAACTGGGTTTGTACTAAATTAGAAGTCTAGCCTGCTTGATCTTCTTAAGATGCACGTACTTTGTTTCATAGGTTATCGAGCCTGGAACATAATCAAGAATTATGAAGCTATTATTACTTAAGAAATCTTTTAAAACCTAAAAAAATGCTTCTTCGAAATATGGCGATGAAAACTACTTTATGTTGAACCGCCGTAGATAGAAAGAAGAGCACCTTATGAATTTTTAGGTGTCATTTTCTTGATTACCGATGCCACCATATTGTGTTTCTAAAACGTAGCATTTTAGCAATTGGTATTTACGAAACCTTCAAGAAACTGTTGGAATTAGGAAACAAATAAAAATAAGAAACTGAATGGCAATCCCAAAGCATGTTTTTACAAGAAAATGGGGGTACGCAATGAACTGAATAAAGGCTGCATAATATAAATATAGTAAAGTCCCTTCATGAGGAAATTCTTTTCCACAGGTCACTCTCAATTGTTAGAAAAAGATGTGACAGAAAACGCTCCTGTGCAGTTCCAGCAACAAACAGAGTATTTGGTGACCCATGTGGTGGGACATTCAAGTACCTTGACATAACATACCAATGTGCATAATAACCATAAAGGTAGGAAAAAGTAAATTTATTGCTTGTAATCTTAAAGTGGATTCACTTAAAAATGGAAAATTTAATTGTTATTCTATTTGTTTTAAGCTAGGTAACGTTTTACGATAACATCTTCAAACAATACACCAATTCGACTTACAACCTCGTTTTGGAAAGTTCTCCAAACTTATTTATACGACTTTTTTAAGCTCAGATATGGTTTTATCGCCATAATTGTAGGCCGAATACAATTTTTCATTTTGTTTGAGCTTGTATTTTAGATTTTACGGAGAAATGAAGTTTGAAAACTTTTAAGGGATTTGACCGCAAAAATAGTTTCGGGGGGAAACTTTACCCCCCTAGTTGCCAATCACGGTCAAATTCCTTATAAAATTTTCGTCTTTATGTCGTCATAAAATTAATATCGTGATCAATACCATGATGGAAACTTCCAAGTAGATTTAAGTCATTGCTCCCAACCCGAGTCTGAGGTCAAAAATGTTATACAACAGAATTTGAAGAATTTTTCAAAATGAGGCCGTAAGTCGAATTGGTGTATACTTTAACGACGGCCCCTCAAAAATCAGCTCAGATTAAGGCAACATTTCAGAATTTAAGCTATTATTATCAGCTATTAATACAAAAATTGCTAAAAAAACAGCAAAAGGGAGAGCAAAGAAATATATTTGTTTTTATGATTTTTTTCCGCAAAAAATACCCAAAATGCAATATCAGAATTAGATTCCAGTATTTACTTCATTATCTCTTTCATTTTTTATGCTTTTCATTTTTTAGGTTGGGATTACCACAAGATAAGATTTTGTTGTTTTTGCATTCTAAATATTAATCACTTCGCATTCAGACTTTTTAATTGTACTGTGTTTGCCTTGCACTTCACTGTAATTTTTGATACAAATAGCTGAAGAAAAATAAAAATTATTTGTTTTTCTGTCTAAATTTCTCATGCCAAAGACACATTGCTTCTGTTAACCTGTGTGTTTGAACACCATGCCTTTTTAAATAATTTTATATCGAAACATAAACGTGGGCCCAGTTAAAAATATATTTGGATTGCTATATTAAAAATTTAGGAATGGAGACTGTGCTATAGGCAACTCATAGCAGCCACCGTTGTTTGAATTACCTAAGCTGTTTTCAGGGGGCGGCACTTCATACTTTTTGTTGAGAGGGGGGGAGGTGGCTGCATATATGCCCTGAAGAAAAGTTTTGCCTTGGCAAAAGTTGGAAATGTTGGGAACTGACCCTCAGTTCCCGTAACACTAAAGTACTTCTTAAGGTAAGTTGTTCCCGCTTAGGTCCTTGCTCAGTGTGTCCACAAGTTCACCGATGTGTTTGCCTAGCCTTGGGGAGACGAGCAAGAGAAAGTGTTTTAATGAGTGAGGCAACCCTCCATCCTGGATTCAAAGAGTATGCGCTCATTTTTTACAACAAACTTTCGATATACACACTAGCATTTCACAAGATGAGGGTATCGAAGCTTCCCTCAATGCCATCAAAAATCATTATGGGGAAACTACCCTGCTGCATAGAAAATTCAACAGACAGTGATTTTTATTCTCAAACATAATTATATTGCCTTTACGCTCTCTTTTTATAAGAACAATTTTATAAGAACACGACCTTCAAAAATTGTCAAAAGTTGAGAACATATTAAGAACAAGCTGAGGCTGAGTTACTGTAAAATGTAACTTTGAACAATGTTTCATCTCAAAAACGAGAAGTTTTTTGCCATCTTAGGATGCTTCTTCGGTGAAAATTCAAACATGGCGGTAAATGAAGGTTTTCTCCCGCACTTTATTGGCAAATGAGGCCTGGACACCTCCCTAGAGCAAAAAGCTAGCAATCGCGCTGCTTATACCCTATAAATTTAAGAACAAATTAAGAACAATTCATCCTCAGATTTTCGAAAAAATTAAGAACAACCAGCCTGAACTTCAATTTACTGGCTCTTATAAAGAAGAGTGTATTGGTAAATTTTATTTTATTAAATGCATTGCAATGGGGAAACCCTTTGCCGCAAATTATGCCAACATATTCATGACAACAATAGAACAATATATCTTGAGCAATGCCACGATGGGTTGTAGTCGAATATTTTGGAAAAGATTTATCGATGACATAATCTTTATCTGGCAAACACAAGCTTGAAAACCTACAGGAATTTATACAAAATACCCTGTATCATCCACAAAAATAGATATAAAAGAGTATATGATCGACTCCCATCTTAAAGTCATGCTTCTGGTTACATTCAAAGCAAATTTAGACCCAAATATGCAAAACTATTCCATCAAATTTTGACCCAAATAGCCCCGTTTACAGTGTCTTAGTTTTCTGGCAAGCGATGCTTGTCCTTTTAGTATGGTTTTTAAATAAGACACAGACATCAACCAAGGGTGTAACCATAGAAAAGTGTGTAACACTTAAAGGCAATCTGTCTCGTTGTGGATTGGTTAACGAGAACAATAGCTGGAACAATAGCCTAAACACAATTCCAGCGCTCCGCCATATTTTTTACAATGCGATAAATTAAAGGAGGACTGGAAACAATAAAAATCCCTTTGTTCTTTTAATCAATCAACGTCGTGACAGATTGCCTTTAAGGTGAAAGGAAATCAGAATCAATTTAGAAACCTATTCCACCCAGCCCAAGACCACTCTGGCAATTTCTACTTCGTGTCACTGGTCGTCTGTATCATTTTACTTTTGGAGTAGACAAATTACAAGCTAGCCTAGTTTCTTGTTACAGTTACATAAGAAAAACAACAAAGAAGATCCATTGATAGAAAACATTTGCCCTGCGAAAATCAATTTTGCCCTGCGACAAGAATCCTACTTTCGTGGTTGGAGGGGTTAACCATCCTCCCCCATACCCCCTCAAGTGACGCCCCTAGCTGTTTGAATTACCTAAGCTTGAATTAGGCAGATTCGACTATATTTATTAATCAAATTTCGTTACGAAAGGCATGTACATAAGTCAAGAATGCGACTAAAAAATATATCCTAACACATAAACGAATGCAAAACACGCGAGACTGCCCTAGCATTAAAATAGCCACATCTATTAAATTTTTCTAGGTTTAGAATTTGAGCAAAAATTCTTTAGGTCAGTCAATTGTACAATGAAGTTTGACTTTGGGTCTTGAATATGAGTAAGGTTGAGGAAAATACAGAAAAACTGCAAAATTTCTTGTGCAGGAGAAAGAAAATTATTATTTCGGGTAAATTTTAAGCTAGAAGTTATTCTTGTGGGTTGATGATTTGAAGCCCAGCTTGGGCACCCCTATACTAATTATATATGAGAACCCCGACCCCCAGGGCTAAAACGCAGACATCGGCGTTCCCCATTGGTGAAATGAGCGTTTCTGTTGGTATAAGGCCATTTTTGGCAGTATCAGAGGGATTGCGCTAACATTTGCATTACCCTCCTTACCCTGGGTGAGTCTGGTACCCAGGGTACCCCCCTCCCCAAAGCAACTGCGGTCTCAAATCAACTAAATTCAAATTTGAAATGATTTGAGGGTGATCTATTTTTCAGATGGATTGCAAAATAATGCCATTCATGTGAAAATGTCTGAAAAATTGTCCCAGTATTTCTAACTGCACAAAATAGACGATAAAATGTTTCCCAGTAATTTAACCAAACAATTTTCGCATTATTTTTTGTTTCCTCTCTTACTTGCTCTTCATTTATCATACTCTACATTAACATCATATGGTTTCTCAAAACTTTGGTTTTTCCCATACATGAATTTCAATTCATTGGAATTTCTAGATGAATCATTCCGCCTATACTCTGTAAGGGCCACTAAGAAACAATTTTGCCGCGAAAAATTGTATTGGGCGAGCCTCGATGCGGAGAGGAGGCGATAAAGAATTGGCGGCAGGTTTAGATGGATGATTGTTTAGATACAGATGGGAAGTCAAAGGTTCAGTTTACATAGGAACAGGAATGTCTCGTCTTGGAAATTCCGTTTGGCTCCATCAAAAACCGCTTTACTGCCTTCTAGATAGAGGTATATTTATGCACTACTTAAAATTTTGTGATGATCTGTGAATATGCATAGACAGAACACGAAGCTTTATTTTTCCAGAATTGCATCGTTATATGATTCAAGGATCAACGCGATATACCTAACACCGGTTCAATTTGGGGGTCAAGGCTGGTGAAAGTTTAAAGATTTTGCAAAAATATAAGAGGCGGTATTGCACAACCGTCCTCAATAAAACCCTTTGTGTATGTGTAAAAGCACCCTACGAGTTTAAAACTGCAATCAAGTTCCACTTGTTTCCTCTTTTTAATGAGCAAAGCAACTTTTTTCAGGCGTGAAAACTGGATTGATTCTGTTGAATAGGCCCCTTAAAGAGCATTTGCCTATCTTGAAACATCTGTGGAAAAACTGTAAGTGTTAAGTTTATATTTCAAAATCATTTTCTTTTAAAATTTTCACCATATAAGATTTCTAAAATTTCTTACAATGACAGCTAAAATTCAAGAATTTAGTAGTGTATTGTCATTAAGTATGGCTGTTTCACACGTAATCAAACCAAAGACAGATATTATAATTTCAATTAAGATACTGGAACATGAGCCAGCAATATGTAGCAGCAAAAGGCACAAAATATTTATGTTTTCTTTACTTTTTTTGCTTTCAAATGGATACTTTCTTATCATTGGAAAAAACTCTTCTTATTGTTCGAAGAACATTTTGTAGTATTGATGCCTTTTCTTTATCAGCGGTGATCAAACTTTGTGCAGATGGAGGACTGAATAGGCTGCATGATGCAATTGGTGAAGATTCTGACAGGTAAGGTCATTGTTAAGCCAATAAATTGATGTATGCAACTTCTGAAAATGCTTTCATGGTCATTTTTGCACCAGAGTGCAGTTCAGCTCAGTGCACACAATAACAGGATCATTGTAAAAGTATGAAACCAAAAAATACTAAAAACCCCAAGTATGCCAATACTTTACCAAAAATTGGGACTTTGTACTTTCCATCTTTCCATTTAGACTTTGTACTTCTGAATCAGCGATATGGAGCTTGGGGCGCAAGGTAGTTTACTATGCTGTGTTAACACCTAAACACTGTGAAGTAGACTCTGTCTACTTTTGGTAAGGATTTTTGTTCTTGTCATTTTTCTACACCCAGCTTTTTTGCCCCTGATTTCAGTGACATATCTTGTTTAGATGAAGAGAACATTTTCCTCTAGACAATGGCAAACCTGGATGCTCCATGTAATTTTCTAAATGCATTGAAGAAAACCAAAAGACAATGTGCCAGTGAGTCATGTTAAAGTGCCCTTCCCATCCTTGGCTGCGAAGAACCATGCTGGGCCCACAGACAGGCTAAATGCATAACAGACCCCTTCCTACCCAAAGCAATGCCCTAAATGTGTTAAATTTGCATTTTAAGTTCAGAAAATAGTATTTAGTCATTTTACTCCATATTGTTCAAGCATGTAAAACTTTTCTAGTAAAGATATGATTCATAATTAGCTTTCAATTGAGATTTGTACTCTAAATAGAGACAATTCCTTCTTTTTTACCGGCCTAGGGGCAATTGTCCGCCTTGCCTCCCCTTTTGGTGGGCCTGCCCCTCCCTTGTGTTTTTTTACATTCAAATCTTTGTTTCAAAATTCTTGTGTAATTTCTTAGATGTCCCCCTTTTTGTTTCTTTGGCACTTTTTTCCAGTTAGAAAGTATTCGATAAAAGGATTTTCTTATTATACATAAAAGGAGAAAGGAATTTAACTCATCAAAAATCAGTGGCGGCTCGTGGGGTAAATTTTTGGTGGGGCTGATGATGTAATATTCGAAATCTAAAGCCATAGACACGGAACACCAAGAATAATGAAAAGCCTTTCCATTCTTTACTATCTCTAATCAACAAGGCTGTCATCATTTTGAAAGTTTCGATTGAAAAAAAAACAAGTGCTACTATCAATTATGTATAATTTTTAATAAGCAAAGTAATAAACTATGTGAAATGTTGGTGTGCTCAGCTTTATTTATTCAAGTCCGCTGGACCGTTTCTCTCTTCACAAAAAGGGGAGTTTGTGGGGGATGTCCATAAAAACATAGACAACTTGAATATGGCCAACCCGTAGATGGCAATTAAAAATTTTTTAAAGAATAAAAGGTTCAAACTGTTAATTAATTAATTTCCATATGCTGTGAGGCTAAAATTGTTCCAGTTGAAAGCCTGCATTGGAAATATGCTTTATGCCATTAGAAGGCCTACGGCCTAGCCTTCCCATTTTGAGCTTATTTCAGGATCGGCAAAATTAATTCTGATAAAGATCTAACTTGTATGCTTTAGTTCAAAGTTTTAAAGTTGAAAATGCG